>NC_080079.1:14316867-14629140 GCF_949987535.1 Balaenoptera acutorostrata | reverse complement strand
TAAATAAAAGAAGGATCAGTATTACTGATTTTTCCTTTTGCCTCAGGCTCCTGTGTGCCTCCACATGGCACTGCTGAAAAGCATCCGAGTTTGAACAATAAATTATAGGGTTTCCTAATTTCGAGTACTTCATAAAATAATGGCTAATGCTTACACAGTGATTCCACAATGCCAAGTACTATTCTAAGTGTTCTACAAATATTAACTATAAGGCAAATACTGTTATTACCCCCATTTACAGCTGAGGACACAGGCTTGGAAAGGTTAAGTAGTCTGTGTAAAGTCATACAACTAGGAAGCAAAGGAGCTGAGTTTAGAATCCAGGCAAGTTTGTCTCCAAAGTTCATAACCATGACTCTATACATGGCTCCGAGAAAGAGCTTAACAAATGTCGCTACTCTGAATGTTATTATAAGTGATAGAGAAGGAGAGGACTGTCCGGGAAAGGGAGGTGGGAGGACAAGGAAACGTTTTACCTACTTCTCAATCTGGACTCAGTACAGCCTGGAATACAGCTGTTTGCCAGCTGTAATTTAACCTTTCTGAGCCTCTGCTTCCTGTCAAATGAAAAGATTGGACTGACTGAGTGCTAAGGTCTCTTTCATCTCCAAATAATAGCCTTTTATTCTATGACTCCTCATTACTATAGAGCATTTCTCTGGCACTCTCCAGTCTTCCAAAGTACTTTTCTTTCCCATCCATTTTCAGTTTCCTCTGTGTTCACCCCAGTCCTCCCTCCATATGGTTTTTCCTTGGTGATCTAATCCATTCTCACGGTGTCAGCTCTCACCTCTCTGTGGCTGACTCCCAAATCCTTATCTTAGCTCCATACTCTCTCCCGACCACATTTCCAGCTGTTGGCTGGACTCTTCTCCTAAGTCTCACACTGGAAACTTTAAGTCAACATGTCCAGGATCAAATTCATCACCTCCCACCATCCTCTCCTCACCCAGGCTCAGCTCTCCCCTTGTCTCTTGCATCCTCCACTCAGGCAGCTGGTGGGACCTGATGGTTTTGCCTCTGCCATGTCTCCTTTATTGCTCCCCTTCTTTTCATTCCAACTGCGATCACCCCAATCAGCCCCTCACTGCCTTCTTCCTGAATGTCTCCCTCCAGTCTCCCCAATTTTCATGACAATAAGAACAGTACCGGGTACTTCCTAGACTCTAATAGGATCCTGGCTCTCCTACCCAAGAACACAGTGGCCTCCTAGCATCTGCAGAGGAAAGTCCCAACTCTGTTTTTGTCATTTAAGACCCGCCCTGCCATAGTTTGGCTCCAATCTGCTTTCCCAGGCTTATCTTCCACTTCGCTACTCTTTATATTTTATATGCCATGTATACTGGATAATGTCCTGAATATACTATATATGTAATTTTTGCCTTTTTGCATGGATTCCCTTTGCTTAATGTTCTTCTCTCCCTTCAGGATTCAACTCAAATGCCCCCCTCCTTCATGAAGTCTTCTCAAATTCCCCAGGGCAGAGACAGTCTTTCCGCCTTGTAAATATTTATAGCACTGTATCTGTACATCTCTGCAGACACTTATCTCCTTCTACATTATCTTATAGTTCTATACATTTACTTTTTATCCCACCCTTTTAGAGGCCTCTTAGCTGCAAGGGTCATGGCTTTCATCTCCCTCACCTGCATGCCCTCCGGGTTGCCTATCACATCATCCCACAGGAGGTGCTTGCTAAAAATGCAAGTACTAAATCACTTGATGTAATTTTTAAATTACGTGTTTGCAAAATAAAGTAACTGACCTATACTTTTGAGTGAGTGAAAAGGACAGAATCCAGTTTATCACTCTCTCTCCCAGAGGGGAGTCATCCTGTCTGAAGAGTATTCCTCTCTTGCTGGCAATACTCCTTCAGGGACAAGCTTGCCTGCCCTGCAGCCTATATCCCATAACCCTTTTAACAGCTTGAGGGCATCTCATACCTAGTGAGGAGTCTGAAATCTTCTCAGTCTGAAATGCTCCCAGGATTCTTGAGTGGCAGCTCTCTGACTTTTCTTTCCAAGTGTGCTGAACTCAGGTGTTCCTTGTAAGGGTCATGACTCAGCTATTTCCAAATCCAGACCTATTCCTGTGTGTTTGTATTGGGGGTGGTATAATCAGAGAGGGCAGAGAAAGATTTTGAGATAGACTGCTCTTATGATTATTAACTGAAAACACTGGGGACACTTAAAAATGGCTAAAGAAAACTTTCTAGGCTACATTTATATTTGGGCTTAAGATCAAACACAAGAAATGAGTAAAGAAGAGCTAATGATCGCAAAAGATCATTCGTTCTTAACCTAACAGTTAAGAGACATTTAAAAAAAAATGCATTTCCTGTTCGAGTTTGTCCTTGAACTAACAACTGATTATGGAATTTTAATTTAATATTACAGCATATGTTGTCTTTCTGAATTTAAAAATCCATGACTTGACTCCAAAATGTTTTCAAGTTCTGCAGAAGAACATTCTCACCAAAATAAGGTCACCAGTGGTAGTATTTAGGATAAATTTACAATTTCTGAAAAAATGGAATCAATATATACAATTAATATTGCAAGTAAACGTCAAAATGATATACTTCCCACCGTATAAATGAACCCTGTCTCACACATAAATGTGCTCTGTGGCAATGGTTCAAAATGCTTTTTCTTCAACAGTAAGCAGATTGAATGAAAGAAAAAAATGATATGCCAGAACTTAAAGGTACAAATGGTACAAATTTCAAATTATTGATTGCTGACTGTGCTTACAGACATCAGACAATACTTTTTCAGGCAGTTACAATAGTCCACTTCGCTGGAAACATGATATATTACAGGAAAGTTGAAAATGTGAGGACTATTTGACTGGTATGGTCATTTTAAATTATTAAGGTTTGGGGTTTTGTTTTGTTTCTAGGTTATAGAAAAAACAATGCAAACTAAGAGGAATCTCATTAACGTCAAACCTTTCTTACCAAGCACCTTTATGATAGTTTGAAAAGTTCCAAGATATTCAGTTAGACTACAAACTCACTTTATGTTAGAAGAAGTGCACAGTTGGGCAGAAGCCATAGGCAGTGACATCTTTTAATGGAAACCCTAGCAGGCCAAAGCAATCACTCTTGAAGGACCCAGAATGTATTTATGTAGGCAAGAAATTTTTTCAGGAACTAACTTCTGATGTATAGGTAAGACAAGTGCTCTAATAGAGTCTGAATCTGAACTCTCTCAGTCTGCTCACTCCTTTAAAATCATCCTTAGGTAACATCTTCCCAAAAATAACAGCCAAGTATAGCATCAAAATTAAGTCAATGGCCTTGCATCATTGCCCTTGAAGTACTCTTCCCATAACCTGGAAATGGGAAGCAGATTTATGCATTAGAAAAGTCTATTGGTCAGAACTCTTTCAGTTGCAAGTGACAGAAACCAAACTCCAGCTAGCTTAGGCCAAAAGATAATCTATTGCCACATGTTATTGGAGAGTTCAAGTAAGGCTGGATGCAGGGGTAGGGATGATGTCATCAGGAGTATGTCTTTTTCTCTGCATTTCTCAGCTGTGCTTCCTCTGTAATGGACTCGTCCCCAAACTGGCTGTAACCATGTAGAAGGCCCCTGACAGTCAGCGCTTCTGAGAGCTGGTGCGGCCTGAAGGACATTTTTTTTTCAGGTTCTCCACCAAGGTTAAACTGTTTTACATCTTCACCCCTCAACACACACACTCCCAACTCTGTCTCCTCTCATGGGTCCACTCAAGGGCTTCCATGATAATTTCACAAGGTAAGAGTCTCTATCTGTCTTGCTCTGTCTTTGTTTCTCATTCTCTCTTCCTCCCCTCCATGCCCCTCCCAATCCATATCAAATTTTGAAACAGGGCACTAATTGGTCCTGCTAAGGTAACCAACTCCCCCAACCCTGACAATCACTATGCCCGGTGGAATGGAGTATTCTGATGTGTCTAGGGTGTGCCCATCCCCATGGGAATCGAAGCATATCTTAATGGACAGCCCCACCAACTACATGTGCAACTGGGGTGAGGGAAGCAGTCCCCAGAAGTAAGTGTTCTACCACACATAAGTAAGAAACAGACTCTGCCTCAACTACTGAAACCACCGTGAAGAATCAGGATTTGTTGTTTTATGTGATTTTTCCCTGATCTCAGTTTTCTGATCCAGTTGAGACCCATAAAGCCAGCTGAAATAATTCCAGTATGGAGATCTGTCACTGATAGGTAAATGAGGAAAGGAAGGTTTGTTTCTACCTCCTGCTGTGGCATCAGACCCATCCTCACCAAAAAATGTTGCTCAAAACTTGTACACATGTACCCAGGCTTCAAAATGTGGACAAGGTACCAGGCCATGGAGTAAGCTGATGTTTACTGCAGTGACTGAGGGGAGGCATTGACATGGGAAAGTTCTCTTCCCTTGGAATTTGCCTAAGGAGGCTTTGTGCCATTTCTGGTGCAAACCTGGTCAAAGAAAAATGGACTGTACATCTCTTACATATCAGACATTATGGGGACATATTGGAGAATATTTTAAAAAATTCCCTGCCTTCAGAAAATTCACAGATTTTAGGGGAACACAGAAAAGCATGAGAATGGTATAACAAAGTGTTACAGGAACCAAGAGGAAGAGGCGATGAATTTTGCTGGAGATGAAGGAAATGAGCAGGAATCAGGGAAGTGGGCAGAGAGGGATGTCAGTAGAGGTTTCCCAGGGAAGGTGACATCTGACCTGCAGAATGAGACGGAGTGTGATAACTTAGAAGGAGAACAGCATTTTAGGCAGAGGAAACAGTAAGAGGAGAGAGGAGGAGATCAATCCCACATCTCTCTACTAGTCACTGGCCAAGTTTCCACGGCCAGCACAAGGGGGAGGATTGAGGCAATTATTGAGAAAACTGTCTCAATCTTTCCTTTTCTCCTGGCTGTGGAAATTTGGCCATCGCTGCATTTTTGTAAGAGAAAAAGTCTTGATTCCAGAGACCATACAATGTTAAGTGATGGAAAAATTATTTTATAGACCGAACAGAGAAAAACTAGAACACCTGAATTCAACTGGGAAAAAGTAGACTTTACAAGAAAGGGAAACAAAAACCTTTCTTCTCTGTCTCTTTTCACTTTTTCCTCCTCTTTTTTTGGGGGGGGGTGGTGGGAGTGGGGGTGGGGAGGAGGGGTTTCACCTCAGAGAGCAAATACCCTGAGCAAAAATCATGTATTTATATGCAATCAATGTCTTGTGAAAGCTTCATAAGTAGTTGTAGTAGGATGATGGTAATCATTCAAATAATGTTTCAAGAATTTACTAACATCAAAATCAAACTAAAGTAGAACTCCAGGAATTGACTCCCATGCCCTCTTCTCCATTATTCCATCTCCCCAAATGTCTGGGTAACTTGTTAGCATTCAACACATTCTTTGAAGATTAAATAGCATTAAATTTTTGCCTTGCAAGGAAAGAGATTATGAATTTATGTGAAAACAAGTCTTTGGTAGAAACGTCTATAGAAATCTGAAGAGGGAAGAAATTCTGGCTTAAAGTCCACAAAATACACCGCAAATGAACAGAAACTAAATGGACTTCAGTTTGAGTTTCAGCACCATCATTATTAACTGTGCGACTTTGGACATGTTTCTTAACCTCTCTAGACCTCAGTTTTAAAATTGGAATAATGGCAGTACCTATAGGGTAGAGTTATTTTGGGTATTAAAAGGGACAATCCATGAAAAAATGTTTCACATCGTGCCTAGTACACAGTATTATCTTGAAATCAACAGAGCGGTGAAATTACAGAAAATTGCCCTAGAACTGGTACTAACCAAGAAGCAGACATTACATCAAGATTCTAATCTGGTACCATGTATCTTATCTGTTGGTCACTTCACTAAGGTGTCACATTAACAAGATTTAGGAACTGTCATTATGACATTGATACATGTTGAATATCATCAGAGGGCCAAGAGATGACCTTCAGTGCTTTTTACCCTTTTGTTGTTTGCAAAGAGGAAAGAGAAGGGCATTGGACTCCTTTTGCTGGAAACCTTGGCCATTTGGCATCACAAGAGTTTGGCTGCAGAGAGAGAAAGAAGGAGTGCTAATGTTAATGTTAGTATTGGGCCCAAAGGCCATGACACAAAGTTTTTTTCATCCCCAAAGACAGACCTTCCTCATGTTATCTGAAAATACACTTCAAAAACATGTCACTTCATGAATATTAAGTCTCAGAATTTGCTTATGTTTAGTCTTTGGCTTGAGCTGTATATTCTCTTTATAAGACAGAAGGAAGCATAAGCTTCTAACTGAAGTGTAGTGTGGGTAACGGTGGAGTCGTCTATGGATCAAAAATGACTATGAATGTTCTGTTTATGTTACACACAAGAAGTAGGTACATAATTCAAGGCTGCATGTCTTTAAAATGTATTTGCCTGTTGGGCTCTTGACTTGGCATTGATTTCATACTAAGGAACTGAAATATGAATTTGTGTGAAAAGAGAAGTCATGGCAAACTTTTCAGTGGGTTGCATTGTAAATAGACCTTTTTGAACTGCTTCGAAACATTGTAATTCACCTCATTTAATACACAAGGAATAAAGTGTGACTGATTGCAGATATCAAATTGAAAAGAAACTCATGGAAGAGAGTGCTTAGGGCTACACACTTTGTGGGCAGAACTTCCCATGACTTTATTCACATAGCTGCCATTTAAATTGACTTTTAGCTGGATATGTACACCAAAGGGATGTGTCGACTGTTTGTGATTTATTGAAACAGCTGAACGGTTGCAAGATATGACTCCCTGTGGTCATCCATCATTCCGAATGATGATTAAGTACAAAAGGGAGATACAATTTAGGAAAAAGCGTGACATAAAGTTGGGATAACAGAACTGGGCCACACCATGGTTTGTATTCATAATGAAATTTGAGAAAAAATATTTAACAGGAAAATCATAATAGGTACGTTAGATTTTGCAAAATCAGATAAACATGACTTTGCAGAATGGGTAAAAACCAAAATTCCTATTCATAATTAAATCCTGGTTTCTTAGGTCAATTTTTCAAGTGATATTATAATGGCCTTTGGCTGTGTCTACACTGACTTCTGGCCTTCCTTTAAAAAAGTGTGAAGTTGAGAGAATTTTTAAGATTAGACAAAGAAGCTGTAGACTTTAAGGCTTCTCAGTTCAGAAAAAGTCAACCCAAAGTGGAGGCTTTTGTGTCTAGAACCAGCTCTGTCGCTTGCACAATTGAGTAAATCAGAACCTCAGTTTCTTGATCTATAAAACAGAGACAATGATAATATTTGTTCTGCTTTCCCACAGAACTGTTGTGAGGATCAAATGAGATAACAGATGTGAACTGCTATTACTAGTATCTGAAAAATCAATTAATTAAAAGGGAATTACAGCAATTATTTCTTCTTAGATACCTTAGATGTAGTCTTGTGTGGAAGCAGGGTGACAATACATTATTTTCAAAGGTAGCTATTGTCTTAAAAGTGAGATATCATTGTGCTATTTATTTTCTAATCCTATTTTTATTTCCAGGCTGAGGGGCCATAAGGAAATACTGGTCATACTTAGGTATCATGAGAATTAATGTGTATGGAGAAGCCCACATATTCATTTGTAAAGGTGAATGTGTATGTGTGTGTGTGTGTGTATGTTTGTGTGCACATGTGTGAAGAGCAGGGATTCTGGAACCAGATGGCTTAAGTTTGAATCCTACTTATTTGCTAGTTATCCCAATAAGCAACTCAATCTTAATCTTGCTGTGTCTCAGTTTCCTTATCTGGAAAAGAAAAATATATAGGTATGTTCATGTGGATTAAATGAGCTTATAGCCAAAATACTGAGAACGGTGTTTCTACATGTTGTAAGTGCCTAATAAATGTTCATTATTTTTATCATCAAGAAAATCTTTTAGCAGCAAAATTATCAGTGGTGATTTGCTCTATTCAAAACGTACAGTCATGTCCTGTCCCCCTGGTGAAGACCAGTTTACTGGAAATGCTAGCCTAGATCAGGAGCACAACTTTTGGAATGCCTGGCAGAGAGAAGCTGAGTAGCTTGTGACCAAGGCCTTGGTAGCTGCCTAGGACAGAACTCTGTACCAAGCTTTGAGCCATATTGTATATTGTAGGACATCATTGGCCCTAACATGCTTAAGTAAGCTACATGAAACAAGGGTCACGGCCAAATATCTTTGGGATCATTTCTTTAAACTGTACAAATCAGGTTGCTTTATTGCAGGATGTCTCAGAACCTTTAATAAACTAATGTGCATTGTGAGTCTCCAGGGGACTATAAAATGCCATTCCCAAATTAATTTCACATAGAATCACTGTTCTTGTTTTTTAAAGAAAGCCTATGAAAACCTTGAGGAATATTAAGGGTTCCTTAAGGCACTGCTTGGAAAATACATTTTTATGTAAGTTTTCTCAAGCTCAGATATTTCAGGCTGGTAGATTTTTAATAACAGGCTAAAGAACCAAAAGTACTCAAGCAAAATGCTCTTTTTGGTGGGGTGGTTTCATAGAGTCCTCCACTGGAAGGTCTTAGGGTTGTCTTTGTAGGTAATGAATTAATTATGGTTTTTCAGTGATTTTTAAAAGAACATTTTTGCCCAACCCTAGAGATTGCTGTGGAACACCATGAAAACTAGACTTAAGTGTGATCATTTGCACAATTTAGAGGTGATGAAAATTTCTTTTTTATGGATTAAAACAAAATTGTTAACTGTAGAGCAGAAGTCGGGTCAGACAGACATACTGCTCCTGAGAATGTGCTGCTGCTGATTTGTATTTTATGGTAGCTGAAGAGTTTGGGCTGCTTGTTAATGAGACCCAGCACCATTACATATATTACTGGCATCCCCAGAAACTGCAGATCTATTTTGAAATACCTTTATGCTACACTTGTTCAAAGCATTGTCTTTCTATTAAACGAATTCACCTGCACATTAACTTTTCTCTACAATATACTACTGATAGTTTAGAGACATATTTGTGTGCATCTCTTTGTCTGAATCTGGAAGCTATGCATTTTCTTTGAGTTCCGTTTCTTTTGAAAACTAGTTGTTGACAAATACGACTGTCACAATGATTGTAAGACTGAATTACCCTGTTGATTTCCTAATTCGTTGCCTGAATTGTAATGACTCAAGATAAGAGCCATGCCTCTAAAATATTTTGTCATCTTACACTGTTTGAAAGATAAATGGTCTTAAACAGAATAGTTGCTGGAATTCTTTGTTAGAATTGAAGTTTTAACATCAGGGTCTATATCAGAGAGAATGTAGGTGGCAGGTATTGCTCTTTTGGGGGTAGGTTTTTCTACTCCAAGCAGGGGAATTCTATAGGGTCAAGTCTAAAGTAAAAAAGGAGAAGATAAAGGAGACGGACTTCCAAATCAAAATAAGAGTTTGAATGTGTATTAAAAAGAATGCAGGGCTCAGGTCTAGATCTGTCATGAAACCTTCGGTAAATCAGGCAGCTGTCTGGGTGTCAATTTCCACATTTATGAAATGAAAGGAATAGACATCAGTAATCTAGAAGATATAACATTTTTCATTAGAAGGATGATATGGAAGGAGAGAAAAAAAAAGGAAAAATATGGAGTCTATCAACTAACTCTAGAAATTTTTCCCCACGTGTTAAATGTGGGAAAAAAGTCATACTACTAGGATTCATAATTTTGTATTCATTGGTTACCATTTCACATGTAGATTAGCACTGGCTATTGCTTTGAGGGATACAACATTTCCAAATTTGACTCATTTTTCTGCCTAGAATTTTGTATGTTGTTGTATGCCTAGAATGATTTTTTTTCCCACTTCTCATTTGAATGGCTTTCACTTACTATGCCTATAAGCTATGATATTAAGGCTCAATGCCAGTAAAGTTTCAGGGAAAAGAGTGAGAAAATTATTTAAAAGAACTACTTTTTGATAATGGCAGTATTTTGACAGTTTTTGACAGGCAATTTGGAATAATGCAACCTCCTGGATTACAGCCAACCTCTGAAATGGGCTGTAATTTAGAATGATGGCAGCTCCTATGACCTCTATATTGGAGAGTCACTGGAATTAAAAAAAAAATTCTCCCAACAGTTTAGGTTTATATTTGAAAATCTGGCTTAAATGTCTGACGTGGAGACCTTTTATTTAATGAAAGGATTTTCTTGTCCTATCCACAGCTCCAAATACTAAAGCTGGAGAAGATTTTCTGCCTTTTTGTGTGTGGTAAAATTCTTCCTCTCAGATTCCACTCCTAACCAGATTGTGAACATTCTAATGAGCTGGCTGTGGGCTGGCTACCCCCTGGATCCACTAGATGAAATTGGACCCACTCGGGCACAGATAACTATATCATGTTGTCATCCTGCAATGGAGGGAAGTCTGAAGTTCTCATACAGTTTCCAACTTTCTCTTTTCACACAAATGTGTTGTCTCAGGTTTTGAGTTTGGTCCTCAAGGCCCCTTTTGAGAAATAGATTCTATTACTCCCTTAATTCTGAGAGTTAAATGACATTTAAACAATTGTGTAAGTTAAATATGAGCTGGGTGTGCAGTGTAGGATTCTTTTTAACTGAACTGTAATTCTCCAAACATACCAATATATTCCAAAATTGCCAGTTGCAGGCCATAAAATATTTACATTACAGAGTAAATAATGTATGTTCAGTAAGAAACGATGAAATATTTAGAGTTTTTCTAAAGATACGACATGGGTTTTTTCCTCTACCATAGCCATTCTTGAAGCAGGCAAAATAGGCAACTTTAAGAGCTCTGAGGACAGCATGACAGTATCTTTGAAGGAAGAGAACGTTCTGAGGCAGTAAATGGAAAAGTCTCTATAAGAAAAAAAAACAACAGTAGATCCCAGATATCAAGATATGTATTTCAGTTTTTTAAGGAACCAGCAATCCCACTACTGGGCATATACCCTAAGAAAACCATAATTCAAAAAGAGACATGTACCACAATGTTCATTGCAGCCAGAACACCAAAGCAACCTAAATGTCCATCGACAGATGAATGGATAAAGAAGACGTGGCACATATATACAATGGAATATTACTCAGCCATAAAAAGAAACAAAATTGAGTCATTTGTAGTGAGGTGGATGGACCTAGAGTCTGTCATACAGAGTGAAGTAAGTCAGAAAGAGAAAAACAAATACCGTATGCTAAGGCATATGCATGGAATCTTAAAAAAAAAAAAAAAGGTTCTGATGAACCTAGTGGCAGGGCAGGAATAAAGACGTAGACATAGAGAATGGACTTGAGGACACGGAGGGGAAAGGGGGAAGCTGGGGCAAAGTGAGAGTAACATCAACATATATACACTACCGAATGTGAAATAGTTAGCTAGTGGGAAGCAGCAGTGTAGCACAGGGAGATCAGCTCGGTGCTTTGTGACGACCTAGAGGGGTGGGATAGGGAGGATGGGAGGGAGGCTTAAGAGGGAGGGGATATGGGGATATATGTATGCATATGGCTGATTCATTTTGTTGTACAACAGAAACTAACACAGTATTGTGAAGCAATTATACTCCAATAAAGATCTATTAAAAAAAAAAAAGAATTGAGGGACAAAAAAAAGGACATATTTCATATGGTTAAAGGTCTAAGGAGGCATTAGTGAACAATTTTGGTATTTTTACCATTAAATTGAAGAGTTGCTAGGCCCAGGTCACATGATGCAATCATTTGCCAAAGCCATTCTGTGGGAGTGTTGTGAACCTCAGAGGATGGTCGGGCCTTCCAAGCTTCCAAACGCATACATTTTTAAAACCTCTCCCACATACTCAATGACCCTGAAGAAGCCAATCACAGTGTCATTAAACCCCACTGCATGTGTTTAGGAAAGACCCTGAAGAAGCTCTAACGGAAGTTTCCAACAGAATCACCTGAGTCTTCCAAAGAACTTTGCAGGCCCCACCCAACCTAAGAAATTCTGGTAGGATCACTCTAGTGTAGGGCCTAAGAATTTCTATTTTTTTTTGTACTGAAGTATAGTCGATTTGCAATGTTGTGTTAATTACTGCTGTACAACAAAGTGATTCGGTTACACATGTATATACATTCTTTTTTTAAAAATATTATTTTCTGTTATGGTTTATCATAAGATATTGAATATAGTTTTCTGTGCTGTACAGTAGGACCTTGCTGTTTATCCATTCTATATATAATAGCTTATATCTGCTAACCCCAACCTCTCACTCCATACCTCTTCCAAGCCCCTCTCCCTTGGCAACCCCACCAATCTGTTCTCTATGTCCGTGATCCTGTTTCTGTTTCATAGATAGGTTCATTTGTGTCATATTTTAGATTCCACATATAAGTGATATCACATGGTATTTGTCTTTCTCTTTCTGACTTACTTCACTTAGTATGATAATCTCTAGTTGCATCAAGAATCTCTATTTTTGAAAAGCTTCTCAGGCAATTCTAATGATCATCTTGGTTTGGGAACTGTGGTAGACTGAATAATGGACCTAAATGTCCTAATTGTTGGAACCTGTGAATGTTGCCTTATATGGCAAAAAGGAGGTTACAGATATAATTAAATTAAGATTCTTGAAATGGGGAGATTAGCCTGGATTATCTGGGTAGGCTGTGAATGTAATCACAAGTGTCCTTATAAGAGGGAGACAGGGAGCTTTGACTAGAGAAGAAAGAGAGAAAATGATGATAGAAGCAAGATGCTAGGCCTCTGGCTTTGAAGATGGAGAAAGGGGCCGAAAGCCAATGCATGCAGGTGGGCACTAGAAATGGGAAAGGACAAGGAAAGAGATTCTCCCCAAGAGCCTCCAGAAGGAGCAAGCCCTGCTGGCATCTTGACTTCAGCCCAGTGAAACAGATTTTAAACTTTTGACCTTAAAAACTCTAAAAGAATAAATTTGTGTTGTTTTAATCACTATGTGTGGTAATTTGTTACAGTAGCAATAGGAAACGAATAAAGGAAATCACTGCCCTAAACCATATCAATTTTAATAGTCCTTTGTTGCTAAACACAACTCTTTGAGCCGGAGCTTCAAGGCCCTAGGATTTACCCTGTTCCCAAGGGTAGAAGGACACAAAAGCAGCCTTGTCTCTAGAAAATACTACTGCCCCATCTGCGTTGAGCTCTTTGCTCACAGTCACATTTCCTTGAGGATGCCACAGCTGCCCAAGAGAAAAGGCAGCAGTGTGGGACCCTGGCCAATAACTGCATCCATCAAGCTTGGACATCAAGCCACAAGGATCCATCACACCCCTCCTGTGTGCTCAGCATTCTGCTGGCCACTGTGGGGAGTGCAGAGAATCACGAGAGGTTCCTCCCCATTCTCCTGCTGAGTAGAGACATTGCAGAATGATTACGAACACTTAGGTTGCATTTTCCAGGAATCTCAAAGCTGAGCTCCCCTGGCTACAAAGGATATTGTCTCATTTGGGGTTAGGACAAATGCATCACATTTAGAGGAAAAAAGATGATGTCAAAGCATGGGCTTCCCAGTTGTACTCTGATTAGAAGACCTGGAAATCAAGTCAGTTTTCCATAGTTAAAGGCTCTTGGTCCACTGCGGGATGTATTAATGAATTATTTGTGCAACATTTGAAATGTAGGTCTATTTTCCAAGGTAGGTGAGTGTGTGGGGGGAGGGGGAATCTCTATATTTTATCAGGACTTGTTCCTATCAGAACTCCACACCGTGAAAGAAAAAGAAATGGCGGCTGCATAGAGCTGGGATAGCATCTCGTTTCTATGACAACAGTGCCTCCCAAGCTCCATCTGGTATTTTCAGGCCTAACAGCCAGGTAGCATCTAAAATGCCTAGTGGAAAAAAAAGGCTTCCATAGAGATTCCTCAGATCTGGCACAAATGAACACAGCAACACCATGCCCTTTTTAAGAAAAACATTGAATTACTTCACCAGCAAATGAGCATTATGAAAACAGACCACTTAGTACATAGGACATGCTCAACTCTATCGCATAGGCTAAGCAAGCACAACATGCACATAAAATTAAAGTTGCTGTTGGGGCTGATGAGGGTTTTTTTCCTAAAGGCAATCTAATGAAACCCGCACAGGGTGATTCCGTTTTTCCCTCTTGCTCTTTCCTGGTCCTGCTTGGTCCTGCTTTGTGGAGCTGTGTGTGCTTTAGGTAATATGGATGCAGCAGCTCTTACCTGCCTCACTGACCTTCCCTCCAGATTTTATCCGTGTTGATTACTGTTCCCTGGTAGCTCTGCAGAATTTATGAGAAGCTGAATTTCAGCGCTCCTCCACGGGCACTTGCTCACAGACAAGCATGCTTTTAAAACAGTACAGTGCAACACAGCCTTCTATCCCCATTTTGAACACAATCTAGTGAAAGCACTTCCTTTTTCTTCCGTAATAATACCATCATTAAGAGTATTACGTCTTTACAAAGTTACAATTTATCTAAAATATGATACAATATGACTTTATAGCTAGATTGTCATACAATATTTGGGACACACTCATACTAAAAAATTATTCATTGTTTATCGGACATTCACATTTAACTGGGCACCTGGTATTTTTATTTGCTAAATCTGGCAACCGTATCTATAGACAGGAATATAGGCCTTTCATTCATTTGATCACTTAGGTTCTGATACAATGCATCAAAATGTCAGTACAATGAATTAAGTATTGGTTTCCAGCATTTTCTGGTTATTAAAAGGAATGTTTTAACACAGAGTTACTGGGTACCTGCTCTTTGCCTGGCACTGTTCCAAGAGCTGGGAATCGGTGGTGACAAGACCAACAGGTGCTTCTTCATGGAGCTAACAGTCTGTTGTGGCTCTTGGATTTTATTTCAGGACGCTTGCTCTCACTGCATACAAGGCATTTTGATACACAAAGACCCACCAGATGTGGTCCCGCCCTCTAAGATTAGCTGTCCCTTACCCACCTTCAAATTTCCCCAAACCTCATCAAACCAATCCCATGTAGTTCCATGGGCATTAAATCACAGGGGAAATTTAAATTGTCATTTTTTTCACTTCCTTTGTGCCTGAGTACGCCAGATGGAGAGACAATTGACCCTGGACGGATTGGACATTACCTGGTGCAATCCCACCATCAGTTTCTGGGGTCTCCTCTTGCCCTGGCTGGGATCCATTCACTTGGGGGTCCTTGCTCTTCCCCTCCTCAGTCCTTACAGGAGATTTGGACACACAAGTGATATTTGTATTCTTTCTCCCTCTTCCTTACTCCATCTTTCTATATTGCCCTCAACTCTTTTTTTCCTTTTAACTATTTCATCTCTTTGATACTGAGAACTACTAAACCAGATGGGAAAATTAAAGGTCTGCAGTATTTCAGAAAGTTCTTGAGATATGGACCTATGTTACGTTTTTTCTATATGATAGAGTCTCTCCACTCGTATCTCAGTTTTTAACTATGACACACTCAGTTTTATTTTATGAGCATTCTAAGGTAATTTATTATTATATGATATTTAAAATATCTAGCCACTGTGGTAGTCAGAATAATGGCCTCCGAAGATATCTGCATCTAATCCCTGAAACCTCTATGTCATTTTACATGGCAAAAGGGACTTTGAAAATGTGATTTAAGTTAAAGATTTTGAGATAGTGAGATCATCTTAACTTATCCAGGTAGGCCCAAGGGAATTACAAGTGTCCTTGTAAGAGAACAGCAGGAAGGTCAGAGAAGGAGAGAGATTTGAGGATGCATTACTGACTTGAATATGGAGGAAGGGGCCAGGAGCCAAAAGATGCTGGCAACTTCTACAAGCTGGAAAAGGCAAGGAAACAAATTTCCTTCTAGAGCCTCCAGAAGGATTGCTGAGTATTTGTTTGTTTGTTTGTTTGTTTGTTTTAGCCCATTAAGACTGGCTTTGGACTTCTGACCTCCAGAACTGTAAGGTAACAAATTTGTATTTTACACCACTGAGTTTGTGGTGATTTGTTATAACAGCAATAGGTCAATACGTCTATAGGTCCAGGCACTAAAAAATCAGAAATGACACTGAGCAGGTTCCTTGAGACACTTTGCTAAGCCAGGCAGGTGTCAACCTTTAGTTGCCAGATTGTGGAAGACCTGCATGGTCCTGCTGGTGGGAGTTGACACTGGAGGGCCGGGGTCATGGTTATTTACCAGCCACTGTGGGAGTATTTCAATGTTTTTGCAGTTGGAACATGTGTGCCAGTGAATTTTTGCTGTGCATACACTTATGTACAACTAAATCTAAAGGATACAGAGTAGATTCTAGCATCATTCTTGAATTTTTCTTCCCTAGGGCCCTGATATTAACCTTTAACCAAAGGAACCAAGGCAATGGTTCTAACAGATTTCTAGATTCTTTTCTATGTATCCTCCGTGGGGTTTTTCCTGAGTGTGGACTGAGAGGCTTTAAGTCTTACTTTAAGGCTTTTATTACTGAATTCTCAGTTGTTTGTTTTTTCAATTTACTGTCTGAAATTTTCATCTGTAAGCATTGAGGTTTTCTTTTTTTAATCTCTCCTGTTTCCTTCTCTCTTTTACTCTGCCTCTCTATCCCCATTTGAAGACAAGTGAATAAGGGGGAAAGAGAGTCAGTGACTTTCTCAAGGTCACATCACTATTGATGTGTGTTATCAGCCAAATGGAGCCCTCCACCTGGGTCAGCAGTCTCCATTTCCATCCAGTGATGTTTAGTCACTCCTCCACCAAGGCAACAGTGCTTAATGGTCATCTTCTTATTCGTAAAATGCAATCATTCCCCTGCAGAGCCCTTTTATGGCCGTCCACCGCGTTTTGAATAAAATCTGAACTCCTTCCATTGCCTTGAAGGCCCGGCAGGATTGCGCCCTGACCATTTCACCAACCCCATCTGTGATGTGATCCCACTGGCTTCCTCTCTGTTCTCCAGATGCCAGCTCTGTCCAGCCTGAGGGACTTGATGAAGCACAAATGTGCTGTCCACAGCCTGTAGAGGGTCTGTGTCCTGCACTGATAGGTTTTACACCATCACTCACTCTGTGGGTATTGAGCTGATGAATGTGTGTCCTTTGCTTCCTGTGGCCCCTATGGGTCCATGCGTGCAGAGAGCTCATTCATCCTGCTCATTGTTGTGGCAGAGCCTCGTACATAGTAGTTATTCAGTGAACACTTAGTGAGTGATGTTTGTGGTCACTCCTCATGGCCTCACCCTAAAGTCTTGCCACCACTCGCAAGCCACAGAATTCCTAGTCCACCATGTAAACCACTGAGACAGGCTGCCAATCAGACACCTGAACTGAATAAAGGAAAGACAGATGTCTGGTCAGTTATAGAAAATATCATAGCTCGTACTGAAAGGAAGTGGAAACTAGCTTTCTGACCCCTGCGGTAATCAGCCTACACTGTGAAGCAGGAGATTTGCATCCCCTTATCTACTTCTAGATGAGAATATTATGTTTCATTCACAGCTACAGCCTTGTGGACTGAAATAGCATATTTTATGAGTAATAGCATCTGTAAGATAAAAGACATCAAAAGAAGAAAATGAAAGCATTTAAAATACAACAATTACCAAAATAAAATCATCTTTAGGACATGCTTCTGACAAGTTCTCTTAGGCTTTATTAATTTCTTCTAAGAATATCACCATGAATCTTTTTTATGAGTGTTTGGATCCTGTGTGCACAATACTTGCATTTATTCACTTGAGGCTAAGGCACAACAGAGTGCAGGATCTCAGCTGTTTCCTGCTTTTCTCTGTGTTAACACCTTCAAAAAGAAAATGGTAAAGGTAGATTATCCAACGGTTTAGGAAACCCGTGCATGTACATGTTTTATAAGTAGAATAATGAGATATAACAAGTACAGAATTACAAGACTGTCAAATTTCAAATGAGGATATATACACAACTTCAGTAATTCTAATATTTTGCAATATTTCCTTATTTGTTTTCAGATATTTAAATTCCTTTCACTCTCTTTATTCATCTCCTTCAATTCTATTCCAGAACTGCTTACTATCACCTATTACATAATCAGCGTATTCTCTGTTTAAAATGTTTCTTAGGGAGCTCTTTTATTTAAATGCTAATTAATTGTTTCCTTTAACCATCTTACACAGTTTCCATAACCTACCATCGACGCACCTGCAATGTCAAATAAAAGATAAGGTTTCTGAGCCATGTAAACAATGATAAAACATTCTGAACTGTCTGTGGCATCGTGAAGGGAAAATAATGGCAGTGTTTGGCTTTTAAAATGTAATATTATTGCACTAAGGCCACTAAATTCATTTTAAACATTGGAAACATAAAGTAATTTTATCCTGATAAATGAGCAGTTTTTCAAATTATTTTAAGAAGATATAGGGTTTATGGTTCACTCTACCTACACATGTACAATATATGTATATTTTTCCCAAACTTTCCAAAGAGTCACTGTGAATAATTCATAAAAAGTAGTAGAAATATTGAAATTTACACCACATTTCCAAATAGTCACTATGATTAATTCACTGAAATTAATAGAAATTTTCATAAAAATTGTAAAAAGATTAGAGTAGAATATATTGATTGTTGGTTTAAATTTGGGCTTACTAACTAAAGAGTCAATTACTTACTAAGTAGCCATGCACTTATTAGGTAGGCAAAGAATACATTAATGTCTAAAGTAACTGGTAAGAAAATGAACAAGCAAGCAAACAAAAAGTCTTACATTTATCTTTTAATTCTTCCTACGTAATCCCCGGCCACTTAAATTTATTGTCATGGAAACTATAACTTGATAAAACCAGATTTCAAGCCCCTTGCTTATTCTTCTTTGCAATCCCAAGTTCTTACTTGCCTTACGTGTATACCCAGTAAATATTTATTAAAGAAATGCATTGTGCAAGGTGGAGAACAGTGGTTTCTAAGTTTTGTTTTATTTTCATTTCCTGGGCCTGACAGTCTAATCTCTTGGGTAGGGCACATGGAGTCGCCCTCCTGGGCTTTGTGCTGGGCTCTGGGCTCTGACAATGTGAAAATCAAGTTCACTAGCTAAACTACAGCTTTCTTCTTCCAAAGTCTTTGGTATTGAATGACTCCTAATGTGTTAATGGAATTTCTTCATGCAATATATTTTACAACCAAAAAAAAAAGTTTGCTTTTCTTAATCAGTAATTAAGAATTGACAGTTTACTTTCATTTCTATTGTAGAAGTGTCTGAAAATAAAATTAACACCTTTAAGCATTTATATTATATATATCTGATTTTATCATATATATGTGAGTACCTATATATGTATGTATATGTATGTATGCATATGTGTTTTCTCTACATCTATCTACCTATCTCTGTGTGTGTGTCTCTGTCTCTCTGTCTCTTTCCCTATATCTATCTATCTATCTATCTATCTATCTATCTATCTATCTATCTAATCTCCTTACTGGGGTGGAACTCTTGCAGTAGTTAAATTGCCTGAGGCCTTCTCTGTACCCTAGTTGTTATACCTTTTCTTCAAATTCTTACTAGAAAGTTCAATACAGAAAAAAGATAAAAGAGGAGTTGTTTTAACTGAAGTAGTTGAAAGCCACTGGTGAACAAAAAAGATCTTTTGTTGCGGCAGAAGGAATTAGGAGGGAGTTCTAGACTTAGCTCTGACATTAACTGCCTGTGCAGTGTTGGGGAAATCCATCATCCTACAGGCCTCAGTGTTAACATCTAAAAAATCAAAGGACTGTGCAAGATATTTTCTAAAGTCCATTAAGCCACTAAAAATGCTTTGATTGTAATATCAATAGAAATGAATCTTACAATTTACAAAAATCAGAACTCTTTCCCGCGACTTAACTTTTAAGATTTGTTATAGTTTGAATTGTGATCCCCAATAAGATACGTGAAGTCTTAACCCCCCAATAACTTAGAATGTGACCTTATTTGAAAATAGGGTTGTTAGAGATGGAATTAGCTAAGATAAGGTCATACTGAAGTAGGGTAGGCCCTTTGTCAAATATGACTGGTATCCTTATAAGGAGAGGAGAACAGACACAGAGGCAGAGACACAGCGAGAATGCCAAGGAAAAATAGAGGCAGGGATAAGAGCGATGCATCTGCCAAAGGTTTTGGAATGCCAAAGATTACCAGTAAGGACAATAATCTGAGAAGAAGCACAGAAAAGATGCTCCCGCAGAGGGCCCAGAAGGAACCAACTCTGCTGACGCTGATTTCAGACTTCTGGCCTCCAGAACTGTGAACGGATAAATTTCTGTGGTTTTTAAACGATCCATTTGTAGTATTTTGTTATAGTAGACCTAGGAATCTAATAAAAATAATAAGAAACTAATATGGTACTTTGTATACTAATATGTAGCTGGTTAAATAAGCATTTACAACAAGGCATGATCCATTTTCAATTATTTTTCTTTATATCACATTTGATTTTAATTTGTTAAAGATACATTCTGTTACTAATCCAAATTCTAGAAATCTGAAAATGTCTTTAAAAAAGACCTTAATGTGTCGGTAATAAGCTTTTTTAAGGAAATGTTTCTGTTTTGAAATATAACACAGCTGCTGAAATAGTCTCATTTTCTCCAGCCTCTTGCTTTTGGAGGCAGTAGGTGAAGTGGTTAAGGGTTTGCCTTAAGAGAATATCAGGGTTCAAATCCTGATTCTGCCACTTCTTAGCTAGTATATGTGACCTTGGACAAGTTACTGAGCTCTCTCTGCCTCGGTTCTCTAATTGTAACGTGGAAATAATAAAAACATTGATCTTATTGGACTGTTGGATTGATTAAAATAATGAAGACATGTCAAGGTCTCAGGCAGTGGTTGGAACATAGTTATTAATAGATGTTAGCTGTTAAGTCTCTTTGTTTCTAGTGCTTCTAACCTATTGCCAGATGACTGCACAAAGCAATTCTGACATGCCACTCACCAGCTAGCAAACATTACACGAATCTCCATCATATGCATAAAAATGTTAGACACTCCAAAAATTGGCGTCATCTGACTTTCTGCTTTTTTTCTCCCTTACTTGCTATCTACTGAAGTCTCACTCTCCTTTAAAATCCAGCTCATGTTTTATCCCCTCCTGAAAAGTCTTCCCAGATCACCTACATCAGACTAATTCTTTCTCCCCCTGCCATATCTCCATAGCACCAGCGTGAAGCTCTTATACACAGCCCACTAGGAGTCATGCATGCTATGTCCCATTTGATAGATTATGACCTCCAGGAGGGCAGGGCCTGTATCTTTCAATTTTGTATCCTCCATAGTACCTACCAGAGATTTTACGCTTAGTAGATACTCAATAAGAGGTTGTTAACTTGGTTGAACCCACATTTTTTTTTTCTTTTTGGCAGATGCCCTAAGAAAATCATAAAATAAATGAATTATTTTTCTTCTTTTCATTGCAATATATATGCCCTGGGCTAGTGGGTACTTGTAAGCCTGGTTTAGAATTTAGGGAAGTCATCAATCTAAGAAAGGAAAGGAAATGCATTTTAAATCACAAGAGCAATATAGCCTTATATAAGGCCTTCTAGCAAAGCAATTATCGATGGCTCAATAACCCAGGTGCTAGTGTTATTATGAACAAAAATACAAGGTTGAGAGACAGTGAGTGATCTCAACTTTTATATTCCATGGGTACGCAGTTCAATGAAACATGTACAGATGGAAAGTTTCGATCTGAGAATCATATGTGGGTATCATAATGCAAATAATTGGCTTTCTTTCTAAAGAACATCTGTTGAAACTCTGAAAGCAGTTGTTTATACTGCTGCCAAAATGCTGAAAAATATCATAATTCTCCAATGAGGTTAGAAATATCTGGGGGAAGAAAAATACTTTTTATGTAGTTTTGTTTTTATTAAATCCTGTTGTTGTTTCTCTAATATGGCACATAGGAGATGCTCAATAATATTTGCTGAATGAATAGCAGACACTCATTAAACAGTTGTTGAATGAATCATCTCCTTTTTGTAGGCTTATAAGATACATTTTCAAAAAATAGAATGCCCTAGTTTTACCATGTCTTGTACCATTTTTATTTGGCATAAATTGAAGTAATGCTACTCTTGCTCTGAACATTATAGAATGTAATCAGCATGTATATCTATAAGAAAAAAATATCTTAACGCTACAGAAAATGTATGCATAAAGCTAGATATATGATAGCAACATCTTAATATATTAATACGTTACTTTTACTTATTATTATGAAACTCTTTTAAAATCTGAATTGTGACCTTGCATAATCATGTTTGCTTCTATAAATAAAATAAAAAATCCTGCTAATGCCTATAGTTGTGATACCTCTAAGAAGACTCAAACTTGGGATTTAAAAGCACCGAAATATTGTGGGACGTGAAGAAGACTACGGAAGATGAAGAAGCCATTTTTCCCATGCCCCTTTCCCAGAATTCCCAGCAGCATTCTCTTCCATACTCCTGTGTGAGTGAGGCAACTGGGCTCCCTAAAGGCTGCCCAAATTTCACTCTGCCAAGTTTCAGTACAGAAAGAGCACGTTAAATAATAAATGTGAGTGTAACTAATAAAATTGGAATGTTAAAGAGCAGCATGCTTTTGAAAACCAGCCTCCTTGTGAGGATGCTTCCTGTGCAAGACCACGGGAAGTAATTCTGAAGGGAGTAATATTAATTAGTCATAAAATTTATCTTCTGGAAGCTGTTTCCTTTGATGGCTGCTGTGGCACAGTTCATAAGTCTCCAAATGAGTGCTCAAAGAAAATGGTTCACACCACAATTTCAGCTTTGTTTCCCATCCTTGAACAGATAAAAGAGTCAAATTTATTTCAACATATCTAAATTTTACATATGCATCCATATGATGGAGGATTATGAAGTTACAAAAATGTATTAATGAAGAGTTTTCAGTGAAATGGTAAAACGCTTGTGATATAATAAGAGTGAAACAGAGCAGAATCCAAAATCAAATCCATGGCCTCTGATCTCAGATTTCTTGATTTCAAATCCTGTTCTGCCACATACTAGATATGCAACCTTGGCAAGATAACTTAACTTCTGTGCCTCAGTTTCCTCAACTTTGCTATGAAGGTTATAGTAAAAATCATCTCAAAAGGGCTTATAGGGGCTTCCCTGGTGGCACAGTGGTTGAGAATCTGCCTGCTAATGCAGGAGACACGGGTTCGAGCCCTGGTCTGGGAAGATCCCACATGCCACGGAGCAGCTGGGCCCGTGAGCCACAGCTGCTGAGCCTGCGCGTCTGGAGCCTGTGCCCCGCAACGGGAGGGGCCGCGATAGAGAAAGGCCCGCGCACCGCAATGAAGAGCGGTCCCCGCACCGCGATGAAGAGTGGCCCCCACTTGCCGCAACTAGAGAAAGACCTCGCACGAACCGAAGACCCAGCACAGCCAAAAATAAATAAATAAATAAATAAATAAATAAATAAATAAAAATTAAAAAAAAAAAAAAAGGGCTTATAGTGTTCAGAATAGTACCTGGCAAATAAATAATAACTACTATTATTACTTATTCGCAATATATTCACAATATATTTGTAAAGAAAAAATGCAAGATGAGGAGAATTACCTGAAGGCAATAACCAAAATGTTATTACTATTTGCTTCTGAATGATATATTTATGGACAATTCTTTTCTACTTCATTACACTTTTCAGTATGCATTCTTTTATAATAAAGTTTAAAAATTAAGTTTTATGCATGCATGGCTTGATGGAAATTTAGGTGGAAATTTGGAAAAGGTTAACATTTATAACCGATTATACTACTGCATTAATGAAATATTAATTAAGTTTATTATACAGATGATGTAACAGAATTTACATTTACTATTTTTTTTTACTTAATACTAAATACATTTTTAAAGTTTAGCCAATTTCAATTTAACATTCAGATATAAAGTCAAATGTTTATTATCTTATAATATTATTATATTATTATATTATAATCTTAATGTTTTGACCTGCTAAAAATTAAAAATATTTTATTTTTTAATTAAAAAATCCCATACCAAAGTCCCAAAGGTGCCTTTCATGTTTAAGCTTTAATTAGCAACCACTTTGGTCTCCGACACATCCTGCGCAGATATTGAAGTGTTAATATTACTGCAGCTTGATTACAAAAGGCAGTGATTAATTTTAAAGCAGACAAGATATGCCCTGATTACAAAGGAATGATTAAGGCGAATGTCAGACATTGCACATTTATAGCAGTCTCTCCCATCGTCAAAGGATAAGACTTTGCAAAAGTTTATATTTAGGATCACGGGTACTTTGTACTTTATTATAACTGCGTTCATGCCTTGGCGATAGATTCCCCCCCAACTCCAAGCACGACCTAAAGACCTTTGGGAGGCCACATGGCCAGAGCAAAACAAAGCAAAACGCCCGAACGCGCAATGGGCCCAAGGAGACGCCGTAGTGTCTCTTCCCGCCGGACCCAGACCCGGCGACTGAGGCGTTGGCCGCCGCCTTCTGCAAGGTCTGCAGCCCACAGTATTGTTTCAAGCACATGTTCTGCTGAGATAAAGAGCACTTTGAGGACCTTCTCCCCGAACAGGGGGAGTTGGCGGGGGTGGAATGGGAGGAAAAGGCCGACCGCAGGAAGGGCAGGGCTGCTGCCCGAAGCCGCTCCCAAGCGGAGGCCTCAGGGCCTCCTTTTTTTTTTTTTTTTTTTTCCCGCCACCAAAACGAAAAAGAACCCGCACAGGGGCCAAGGCCTCGTTTCAGGGGAGCTGCGCTCAGCCAGGGGAAAAAGGCAGTCTGAGACAGGTCACAGGAGAAACGAGGGCGCGGGGGAGAACAAAGCGGGTTTGCCCTTCGTAGCGGAAGCCACGCTGGCCCGGAGCGGGGTTCGCGGCGCCCGGAGCCTCGCGGCCTCCCCTCAGCCCGCGTGGGCCCCGTCCTTGGCGTGGGCAGGGGGCAGGCCGCTGGAGGCCGAGCTAGGAGTGGCCCTGGCATAAGCCTTTACTGTGCGTTCCAGGATCCTCAGACTCCGTTATAAACTATTGACGGCGAAGAAGGGATCGGCGGGAGCCCAGCCCGAGATGAGTCTGGAGTCCCTGTTCCAGCACATCATCTTCTCCGAGCACCTGGCGGAGGAGAGTCGCCGCTTGATGCGACAAGGTCGGGCGCTCGCGGGCGGCCTCTGGTCTTGGAGCCGGGGGCCTGGAGGCGGAGGGAATCAGGAGGCAGTGGGCCGAGCGGGGAGGGCAGGCGGCTGTCCACGTGGAGGGGAGGACAGCGGAAAGGTGTCTTATCACAGGCCCCAGAAACGGGGACTCCAGAAAGATGGACGTGTTTAAGCATTTAATTTGTGTTACAGTCAGGTCGGAAATAAACAGATGTCGTGAAAAAATTAAGAAAGCAGCCGAGGAGCTGAATGAAGAGAAAATCAAGTTGGAGTATAAGGTATTGACATGTAGCGCATGCTCATTATCACTTGAAAAAGTGTTTTCGCTTGACTTTTTGAGGATACGTTGCTATTGATATTTAACTAGTTGTCCGTCAATTATGAAGCACGCTACTGTGTTAGTGAGTGTAGTTCCATGTTGTCTGGTAATATTTAAAGTTCTGAATCTGGTGACGCCTTCCATCTTAACATGAATTTGTCCTAAAGAAACCAGTTTAAGTCAAGAAGAATTCATTGTCCGTCCTGTGGGATGGCTAACGTTTCAAAAGAGCGCAATGCCACTGGAAAAAGAATTATTCAATTAAGTAGTTGGTGCGGGAAGTAAATTTTGAATGATAAATAATTTAAGAAGTGTTCTGTGTTGATGTAACAGTTGAATGTAACTTTCAAACGAGTCTCTGCCATTTGTTTTTCAGTCTTCTACCACATTTTGGACATGGCCTTCGTCCAAAAGGATCATTTTTCCACTAGTATTTCACTTTTTTCTTCAGCATCTGTAAAGTTCTGTTATTTTACATAGAAGCAAGGGAATCTGATGGCTTCTTGAAGGAGGATTTTGAAGTGTGGGTAGAATTTTTTGAGAAGCAAAGAGAATTAGTAGGAGAAAAGTATTTGGGGCACCGGGAGAATATGAACAAAAGGGAGGCATAGCCAAGGCATATTGGGAAGAGAAATCTCCCAAAGCGGAGGGCTGATACCTAGGAATAGGAGGAAACCATTGCAGGTTTTTGATAATGGAATGGTGTGATAAAAGGGGTTTAGGAAAATCTCTCTGAGCTCTGGGAGGATGGGAGCTAAGAACATCAAGTATGTCACAGTGAAGGTCTAGCTATGGGTGGCAGCAGACAGCCATACAAAAATATTTATTCAACTCCTAAAGATAAACGATGCGAGCAGTGTACAGTGGGGAATCTGTCTGAGGAAGTCTCTTTGCTAAAATAAGTCAAATAGACTTACCACTGTGAGAAATTTCCAGTTCTCTTTTTGGATAAAATAATCATAGAGTCTTTCTCCACCTTGCAAGCTTCTTCTGTTCTTCCTTCCAAGTCTTGTTCAAACATCACCTGTGAGCCCTCCCTTGTACATCTTGGAAAATTTGTTTTATCATAGCATTTGGATACCACCTTACAATTAAACAACAATACATGCTTGTGTTTGTGTTTGTATCCCCCACTATTTTGTGAGCAAGGTATTTGGAATTTTTTTCTTAACCATCTTTTATTCCCACAGCCTGTATTCCACGCCTAGCACACAGTATACATTAGTGTTTTGAATGAATTAATGAGTACTAATAGGGAGATAATAGGGAGAGCGCTGTCTTTTAAACTATCAATAGAATTTGGAAATATTCAGTGAGACCTTAGGTCTTGTTTCGCCTGTGAGTAGCAGATAAACTAGCTGCTAAAAACAATGCTAAAAGCTGATGGCATGGGCAAAGCATTAAGAATGTCATGATGTAGCTTAAATTTTTCTTTAAAAAGAATTAAGATACTTTCA
Source organism: Balaenoptera acutorostrata (assembly GCF_949987535.1). NCBI lineage: Eukaryota > Metazoa > Chordata > Mammalia > Artiodactyla > Balaenopteridae > Balaenoptera > Balaenoptera acutorostrata. The sequence goes on along the minus strand of NC_080079.1, from coordinate 14,602,303 downwards.
GGATTGGTAACTAGAAGTTAATATAAGTAATAGGCAAAACATAGGCAGTTAGGTAATGCATAGCTAACACTTATTGAACACTTACTGTGTGCTGGGCACTGTTCTGAGTGCTTCATTTGTATTAACTCTTTTAATCCTGCCAGGGATCCTGTGATGAGGCACCGTCGTTAACCCCCCTTTTTGGGGGAGGAAAATGAGAGGTTAAATGACTTGTCCATGGTATATAATCTAAAAGCAAACGGCAGTAATGAAAGTAACAATTGAGTAATGACAGCATATTTTATTAAAACAGATTTTGGGGGCTCATCTTAAACTTTTTTCTTCATGAAATTCACATATAATAGTGTCTCTGAAGCTTTTGCCTCTAGTCAAGGGCAGTATTTCTACAAGTTCAGTTATGTAAGTTTTTGTACAAATGTATTTTCCCCAGATTGGTGAAGATATTGACCTGCTAGGTAACAAATATTAAAAAAAAAAAAAAAAAAGGTTTACTCTTTGAATATCTTCTTTGGAAAAAAGTAGGTTTACTCTGTAGTATTTTCTCAGTTAACAGTCTATTTTCCTGAAAATGGAAATGTAGTCTGTTGATACATACACATACATAAAAAAGCTGATTCAAATAGTTATACTTAAGAGAAGACAGAACAAATCCCTAGCATTGTTTAAAATATTTGCTGAAATTACTAATTAATATAGGCTCATAAAATGCACATATATGTGCATATATGTGCATTGAATCAGCTCATATATGTGGTTAGTAATACAGTTGCTTTCTACTAATACAATTTACATGTGGAGGTTCACAGTTCATACAGTACTAATTTGTAATTGAAATAATTTGATTTATAATATAGTCAACATGGGGTGTGTGTGTGTGTGTGTGTGTGTGTGTGTGTGTAAAGATTTTTAAAGTGGAGCCACAATTATAGTGTAACTGACTAGTGAGAAGAACTGAAGAAGTAATCATAAATTGATTTCTTGTTTCCTTTATTCTCAGAGTTAATTATATGTCTGCCAATAACAATGAAAATATATTTACTTGGATATTTGACTTGGCATTTATTGACCAATTTATCAAGTAGAAGCAGCATAAGGAGAAACTAGAACATAATTTCAATAGGCCAGTGCTTGCGCTATCTGCACAATGATACATTCAGAAAATATTTTGGGCATTTATTTTGGAAGTTGCTCGTGGTCAAAAAATGTATTCAGGAAGTACAGTATTTTTTTCTGTTCTGTAAAACCCAGGTAGCATGTAATTAGAACTTAAATGATAGCATTTGCCTTTCAGGGCTCAATGAGTCCTTTAAAATATATGGTTGCAGAAGTCTCAGATTATACAGTATGAGTACTTTGTGAATTGGAGAGCTGTAGTATACCTGGTTAGGTTTGGTAATATGAAAACAGAAAGACAAGAACATGCTCTGGATTTGCGTTAATGCTTATCAATATACCTAAAGCTTCTGATCATCTAGGAAAGGTTTTATAGTATCAGTGACAGAGAAAATCAAAATTAAGGACTCACAGAACGTCTTTTGTTTCTTTTAAGCATCTAAAAGAATTTTTTCTTTTTAAAAATAGTAGCATATAGTTAAAATTGTGGCATTTAATCTTTATAAACATATTACATAAAACCTAACATAAAGCTGTACTCCCTCAAGAGGAAGTAAATGGAGGAAAGTCTGAGGCTGTTTTATTTTTTTTTCTTCTCCGGTTTTAAACTATTGCATAAACATCATAACACTAATGAAATAATATTCCATGAATTTTTAAAGGAAAGTGATATTGAAATAAACAAGTAACTTAAGGTGGCTTCATTTACTTCTTTACTTCAAAATATACTCATTCATTTTTTTTTTTAATTAATAAAAGTTAGGGGGCTTCCCTGGTGGCGCAGTGGTTGAGAATCTGCCTGCCAATGCAGGGGACACGGGTTCGAGCCCTGGTCTGGGAAGATCCCACATGCCACGGAGCGACTAGGCCCGTGAGCCACAACTACTGAGCCTGCGCGTCTGGAGCCTGTGCTCCCAACAAGAGAGGCCGCGATAGTGAGAGGCCCGCGCACCGCGATGAAGAGTGGCCCCCGCTTGCCGCAACTGGAGAAAGCCCTTGCACAGAAACGAAGACCCAACACAGCTAAAAATAAATAAATAAATAAATAAATTTATAAAAAAAAAATAAATAAATAAAAGTTAGGAACCCTCCCAGAACAGCAGACAAAGTCATATCTGTTAGTACTCTATTACCCAATTAGGGAAAGAACAAAATCACAAATTATTATCATTTTTAATATTGAAATAGAGCTTTATAATTGAGATTTTTTCCTTTTTTTAAAAGTTTAATCAAAGAATAATTTATATCCTACTTGAGTTTAATTTTACTGTTGATTAAAAGTTGCTTAAAAACATAGATAAAAGAAAGGCATTTTTTTCCCTCTCTAATTAACATTTGTTTAAATAACAATACATGTGAATTATTTAATCTTAATTTTAAAAAATAAAGTAGAAATTCTCCTTATCACAATTTAATACATACCTATAGTTGTTAGTTGTGACCAAGCACTTTTTAAAAAGAATTTATTTTTTTTTATACAGCAGGTTCTTATTAGTTATCCATTTTATACATATTAGTGTATATATGTCAATCCCAATCTCCCAATTCATCCCATCACCACCCCCCCACCCCGCTTTCCCCTCTTGGTGTCCATATGTTTGTTCTCTACATCTGTGTCTCTGTTTCTGCCTTGCAAACCAGTTCATCTGTACCATTTTTCTAGATTCCACATATATGCGTTAATATACGATATTTGTTTTTCTCTTTCTCACTTAGTTCACTCTGTATGGCAGTCTATAGGTCCATCCACGTCTCTACAAATGACCGAATTTCGTTCCTTTTTATGGCTGAGTAATATTCCATTGTATATATGTACCATATCTTCTTTATCTATTCATCTGTCAGTGGGCATTTAGGTTGTTTCCATGACCTGACTATTATAAATAATGCTGCAGTGAACATTGGGGTGCATGTGTCTTTTTGAATTATGGTTTTCTCTGGGTATATGCCCAGTAGTGGGATTGCTGGGTCATATGGTAATTCTATTTTTAGTTTTTTAAGGAACCTCCATACTGTTCTCCATAGTGGCTGTATCAATTTACATTCCCATCAACAGTGCAAGAGGGTTCCCTTTTCTCCATACCCTCTCCAGCATTTGTTCTCTGTAGATTTTCTGATGATGCCCATTCTAACCAGTGTGAGGTGATACCTCATTGTAGTTTTGATTTGCATTTCTCTATTAATTAGTGATGTTGAGCAGCTTTTCATGTGCCTCTTGGCCATCTGTATGTCTTCTTTGGAGAAATGTCTGTTTAGGTCTTCTGCCCATTTTTTGATTGGGTTGTTTGTTTTATTAATATTGAGGTGCATGAGCTGTTTATATATCTTGGAGATTAGTCCTTTGTCTATTGATTTGTTTGCAAATATTTTCTCGCATTCTGAGGGTTGTCTTTTCGTCTTGTCTGTAGTTTCCTTTGCCATGCAAAAGCTTTTAATTTCATTAGGTTCCATTTGTTTATTTTTGTTTTTATTTCCATTACTCTAGGAGGTGGGTCAAAGAAGATCTTGCTGTGATTTATGTCAAAGAGTGTTCTTCCTATGTTTTTCCTCTAAGAGTTTTTATAGTGTCCAGTCTTACATTTAGGTCTCTAATTCATTTTGAGTTTATTTTTGTGTATGGTGTTAGGGAGTGTTCTAATTTCATTCTTTTATGTGTAGCTATCCAGTTTTCCCAGCACCACTGATTGAAGAGACTGTCTTTTCTCCATTGTATATCCTTGCCTCCTTTATCATAGATTAGTTAACCATAGGTGTGTGGGTTTATCTCTGGGCTTTCTATCCTGTTCCATTGATCTATATTTCTGTTTTTGTGCCAGTACCATATTGTCTTGATTACTGTAGCTTTGTAGTATAGTCTGAAGTCAGGGAGTCTGATTCCTCCAGCTCCATTTTTTTCCTTCAAGATTGCTTTGGCTATTCGGGGTCTTTTTTGTATCCATACAAATTTTAAGATTTTTTTGTTCTAGTTCTGTAAAAAATGCCATTGGTAATTTGATAGGGATTGCATTGAATCTGTAGATTGCTTTGGATAGAATAGTCATTTTCACAATATTGATTCTTCCAATCCAAGAACATGGTATATCTCTCCATCTGTTGATATCATCTTTAATTTCTTTCATCAGTGTCTTATAGTTTTCTGAGTATAGGTCTTTTACCTCCTTAGGTAGGTTTATTCCTAGGTATTTTATTCTTTTTGTTGCAGTGGGGAATGGGATTGTTTCCTTAACTTCTCTTTCTGATCTTTTGTTGTTAGTGTATAGGAATGCAAGAGACTTCTGTGCATTAATTTTGTATCCTGCACCTTTACCAAATTCATTGATTAACTCTAGCAGTTTTCTGGTGGCATCTTTAGGATTCTGTATGTATAGTATAATGTCATCTGCAAACAGTGACAGTTTTACTTCTTTTCCAATTTGTGTTCTTTTTATTTTTTTCTTCTCTGATTGCCATGACTAGGACTTCCAAAACTATGTTGAGTAATAGTGGCAAGAATGGACATCCTTGTCTTGTTCCTGATCTTAGAGGAAATACTTGCAGTTTTTCACCATTGAGAATGATGTTTGCTGTGGATTTGTCATACATGGCCTTTATTATGTTGAGGTAAGTTCCCTTTATGCCCACTTTCTGGAGAGTTTTTATCCTAAATGGGTGTTGAATTTTGTCAGAAGCTTTTTCTGTATCTATTGAGATGATCATATGGTTTTAATTCTTCAATTTGTTAATATGGTGCATCACATTGATTGTTTTGCGTATATTGAAGAATCCTTGCATCCCTGGGATAAATCCCACTTGATCATGGTGTATGATCCTTTTAAAGTGTTGTTGGATTATGTTTGCTAGTATTTTGTTGAGGATTTTTGCATCTATATTCATCAATGATATTGGTCTGTAATTGTCTTTTTTTGTAGTATCTTTGTCTGGTTTTGGTATCAGGGTGATGGTGGCCTCATAGAATGAGTTTGGGAGTGTTCCTTCCTCTGCAGTTTTTTGGAAGAGTTTGAGAAGGATAGGTGTTAGCTCTTCTCTAAATGTTTGGTAGAATTCACCTGTGAAGCCATCTGGTCCAGGACTTTTGTTTGTTGGAGGATTTTTAATCACAGTTTCAATTTCAGTGCTTGTGATTGGTCTGTTCATATTTTCTGTTTCTTCCTGGTTCAGTCTTGTAAGGTACTTTTCTAAGAATTTGTCCTTTTCTTCCAGGATGTCCATTTTACTGGCATGTAGTTGCTTGTAGTAGTCTCTCATAATCCTTTGTATCTCTGCAGTGTCTGTTGTGACTTCTCCTTTTTCATTTCTAATTTTATTGATTTGAGTCCTGTCCTTTTTGTTCTTGATGAGTCTGGCTAAATGTTTATTAATTTATTTATCTTCTCAAAGAACTAGCTGTTAATTTTATTGACCTTTGCTATTTTCTTTGTTTCTATTTCATTTATTTCTGCTGTGATCATTATGATTTCTTTCCTTCTACTAACCTTGGGTTTTGTTTGTTCTTTCTCTAGTTCCTTTAGGTGTAAGGTTAGATTGTTTATTTGAGATTTTTCTTATTTCTTGAGGTAGGATTGTATTGCTATAAACTTACCTCTTAGAACTGCTTTTGCTGCATCCCATAGGTTTTGGATCGTCGTGTTTTCATTGTCATTTGTCTCATTTCATTTGTCGTTTGTCTTTGATTTCTTCAGTGATCTCTTGGTTATTTAGTAACGTATTGTTTAGCCTCCATGTGTTTGTGTTTTTACGTTTTTTTCCCTGTAATTTATTTCTAATCTCATAGTGTTGTGGACAGAAAGGATGCTTGATATGATTTCAATTTTCTTAAATTTACCGAGGCTTGATTTGTGACCCAAAATGTGATCTATCCTAGAGAATGTTCCATGTGCACTTGAGAAGAAACTGTAATCTGCTGTATTCGGGTGGAATGTCCTGTAAATATCAATTAAATCTATGTGGTCTACTGTGTCATCCAAGACACTTTTGAGGGTAGTTATACTTAATTGCTTTTAGTCTCTATGACTTTTTCACATGAAATTCCTTTACAAATTTCTCCTGTCTTGAACATGTATAGCTGATCTTTTAAAGTTTAATAAAGAGGTTTACGTATATTTCCCCTTTTACATTCACCTTGGTCAGTTGTACAATTCCATAGCCAGTCAATGTATGTCTGAGTCTGGCGTCTCTTCTATGGAAGATGATTTTTTTTTAAAATTTTATTATTTATTTATTTATTTTATTTTTGGCTATGTTGGGTCTTCGTTTCTGTGCAAGGGCTTTCTCCAGTTGCGGCGAGCGGGGGCCACTCTTCATCGCGGTGCGCGGGCCTCTCACTATCGCGGCCTCTCTTGTTGTGGAGCACAAGCTCCAGACGCGCAGGCTCAGTAGCTGTGGCTCATGGGCCTAGTTGCTCCACAGCATGTGGGATCTTCCCAGACCAGGGCTCAAACCTGTGTCCCCTGCATTGGCAGGCAGATTCTCAACCACTGCACCACCAGGGAAGCCCTGGAAGATGATTTTTCTTTCACACCCAAGATACCTCATAGTTGATGGTTTGATGGATGGTCTCTTCACTCCCCATAGATGCTTCCAGGACATTATTTCTCTACTTGCTTGTGATAGTTAATGCTATATTCTAGACTCTGCCAACTTTCCCCCCTCCTCTTCTCTGTCATCCTACTAACTCACAAGGGATAATTATCCTCACAAAGGATAATTTCCCTTGTTCTTCAGAATTTAGCACGTGGCTCTCAGGCTTCCACTCTGTGTCAACTCTTGCCGTCATTCTGGATGATGTCATCGTCTTTATGTACTATTCAGCTACCAACCTGGCCTGTTAGTTCTTTGGTCTCCAGATTTTCAGTGACCTTTTTCTCCATTCTACCTCAACTACCTATTTCCATAATGACGAGTCAGTTATTTGCTACTATGGCAGCACTCAGGAGATTCCAGGAGATTTTGGATCCAGTATACACACATGGACGTTAGCTTTAGCCTCAGCTGAGACCTTCACACTGCCAGGAAAACTGCTGCATTTCTCTTTCTCACTCTCTGCAGTGACTGTTGTAAACCTTTACTCTTCTCATGTATTTTATCCTCTCTTCTCAACTACTTAACTCTCATGATAACTTTGCCTTTTATTTCAAAGAGAAAATAGAAATCATCCAAAAGGAAATCTTTTATTTTCCCACATACAGATCTCCAAACCTGCCTAAGTGGAGAAACTTCTTCTCCTCTTTCCTGTTATGGAGAAGGTGCCTTTTTTTTTTTTTTTTTCTGACAGTGGACAGTTCCTCCACCTATGCTTCAAATCCTATCATCTTTTGTATCATCATTATTGTCATCATCAGCATATTCATCATTATTATTGTTTTTATGCATATTAGTGGGAAGGACCCTATAGAGAGAGGTTGAAGATAAACACTAGAGAGAAAAGATGGAAGGAAGGAATGGTGGAAGGAGGATGGGATCCAGAGCATAAGGTAAGAATTGGCCTTAGACAAGAGGAGGGATACCTATTCTGTTGTAAAAACTAAACAAAATAGGTAACATTTAGTAAATACTATATATCAGGCCTTATGCTAATCATTTTACAAACATTATCTCAGTTAATTCTAACAAGAACCCTATGAGGATGCTAGTATTTTTACTCTGATTCATTTGAGAAAATCAAGACTCAGAAATTTAACTAACTTTCATGAGGTCACACAAGTGGTAAGTAAGAGCTTTAAGGTTTGAATCTATATTGGGTTAACTAGAGAGCCCTTGCTCTTAACAGCTATAGTATAGTGTAAAAGGAAGGAATAAGGAAAGGATGAGAATATAGAAAAGTTTAAAGACTTAGTAACAGGAAACTGAAGGTATGATTCACATAAAGTAGTCTCCTGGCTCTATTATTTCAACTAGTTTAATGAGTATGTGTTACATATGTTTAATGAAGTTATTAATGTTTCATTTCTTTGTTCTTCTGATTTACCAGTTGGATGGCCTTTACAACAAAGTTAGTACCTTGAGTTTGGAAAATCATGTGGCTACTCATTGCTAAAGATCCAAATCAGACAGGCAGCAGTTTAGGATGAATAGTATATGGCCTTTGCCTTTGAGAGACTTAGAGTCAAATCAGAGGTATTATCCTTTCCTTAGAGATGAGGCTTTATCAGTTCAGGGTGCTCTTGATTGCAAGTCACAGAAATTCAGTTCAAAATGGCTTAAGCAATTTTGGGAAACAACTTATATATTTGAAAACCCAACATTTGATTCAGCAGTTATATCAGTTGGAATTGCATCAGATTGCTTAAAGTAAAAGTCTAGCCTTGGTGGCTTTACCAAATAAGGATTTATTTTTCCTCATGTAATGGGAAGTTTGGAGGTTGGCAGTCAAGGGCCATTTATTAAAGTGGCTCAAAGAAATCGTAAAACACCCCAGCACATTATATCTTTTTGTTCCACCATCCTTAGCATGTGGCTTTCATCCTTGTAGTCACAGGTACTGCTCCATCCCTAGTCATAATATCTGAATTCTAGCTGGAAAAAAGAGGAAAAGATGAAAATCAAAAGGCTTCTTCTCATGTGGCTTTATCATTGTTTTGGTGGAAGGGAAGTCCTCTCCAGTGACTTGGGCCTGCATCTCAAGGGTTACAGTTTTGTCAAGTGGTCAACCCTGAAATGGAATCTGGGAATGTGAATATTTATAACTGGATGCATTATTGCTGTGAATAAAACTGGAATTTTATTAGTAAAGAAGAATGGTAGAATGGCTGGTTGTCCTTGTTTTCTCCCAATAGTTACTAACAACTCCTAGAGTCATATGGTTTCTTTTCAAAATCAGGGAGAGAAAGAAGGAAGTTTCCAGAAGCTTTCTCTGAAAAGCAGGGAAATTGTTCTTGTCAGATACCTTCTTTCATGTCATTTTCACAAACTGTGACATTTGACTATCCCTGAACCAATAACTGTGGTCAAGGGGTAGTAACTTCTCCCAAATTCAGTGGGCTGTCTGGAGATGGTGCGGGTTTCCAAAAAATAATTAACTAAGAAATTAACTACCAAGGAAAGGAGGAATGCACATTAGGGAGACAACCAGGTACAACAGTATCTACTACAAAGATTCTAGTGGTTAAAACCAGAATGGCCATGTAGAGACTCCCTGTAGTTGGTTGAAATGTTTCATGTTAATTATTGATTATGTTTATCATTTAATCTTACTATGATTTATCATATATGATGGAATATAGTGCAAGCTTTTCCCCTCTAAGTTATCCCTCAGTCAAAAAGGAGTAAAGCCTTCATGTTATAAAGTGCACTTTAAATTCCCTTATTTTGAACAAGAGCTCAATTAATGATGGTTTGGGATGCTTGGAGAAATCACCTGGTTGAACTGATAAAAAAACTAGGCAGAGACATTTAACTGATTTAGTTATTATTCCTGGGAGTATGACCTCAGAATTCTAAGTGCTAGGTGTCATTGTAAAAAAGCCACTTAATGATGTAAAAAAAACCCCATTAATTACTGAAACATAATATTGTGATTAAAAAAACCTATAAAAGTTACATCAGCATACCATTTAAAAACACACAGAACAATAATACATCTTATAAGGGAAAATATATAGTGAAAGTATAATGACACACATGAGAATGATAATAGCACATCAACTTAGTGATTATCTCTCATGGGAGTGGAAGATAAACGTAATCAGGGAAGGGTATACAGCGAATTCCAGCTGTATCTATAATATTTTATTCCTTAAGCTGGGGGACATAGCTGTTAGGTTACTAAAAAAAATAAAGATATATTTTAAAAGTTACAGAGCAATGGCTTTTAGTCCATTCTAAAGGTTGTGCAACCATAACTATCTGATTCCAGAACATTTTCATCACCCCCAAAAGAAACCCTGTACCCATATTAGTCACCCCCCCATCCCCCTCAAATTCCACCAGCCCTTGGTCACCACTAGTCTACTTTCTGTCTCTGGACATTTCGTATAAGTGGAATCATACAATAATGGCCTTTTGTGACTGTCTTCTTTCACTTAGCATGTTTTCAAGGTTCATCCATGTTGCAGCGTGTGTCAGCACTTGATGCCTTTTTATGGCTGAGTAATCTATTGTATGGATGCACCACTTTTGTTTATCCATTCATCAGTTGATGAACACTGGGTTGTTTCCACTTTTTAGCTATTATGAGTAATGGTGCCGTGAACATTTGTGTACAAGTTTTTGTAGAACATATGTTTCAATTCTCTTGGGTATTCCACCTAGGAGTAGAATTTCTTGGTCATATGGTTAATAACAGGTTTAACTTTTTGAGGAAATACCAGACTCTTTCTATAACAGCAGCAGCATTTTTACGTTCCCACCAGCAATATACAAGGATTCCAGTTTCTCTATATCCTCACCAACACTTATTTTCTTGGGGGTTTTGGTTGGTTGGTTTGTTCGTTTGATAGCCATCTTAGTGGATGGGAGGTGGTATCTCGTTGTGGTTATGTTTCCAGTTCCCCAATGAGATTAATGTTGAACATCTTTTTAGATGCTTATTGGCCATTTGGCACATCTATTCTTAACATGAGCTACTTAATTATTGGTCATATAATTGGTTGCAATTCTTTTATGGAGGGGCCTTGTCTCTGAGAAGTAGTAATCTCTCTTCATATTAATAGAACTGAAATTATTGTATTTCCAAATGAAGTAAAAAATTATTACATATAACATTTGTTGGACTCCTTTTTCTCAAATTTTTTTTCATGATCTTAAGAAAATAAATCTGAAGAATATTTCATGGTAATAGCGTTTAGAGCAAGCTGAATAACAGTATGCCAGATAGGCTTTCTATTTGCAAGTGCTTTTAAATCACAAAAGTTGCACACTTCCTGGCTTGGATCCACAAAGTGGAAAATCTACTGCACTGTTTCTAATTGTTAAATCGACTAGTGTGCTTCTGTTCCTTTTTTTAAAAGAGCTACTGTAAATAAATTGTTTACCCTAAAATGTTAGAAAAGTTTTGAACAGAAAAAAAAAAGCTTCCTTTCCAGGAACTGAGAGAATGGTCTTCTAATTAAAGACAGTAAGTTTGTGGCTCAGTATGCAGAAAGCATGAGATTAACATTTAGTTTGCTAACCTCGTAAGAATATACAGCACAAAAGAATGCCTTTTTAAAAGTTTACCTTTTGATTTGTGATTTCTTAGAAAATCAGTTAGCTATGTTCTCTTCTCCTATTCATTCACTCAACAAATATTCATTGAGCAACTCCTAAACAACACCAAGAGTAATTGGCAAATAAATTATATAACAACTTTCTGCCTTAGAGAGTTGACATCAAGCAACTTCAACTATATAAACCTAACTGTGAACTCAAAATTCTTGATGTTCTCATTTTTTTAAAATTGTGTAATTACTTTAAACTTTCTCTATGTAATTCTACAAAGAAAGCCTTATCACATTTGTCATGAATAATTATCTAAAATGTGGAAATAGGTGAGTTCATCATATATTTTCTGAGTGTAGCACTGGGCATTTTCTAGTAGCCCACCTGACTGGGGATAATCTGATTTTCTAGGGTGTGTACCTTTGCAATGGGTTCTTTTATTCTTGAATATACCAACCATTATTTGACCACAGGGCCTTTGCAGTTGCTGTCTCCTCTGTCTGAAATGTTTCTTCCCTCAGCTGTTAGTGTTTTATACACACTCACTTCTTTTAGCTGTCTCCCACTAGGGTGGCAAACCATTCTACTAGAATGTGAGACTTTCATTTCTAACACTGGGACAGTCTCATGCAAATTTTGATGGTTGGTTACCTTACTTCTAGGCTCAATTGCCCCTTTAGAGCTGTAGTTCTCAAAGTGTGATCTGTGATCCACGGGCGTCCCCAAGACTCTTACAGGAGTTTTGTGAGGTCAAGCTATTTTCTTAATAATACAAAGCTATTATTTTGCCATTTTCACTGTGCTGATACGTACATTGATGGTGCAATGGCAATGGTGAGTCAAACTGTTGGCAACTTAGCACAAATTAAGGCAGTGGAAACAAACTACTAGTAGTCATTGTATTCTTCATTGCCACCCACTCACACTAAAAAAACAAAACCCACCAGTTTCACTGTATGCCCTTGATTAAAGTGTAAAAAATATTGTTTTGAAACTGACCATGGTGTGTATGTGTTTTTAATATTGTGTGTTGAAATGGAAAGTTCACATAAAGTACTTCTATATTCCAAAGTACAGTCATGGTCTCAAGGGAGAGTATTTGTATGATTGTTTGAGTTGCAGTATGAACTAGCTATTCTTTTTCTGGAATACCATTTTTACTTGACTAATTGACAGATAAGTATAGTTATTTAAACTTGAGCATTTGGCAAAATTTTCTCAAAAATGAATGAAATGACCCTGACATTTCAAGGCAAAAATCTGATATTATTATTATTATTTTGCCAATGATAATATTCAACCTTTCAAACAAAAATTAGAATTTTGGAAGACTCAGATTTGTCATTGTAAGCTTGACAGTTTCCCAGTACTGAAAGACTTTTCTAATGAGTTTGTTGGTGATATTAATAAGTGTTATTTTTTAGTATTGTATTAAGAAGTGTATCAACATTTGGAGGATCTGAACAGTTCAGTGAAGGAATATTTTCCAAATAACCAGCACATAATTTTACAGAATTGTGCATGGATAAAAGATCCACTCAAAGCACAAAATAGACCAATGGTTTTTATGGTAACAGAGTATGAAAAATTTATTGAAGTGGTTTCAGATTCCACATTGCAACCAACCTTTAAGGAACTAACACTTATTAAGTTCCTTAAGAATATGCGTAATTGTTTGGAAAGGGTATTAAAATAACCCTCCCATTTCCAACTATGCATCTATGTGAGGCCAGATTTTCTTCATATACTTCAACCAAGAAACACATTGCAAAAGGTTGAATAAAGAAGCAGATATGAGAACCCAACTGTCTTTTGTTAGAAGAGATCTGCAAAAAATGTAAATGCAACTCTTCTTACTATTTTTTTGTTGTTTTAGAAAATATTATTTTTTCATAAAAATATATTTTAACATACAGTGGATTTATTGTTATTCCTAAATGAATTAAGTGTTTTCAAAATTTCTCAGTTTTAATCTTTGATACTGAAAATATTTATAGAAATAACTCAAAAATCATCAAATAAAAGTCCTCAGTAATTTTTTAAGACCATAAAGTCATAAAGACCAAAAGTCATAAGATCAGAAAGTTTGAGAATGGCTGCTGTAGAGGACCCTTCCTTAGCTCCATATATGAAATCATATGACCTCATGCCATCAGTATCTCTATCCTTTATTCTGCTTTATTTTTCTTTGTGGCACTTAATTTCTCCTGATGTATTTGTATTGATCTGTTTACTGTTTGTCTCTGCCAAGTGGCATGTAAGCTTCACAAGGAATACATATTCATCTACTTTATTCACTACCGTTATTCCCAGTGTCTAGAACAGTGCCTGAATCACAGTAGGTGTTAAATAAATATTATTGAGTGAATAAATTAATTTAATTTTTTTCTCTTAGAAGTCTCTGTTTTCCTTTTCTGTGAATTCTGCTTGTTTCATCTGATGGCCTTCTCACATGGTAGTACATTTGCATATGAGCTTTAAAATTTTTTATTGTGAACTTATCTTTAGCAGGGCTTTTCTTTCTTGGGAGTCCTACACATTCTCTTGATAAAAAAGATGTTCCTAAGGAGCAGTTTCACCGCAGCTGCCAGAACCTTGCAGATTTCATTTGTTCAGGACCAGTTTTCGTGTTAATTTTTGAGCTCAGGATTTCTGCACTGCATGGCTAGGAGACATTTGAATCTCACATCCATGAACAATTCAAGCTTGGGTTTGGGGTTTCTTGGGTATGATTCTTCTCCCACTCATGGATCAATGGAGGCAGCTCACTTTTATGCTGCATCTCCAAGCCAGTGGATGGAGTTCTGTTACTCTGCTTGCATAGCCAGCATAGGCACTTTTTTTTTCTTGCAAAAAACAAAAGCAACAGTTTAGTTTAAAAGAGTGATAGTCGTTGAAGTCTTTATACTCCTTCCCCTGCCCCATTTCCAGGCTGAGAGGTAGTCTCTGCCAGCAGTTTCCTTCCAGGCATATATTTTTTTTTATTGAGGTATGGTTAATTTATAATGTTGTGTTAGTTTCAAGTGTGTGTGTGTGTGTGTGTGTGTGTAAAAATATATATATATATATATATATTCTTTTTCAGATTCTTTTCCATTATTGGTTATTGTAAGATATTGACTATAGTTCCCTGTGCTATACAGTAGGTCCTTGTTGTTTACCTATTTCATATATAGTAGTGTGTATATGTTAATACCAAACTCCTAATTTATCTCTCCCCTCTTCCCCACTATCTCCTTTGGTAACCATAACTATCAATCTCATTCTTGACATGCTTCCATGTCTTGGCTGTTGTAAATAGTGCTGCTATGAACATTGGGGTGCATGTATATTTTCAAATTATAGTTTTCTCCAGATATATGCCCAGGGGTGGGATTGCAGGATCATATGGTAACTCTGGTTTTTTAAGGAACCTCCATACTGTTTTCCATAGTGGCTGCACAAATTTACATTCCCACCAACAGTGTAGGAGGGTTCCTTTCTCTCCACACCCTCTCCAGCATTTATTATTTGTAGACTTTTTAATGATGGCCATTTTGACTGGTGTGAGGTGATACCTCATTGTAGTTTTAATTTGCATTTCTCTAATAATTAGAAATTTTGAGCATCTTTTCATGTGCCTGTTGGCCATCTGTATGTCTTCTTTGGAAAAATGTCTATTTAGGTCTTCTGCCCATTTTTTGATTGGGTTGTTTTATGATATTAAGCTGTATGAGCTGTTTGTATATTTCGGAAATTAATCCCTTATCGGTAACATCATTTGCCAAGTATTTTCTCCCAGCCCCTAGGTTGTCTTTTCATTTTGTTTATGGTTTCCTTGGCTGTGCAAAAGCTTGTAAGTTTAATTAGGTCCCATTTGTTTATTTTATTCCTAACTTTATCGAATGAGCCCCATATCTCCCTTTGGCTTTCACTTTGAGTATTATTTGGGCATTTTTAAAACCCTAGCCTCTGTTGCCTGTATCCAGTCTCAAAGATACCCCTTGGACTTGAATTCTAGCATGATGATTTCTGGCATGATTATTTCTCTCTCTTGCTTTTTGGCTTACCTATGTAAATGACATATATTTTAAATTAGTTATGTTTTATCCAGCATTTCTCTGTCTTTGAATAGAAAGTTGGTCTTTCCCATATTTGTTTGGATTGTCATATTAACCAGAATTCTTCACTGTAAAATACCTTAGTGCTTCAACTTCCTCATTCCTGAGTTCCTATTTTTTATTTATCTTTTGGTCAATCTGTGTAATTGTTCAAGTAATTTTTCAGGAAGAATATGTGCATGAAACTGTTTTGTTTCTTTTTTCTTCCCTGGTTGCTGTAGAAATTGTTTTTTTATCCTCATGATTCCAAATGTGTGCACAGATAAACAAATTTGTGTATCTGTCAATTTTGTCTAGTCCAAGGATAAGTCTCCCATTTTAACCGTAAATGTTATATTCTGGTTTATTTTTCAAGTACCCTTATTTCTTATAGCTTGGATCTTTGTTCTCTGTTCTCTGAATCTATTATCTTCTGTTATTTGCTAGTTTCAGCAGTATTGGACAGTCCTTTATACTTTATATCACCGATTCCATCTTTTGCAGTGTTAGTTCTATTATTTAATACTCTCTGCAAATTTAAGTTCTGTGTTGCTGTCTTTTTTACATTTTTAAAAATTTTCTGTCTCTTTATCTCAGCTTGTATTTTGATCTTATTCTCTTATGTCCTTGCTTGCTCTTGTTTTTTAGTGGACATATCTTTGTTTGCATCCTCTTGACATCAAGTAGTTGATTAACAAAAAAAATTTTTGTACTTTGTAGTAAAATTATTATAGGTGTATTAATACTCTTTCTCTATAATCTGTCAGGCACTTCTCTTTTTCTCTTCTGTGATGGTATTTTTGTAGAGTGTATGTTGTTATTCTGTGAGAACTGTTCAGACTTGCGTTTTGCCAACAGTTATAATATATAAATTGTTCTTTGTCCCATTCTTGTTTTCTTGAGTTCTTGAAGAATGAACTGTTTTCTTAAAACTAAAACTGCTGTTTGACAGGTTGATGTGAATATCCCCAACCCAATTTCTAGTGTTAGTGGAATACTTGACTGAGGTGTGATCTTTTCTTGATCATGTGCCAAGTTTTCTTATTATGAGGAGGAAAATGTATGTTTTAAAGAATCTGTGACGTTTTATAGATCTTCCATTAAAAGCAGTACATGAAAAATCACTATCCTCAGCATTCCATTGTCTTATATCCTGACAGAACAGGAAGATGTAGTAATAGGTAAGGTGAGGTCCTGCCTCCTAAGTTGCCAAATTGCACGGAAGTCACCTTATTTCAAAGTAGCTCCCCAGCGAGAGTCTTTCAGATTAAGAAGTATCGTTACAGAATGTTCTTGGCTTATCAGTATTTGTACTTTACTCTTCTTTCCCTAATCAGATTAATATCTAGCTGAATCAGCAGTTCTCTAGAAATGGGAGTTTATTTTGAGGAAAAAGGGAAGAAAAATTTTGGAGATGGAGGGTTACTTTGAGAAGGGTAGATGTAGGTTATCTGTAGACTTTGGAACACCAGAAGGGTTCAGGAAAGGTGTATGGAAACAGTCAAAGGCAAACTGGCTATTCATAGCTGTGCCTGTGATCTCGATGCTGCAGGAAAAATTTCTTATATAGCCTTTGGTGCTTGTGTGGTCTTATGAATTGTTATTGCCTGAATTAAAACTTCAGGATAAGTTGAAAGGTTGCCTACCTCAGCTTCTTTGATTAAAACTAGTTCCATGGCTTTAAATATAGTCCAGTTTCCCTTGGTTAAAATTCTAATCAATTTCTCTCAAGAGAAGACAGAAATGCAGAAGGAATGGGAGATACGTGACCACCACAGTAGGAAAGTAGATCAGGCTGTTACTCTAAAATGTTCTTTTCCTCTTTATTATGAGCTCCTGCTCCTCTCAGTCTTTATTAAGAGTGCTTACTTATGTCCCTACTGGAAGAGTGGATATACTCCTGGGAAATTCTGAGGATCTGATGCCATTATATTTGGTGAACGTGCAGTTTTTTGTTTGTTTTTTGCTGAATTGAACTAGCTCTATTATTTTAACTCTTCATAAAAGTAATACCTGTTTATTGCAATATTCAAAAGATAGAGATAGGCAAAAAGCAGAGTGAAAACCACCTATAGTTCTGCCATATAGTTAATATTTTCATAGGTTTTCTTTCAGAATTGTTTAATTGCATGTATTTTTTTTCTTAAATGATTTGCTTTTTTCCATTCACTATACCCTGGGTATATCAGTAAATATATATCTAAATAAGCAGATTTTAATGGTAGCATAGTAAATGGCTATACCATATTTTAGTTAACTAGTTTTCTATTGATAAGTGTTTACTATTACTATTAATAGTTACTGTTATTAATATCACTGTGATGATACTTTTATACATACATCTGTGTGCACTTATGTTTTTAGGATAAAGTCCTAGAAATCAAATTGCAATGTCAATGGGTAGATACAGTTGACCCTTGAACAACATAGGTTTGAACTGCATGGGTCCACTTATGTGAGGAATTTTTAAAATAAATACGACAATACTACATGATCCGATTGATTGAATGTGTGGATTAGAACTGTGGACATGGAGAGCCACCTGTAAAGTTATATGCAGTTTTTAAAAAAATAAATTTATTTATTTATTTATTGGCTGCGTTGGGTCTTTGTTGCTGCACGCGGGCTTTCTCTAGTTGTGGCGAGTGGGGGCTGCCCTTTGTTGAGATGCGCGGGCTTCTCCTTGCGGTGGCTTCTCTTGCTGTGGAGCATGGGCTCTAGGTGCGCAGGCTCAGTAGTTATGGCTGGCGGGATCTAGAGCACAGGCTCAGTAGTTGTGGCACACGGGCTTAGTTGCTCCGTGGCATGTGGGATCTTCCTGGACCAGGGGTCGAACCCATGTCCCCTGCATTGGAAGGCGGATTCTTAACCACTGCACCACCAGGAAAGTCCCTATATGCAGATTTTTGACTGCAGCAAGGGTCAGCGCCCCTAACCTCCGTGTTGTTCAAGGGTCAACTGTACTTTTAAAGCTCTTGATAATTTCCAAATTGTCCTCCAGAAAAGTTCCAGTTTATATTCCCCCAATATCACTATTTGTACAATAGAAATTATTGATTTTTTTAACAAATACAAGAAAAATGGCATCTTTTATGGTTTTAATTTGAACTTTTTAGTTTACTTATATTTTTTCATTTGTTCAGATTGTTCATATTTACTTTGTGCTTTGCCTATTCATATCCTTTCCTTGTCTTTTTCTCCCTGAATTCTAGCTTTTTATGTGCTATAGGTATTACCCTTTCTTTGTCATTTGTTGCAAATTTTATTATTTGTAGCTTGGTTTTTTATGATTTTTTAATCAAAATTTAGAATGTTTATGTTGCTAGAATTTTTAATCCTTTTGTTTGTTTCTGAAATTCATTGTTTAAACAATGTCTTTTTCCAATACTTTTACAGGTTTTTTTCTTTAATTTAAATAAAAATGATTCTCCATTTTTGCCTGGGTAAATGTCACATGTTTCTCATTGACTATTATATATATATGTGTGTGTGTGTGTGTGTTATATATATATGTGAAACTGTATATTTGTGTTTGTTTTTAAATATTCTATATTATTCTGTTAATCTATTTGTTTTGGCACCAGTATCATATTCACTTAATTACATTAGCTTTAAAATATCTTTGACCCTGTGGAATGACAATTTGTTTTTCAGGAATTTCCTGATTCTTTTTGTTTGTTTTGTTTTGTTTTCCTAGATAAATTTGAGATCATTTTTTCAAGTTCCAACAAAGTAAAAGTATTGGGGTTATAATTAAGATTATACTAAGTTCATTTGGGGAGAACTGATATATTTACAACTCTGAATCTTCACATTCAAGAATATAGCATAGGGGCTTCCCTGGTGACACAGTGGTTGAGAATCTGCCTGCCAATGCAGGGGACACAGGTTAGATCCCTGGTCTGGGAAGATCCCACATGCCGCGGAGCAGCTAAGCCCGTGCACCACAACTACTGAGCCTGTGCTCTAGAGCCCATGAGCCACAACTACTGAGCCCACGTGCCACAACTACTGAAGCCCGCACACCTAGAGCCCATGCTCCACAACGAGAGAGGCCACCGCAATGAGAAGCCCACGCACTGCAACGAAGAGTAGCCTCCGCTCGCCGCAACTAGAGAAAGCCCACACGCAGCAACAAAGACCCAACTCAGCCAATAAATAAATAAATAAATTTATTAAAAAAAAAAAAGAATATCGCATATCTTTTTATTTATTTATACCTTCTTTTACGTTCTCAGTGCAGGCTTTTTCATATAGGTCCCACATACTTCATATTAAGTTTATTTGTGTTTTGTTTAGTTTTCGGTTTTGTAAATGGGATCTTTTCCATGCTTTTTTCTATTTATTGTTGGT
Organism: Balaenoptera acutorostrata; assembly: GCF_949987535.1. Classification (NCBI taxonomy): domain Eukaryota; kingdom Metazoa; phylum Chordata; class Mammalia; order Artiodactyla; family Balaenopteridae; genus Balaenoptera; species Balaenoptera acutorostrata. The sequence continues at coordinate 14,582,624 of NC_080079.1, read as the reverse complement.
AAATAGAAAAAATACTAGTTTTTGGTATTTATTTTGTTACTAGCCTTTTTACTGAATTCTTTTCTATTTCTAAGTTTCTCAGTAGATTTTCTTGGATTTATTAGGTACACAGTAATCACATTTGCCCAAACAAACAAAAGAGAATTGTGTGCCAGCTTTTTTTTTAGAAAGTACTTGAACTGCGTTTTTTAATTTTTTAAATTTATTTTTATTTATTTATTTATGGCTGTGTTGGGTCTTCGTTTCTGTGCGAGGGCTTTCTCTAGCTGTGGCAAGTGGGGGCCACTCTTCATTGCGGTGCATGGGCCTCTCACTATCGCGGCCTCTACTTCTTGTGGAGCACAGGCTCCAGACGCGCAGGCTCAGTAGTTGTGGCTCACGGGCCTAGTTGCTCCGCGGCATGTGGGATCTTCCCAGACCAGGGCTCGAACCCGTGTCCCCTGCATTGGCAGGCAGATTCTCAACCACTGCGCCACCAGGGAAGCCCTGTGCCAGCTTTTTAAATAATTGTTATCTCTTGTTCCTTTTCTTGACATATTGCATTAACAAGAACTTCCAGAACAGACGTAAATAGCAGTGGTCTTATCAGGCATCCTGATAATCCTTAATGAAAAGATGAGAGATGAGCCAAGACTTGACTGAGATGAAGGAATGAACCATGAGGAATCTGGGGAAAGAGATTTCCAGGCATAGAATATCCAGTGCAAAGGCCTTGAGGAGAGAGTGTGGCTGGATGTTCGGGGAATAACAAGGAGGCCAGTGTGGCTAGAGAGGAGTGATTGAGGAGGAAACTGGCAGAAGATTAGATTAGAGAGGGAATAAGAGTGCAATCATGTAAAGCCTTATAAGCCATTATAAGGACTAATATTTACTAATATTGAACCTTCCTTGCTTACTATATTAGGATTACTGTGTCATAGTGAGTTCTTCTTTAAGCATTGCATCTGTGGTTAAGAAATATATTTATAAAAAATAGATTTATTTTTTAAAAAAGTTAATATCTGCAATTGATACAGTATTCATTGATGTACTCTAGTGTTGAAACGTCTTTTATCATAGTCATGACAAACGCATTATTTCCCCAGTTGCTGTGATTACGAATGTGAAATCTTCTACCTAACTTTCATGATGTTTTCTTATATAGTGTTGCCTGTTTTACTCTTGGGCAGAGCATTTAGTCAGCAAAATACCAGTTCCTAAAGCCTGAAATTATTTTAAGCAACAGCAACCACAACAAAGTGTAGATTGTACTTTGTACTTTGCTTACTTGGACCCAAACATTAATTTCAAATCCTCAGTCATTCTCAATTTTCAAGTTATTCTGGTAGAAAAATACCTCAGGGTGCCCAAGCAGCAAGAGTGGTGAAGAGTCACAAATCATGGCTATGCTGAAAACTGACCTAGTTGACCAGATAAGTCAACTGACTGGGGAAACTACAAGCTCTTTTGAAAAATCAAATATCCCAGGAAAAATAAGACAGGGAAAGGGAAAAAAAAGTGTTTATTTCTGAGAGAAGTAAAATTAACCAGAGTGTTGGCACTGTTATAAATTAAAATTTTCCAAAACAGCAATATTTTCTGACAAAGCTTGGCTGTTTGATTCTAGCACATAACTTTAAGGCTGCGCGCAAATATTTTCATTTCATTTGTAGTCAGAGGAAGAAAAGAGATTAGAAAGAGAAATTTGAACCTTCCACCCTTTTCTTTTTATCATTTGTAGCCCCTTGAGATCCCTGGGTAATTTAGCAGATACAGCCAGTAGTTTCTTAAGTTTTTATTTATCATGGATGTCCAGGCTACCATGGATATAAGATAGTGCCTCAATTCAAACCTGACTCAGATAAGTTCAAAAATATCTTTTTAAATTACAATTTTACGTCTCTTCTAGTATCTTCCCAATTCTGATTCCTACCCATCACTTTTGTGACAAAAGAAAGGTGAGAGAGATTTCTGATGATAATTTATTCTGTGAAATGACCTCATCTTGTGATCCTATCAACATCTTCAGGGTTATATTTGGAATATTTATACATCAGTAGGTCTGGTTTTCAAAAGCAAGAATGCGAAAAATAATTTAAGAAATGAGTTGTGATAACAGGAAGAACAAAAGGAACAATGAGAAACACATTCTGCAAATAGGTGGCCTTGAAAAGCTTTTTTTAGTAGTGAGAGTTAATAACTTATACTTGGTAGAGTGGAACTGGATAAATCCTAAGGCGTTTGTCCCATTAGTTCCATTAAAATAGAAGGTCTAATAATATTAGACCCCATGTAGTTTCTGCAACCATAACTTAACTGCCTTCCTCAACTTGTGAGTCAGCGTAGGCAATCTATTCTTTCTTGACCTTCCTAACTTGAGCTTTTCCAAAGTCCTGCTTCTTTCTCTTTTACTCTCTTTTCCCTACTTGCCAATTCCATTATGCATTAAATGTTTCCATCACAGATCCTAAGTAAATTTAAAAATTAATGTTACTGTAATCTTTCTGTAGTTATTGATTCTCTGGGGCTTTTTAGATCTTGATTAAAAGAGGAAAATGTGTGAGTAAAAGATAAAGACAGAGTGTAAAACAGAAAGTAAGAATGAAGAGTACACCAATAATAAGAATGAAAACAGAAAAATAGAAAAGACCTCAAAATGGATAATTTACATAGAATTTTAGGGAAGAGGAAAATTATAGCTCTACCCTTCTTATAGATCTTTTGAACAGCTGTCTGATTTTCATTTGGGGTATATAGGTTTCATCTTTTCAGGTTATGGTAAAACATTCCAATTAAATGCCAATATGTCTAATATCTCTCCTTAATAATTGTTATTTTCCCTTTTAAGAAAGAAGACATGAGCTCAGTGATAATTTTAGGTCTTAGTGATAGCTGGAAACAGAGCACCTTAATTTCTGAGTCCTTAACATAAGGCTTTTGTGAATTCGAGTGATAAATTTGCTTGTCTTATTTTAAAATTCCTTAGTTTGATAAATAATATTTTCTCCATTTTTGGTTTTCAGTGCAGGTTTGACTACAGATCAGTGGTAGAAACAGAATCAGAATTTAGGAATTTTGATTCTGAAAGGCGTGTTACATGAAATACCTAATTGGATTAAACCAAAATTTATCCAGCCTGATATTTGGTCTCAAAGCAGTTTTGTAAACATTCATGGTTATTGTTCATAATTGCAACTCTGAGAGTTAGGAATATACTGCAAGCAACCTTTTCTCAATAAATTCTGATGGACCTAGTATTTGGTAATTTTTCTGTCTCTTAAACTTATATACTTTCAATTTATGCTGTTGTCAGAGACTGAAGTCCCTTTTTAGTACCAAAAGTATCTTTTTGCTACTTTGAAATAGTTCTCATATTTACATATTAGTATCATGATTTAGAGGCAGTAAAGTCAGAAGACCTGAATTTTAGTCCTGGGTTTGCCCCTAATTAATTATATAACCTTTGTTAAGGTATTACTTCTCTGGAACTCATTTTATTCTCATTTATATAATATATACTAAATAGCTCAGAAGTATTTTCTTATTCAAAATAAATGTGCTAAAATTCATGATCACACTCTTGTTCACCATTGTTACCAGTTTCTATATAATTTTATAGATCAGACCATATGTTTTCTAATTTCTGTCTTCTCAGACAGTAAAATACTAACTGCCCATTCTCCCTTCCCCCAATTTTGAAAGTATTTTCTGAATTCCTTTGGTCGTGTAAATTGCACCTTTCTAATCTTTCTCTATTGATGTCTTTCTTAAGATAAAGTTGATGAAATCAGCACCAAGTGCTGAAGGTATGGGCAGATGGGCTATGATATTATATAAATTTAAGATCATATTTTCTGTTTTATTTCAGCTGCTTTCTTTTTAATGCCAGTATTTCTAGGGCTTTTTAGCCATATCATTTCAAAATGTCTTTTAGGCCAACCCTTTGCCTCTGGACTAAACTATTCCTAAGCTCTTTATTATTCAATATCTTCTGGGACAGAGATTTCACAACCTGTCTCTCACCTTGAGGAAGTTCTTACAGCTAATAACATAAATCATGCTTTCTGCAATTTAAGTTGAATTTATTTTCTTTTCCTTTTCTCTGTGGAGATGGGAACAGCCCCAGATTTGAAGTGATGCTTTCTTATGAGGGCCAGTAGTGAATGTAGTGGAAAGATTATTTCCAGTCTGGCATCATTTTTAGCTTTTATATATTAAAGCTTCCTGACTTTCATTTCAATGTTCATGGTCTCAAGAGATGCTATTCTTTACAGCCCAAATGAAATAACAGTTACATATCTAATATTAATGTTTATTTTATCTTTTGCTAGTTAGAACCAAATGAGGTACTAAAATAAAAAATGAGTTCTCAAAACCCATTTGAAGACTTTAGAAGATTTGTGTTTTATTTGGTATAACTATAGTCATGGGACTAGGTTTTTGCCTGTGATTTTTAGATTTTATCTCATAATTTGATTAGTCATGATTTATTCATCCATATCTTTCATGTAAGTGATGAGAATAGAAATTTGTTCTTTAAAACAAGCTGTCTTAAAGCAGATTTCAATGTGTGTCATCAAAAAGCTTTAGTACCTAAGGTACAAATTGTGCTAGGTATTAGAAAGGAAAAAAGTAAACACATTCTCTGCCCTTGAGGCACCTATAGTCTTATTAGGGGAAGAGATTATAAAAATTATAATTATAAAGCATTTGTAAAATAATTTAAGATAGAGCATATAAAGTAAGATGTCTAATGTGAATTTTATTTTTCATTTTAAAGATTAATATAAAAATTTTATACTGTACAGATCTGTTCTATTAACTAAGGTACCCTAAAATGTCTAATTGTTTCATTCTGATTTCTGTTTTTTTTTACTTTAAAGATTCAGCAGTTTTCTGAAAAAGCCTTCCTCTTACAGCTTTTGAAAACTCATGAAAATGCCTTAGAAAGACAGTGCAGTGAAATTACAAGCCAAAGGAATATGCTTCTCCAAACGTTTGTAAGTCTCCAGCCACTTGGAAAAATTTATTTCACTAACTGTATCAAAAAGTATTAAAATATACTTAGATGTACTTTTAGAAAAAATTATCCGTATGCATATTGGCAGATAGTCATGTTCAGATATGGAACATTATTAAGTGCTATTTTAAACCAGTTGGTAGAGTAATATAGTTTGAAAGAATTTTATTGGCAGCATGCAGTATAGAAATTATTTGCAATTGTAATAAGCATAAAAGAAATAGTGAAATTGATTTGAATTGCTTAGGCTTCAAGACCTTGGTTTTAATGCTTTTGAAAGGCAGAGAGGTTCACACTTTAGGCATACTAATGGATGTGGGTGAAAAGATAGATTTTGTTTATCTTTTTATAATAAGTCAGAGCCAACAGACTCAGTAGTTTTAAATGATAAGGACAGTTTAGGAATATGATTTGTAACTAACTGCCATTTTGAAAAAATGCATTTTAAAATATTAAAAATATATCTCTAAAGTCAGAATCAACCACCAAATGGTTATGAATGACATGGCCAGTTTCCAAATGTAGCTCATAATTAGTTACATTTCTTAGAAAAAAACTAGGAAAATGCAGTAATGTTTAGGTTCTACCATTGTCAAAAATTTAGGTACTAGCATTGTTTAAAGTTTTTGTAAATTCTTATTTCTACTCCATGTTGACATTTCATGAAATGTAGCTATTATTTAGAACTGAATTTGAAATGAATATGTAATTTTACCTTCATTGTCTAAATTTTAAAAGGTTTTCTTGGATTTCCTTTTTTGTTTTTCTTTTTTATCCTGTAAGACAGTAATTCCCTTGCGTGTAGACTTTCATTTTCAACTTTGGTTATTTAATTATTTTACCACCCATTTTGCAATGAAAAAACGGCATATATGGCTGTAAGTTTAATACACGAACAAATGCATACATAATGATGGGTGGTAGAATTTCTACCTTAATTGTCCTAAAACATTAAGGGTAAATCTTTCACATGAATATAGTTGGTTGTTACTATGTAATAACTTCAGTTTTTTAATTAATATTGCTGGAGGAGTACAGCATTTTAATCCCAGGAAGTATAATTTTCTATTTTGTTGTTAATATTTCCAAATGATTGCATTTTAAATCACTAAGGAAAAATATTGTTGCAATTAACACCTATATTTGTTCCTTTGTTTCCATTTTTCAGGAGGCTACAAAGAGAAAAGTGACAGAGGAGGAAGAAAAATTTATTAAGGAAATTACAGACTTCAATAATGAGTATGATATAACAAAGAAACGAGAGCTTTTGGTGAAAGAAAATGTCAAGATTCAAATATCTGACTTAGAAAACGAGGCAAACATTCTGAAAATGGGTATGAATACATAGTACCACCTCATTTATCTGATATTATTGAAAATAACTTATTTTGAATTAATGGTTTTTCCAGAAATTTAACTTTTTCATAAGTAAATTAGGTTATTGCATAGCTATTCTTTTACTTTTATCTTAATGGTATGTATCTTTTATTGTGAGCAGTCTCAAATTCTTTAGAAGTAGATGTGACATGAGCATTGGTCATTTATTTAGTAATCAAATCTGTTCACTATCTGTTAGTGTTAACTACTCTTTTAGGTCCTGGAGATGTAAAACTAAAAAGTGAAGGGATCAAATCCATAAGCAAATGTTTATAGTAAAATGTGATAGAAGCTATAATAAGGGTAATACTGTTGCTGTGATCCTCATTTTACCATCAATCCAGTTTAAACTAGGAAACACGGTTACACAGCAAGGTAGGGAGAATTTCATTTCAGAAACAGTAGTATGCAGGTTATTGCAGTTTGTGATAAGATCCTGAACTAAAGAAGTTACCAAAGAGAGGAGATGATGAATTAAAGAGATGTTTAGGAAGAATGATAGGACTGTATCACTGATTAATGTAAACAGATATATAGAAAGTCAAGCATGAATCACAGTTTTCAAACTTAAGAGATTGGGTAGAATATGGTACCAGGAGGAAGAGCAGAGGTGGAGGTGAACTATAGCCTTTTCTGGACAAAAAGATTAAGTTTTATTTCAGGTAGTTTTAGTTGGAGATGTCTGTGGCATAAACAGGTGGAAATGCCCAGGTAGCAGGTGGAAATTTGGTCGTGAAGCTGATAAGAGAGATCAGAGCTAGAGTATTGGGTTTAGGAATACAGAGGAGTTGGTGACATAATTCAAAGGGAACCTGTAGAGGGAACATAGAGGAGGACCGAAGACCAAAGACAGAAACTGGGAAAGCATAACATTTAAGGAAAGGAAGAGAAGAAGAATGAGACAGAGATGTCAAAGAGGGCAAGGGGAGAACCAGCAGAGAGTAATATGTGATTTGGGGCAAGATGCTTAAGTTTTCTTTGCCTCAGTTTCCTCATCTGTAAAGATGGAGGATAATAATAATGACCTTAACAAGGTTGTTGTGAGGATTCAATGAAATAATATTTAAGTACATAGAATGCTACCGGGAACATAATTTAACCCTTACTAATATAGGGATTATACTTTTTAATTAGTTTAATTTTATAGATGAAGGAAATGAGGTTCTCAGAGATAAATTACTTCGGGTAGAGAGTGTAGGGCAGAGGTTCTTAACCATAGGCACACATCTGGGAAGTTTTAAAAAAATATATTAAATGCTTGAGTCTCATCTCAGATTTATTGAGTCAGGATATGGAACATAATTTTTTAAGTCCCTTAGATAATATTCATGTTTACTGCTATTTAATGATCACAGGTGTAGAACACAAGTTTAAATAGGTATTAACCTTAGGAGATACTCTAAAACTACCTTTCTTTAAAAAGTCATGGATATGACCACTTCTATTCGCGATAGTATTGGAAATTCTGACCAGATCAGTTAGGCAGGAAAAAGAAACAAAAGACATGCAAATTGGAAAGGAAGAAGTAAAATTATCTCTGTTCCCAGATGGCATAATCTTATAGGTAGAACACCTAACAATTCCACAAAAAAAAAACCAAGCAAACTAGCAAAACAAACAGCTTAAGCTAATAAATATAGCAAAGTTGCAAATTAGTTGCATTTCTATGTACTAGCAAAGAGCAATCTTTCAAGATTCCACTTATAATAGCATCAAAAGGAATAAAGTACTTAGGAAAAAAAATAACCAAGGAGATTAAAGACTTGTACACTGAGAACTATAAAACATTACTCAAAGAAATTAGAGAAGACCTAAATAAATGGAAAGATATCCCATGTTCATGGATTGGAAAACTTAATATTGCTACTATGGTATTATTATCCAAAATAATCTACAGATTCAATGAAATCTCTATCAAAATCTCAACAGCATTTTTTTCATGAATAGAAAAACCCATCCTAAAATTTGTATGGAATCCCAAAGGATCCCAAATGGCCAAAACAAGAACAAAGTTGGAGGACTCAAAATTCCTGATTTCAAAATTTAGTAAAATGCTATGGTAATCAAAACAGTGTGATACTGGAATAAAGACAGACATATAGAACAATGGAATAGAATAGAGAGCTCAAATATAAACCCTTGTGTCAAATGATTTTTGATAAGGGTGCCAAGACCATTCAATGGGAAAAGACCGTCTTTTCAACAAATGCTGCTGGGAAAACTGGATACCACATGCAAAAGAATGAAGTTGGGCCCTTACCTTACACTATGTATGAAAATTAACTAAAAATGGATCAAAGTCGTAAACTTAAAAAATAAAATAATGAAGCTCTTAGAAGAAAACATATGGGAAACACCTCATGACATTGCATTTGGTGATGATTTCTTGGATACTGAAAACACAGGCAATAAAAGAAAAAATAGATAAACTGTACTTGGTCAAAATTAAAATCTTTTGTACATCAAAGGACACTATCAAGAGAGTAAAAACACAACCCACAGAATGGGATAAAATATTTTCAAATCATATCTTTGATAAGGGATTAATACCCAGAATATTAAAAAAAAAACAACATAACTCAACACCAAAAAAACAAAACCAAACCAAAAAAAAACCCAATTAAAAAATGGGCAAAGGATTTGAATAGACCATTTTTCCAAAGAAATGGCCAGTAAGCTCATGAAAAGATGTTCAACCTAAATAGTCATTAGGGAAATGGAAATCAAAACCACAATGAGATATTGCTTAACACCCATTTAGGATGGCTGTTATTTAAAAAAAAAGTTAAAATCTCCACAACATGATATTCACACTGTTCAGGATGCAATCCAAAATTCCTTAACCTGTGAAGAATCAGTGAAACATGACCTAATGTCAAAAGAAAATAATGAGATGCCAAAACCACAGTGATCTAGATATTGGAGTTAAAATCTTTATAGCAGCTTTATTAACTATGCTCAATGAGTTAAGAAAAATGCACTTTTAATAGATGAAAAGCTAGGTAATCTCAGCAGAAAAATATAAAATGTAAAAAAGAATCAAATGAACATTTTAGAACTGAAAAATATCTGAAATAAAAATGTCACTTAATAGCAGAATGGAGCTGACAGAGGAGCCAATGAACATAAAGCTGGATTAATAGAAGTTACCCAATCTGAAGAAGAGAGAAAAAATTGAAACAAAACAAAACAAAACAAAAAAATAGAAACTCAGGGACCTGTGGGACAATTGCAAAAGGTCTAACATGCAAATAATTAGAGTTTCTGAAGGAGAGAGGAGAGAGAATGGGGCAGAAAATATATTTGAAGAAATCATGGCAGAAAATGTCTTAAATTTGCTGAAAAATATTAATGCATAGATTAAAGAAGCTCAGCAAATCCAAACAAGATAAATTCAAAGAAATTCATGCCTAGGGACATAATAATAGTGACATTGTTGAAAAGCCAAAGATAAAAAAATCTTGAAAACAGGGAGCAATTAATCAAATAACCATGTACTTGTCACTAGAAACCATGAAGTCAAGAAGATAGTGGAATAATGAAAGTGTTGAAAGAAAAGTAAATCTCTATATCCAGTGAAAAATCCTTCAAAAACAAAGGTAAAATAAAGACATTTTCAAGTAAAGGAAAATTAAGAGAATTCTTTGCCACCATGACTGAACAACAAGAAATGCTAAAGGAAGCTCTCCAAATAGAAGTAAAAATGACACCAGAGACAAACTCATATCTTAATTAAAATATACAGAAATGGCAAATAAAATATAAGTACCTATGTTTTCTCTTAATTTTTAAAAATACCTATGATTTCTTAAAGCAAAAAATATATTGTCTTGTGGAGTTCATAATGAATGTAGAGGCAATTTGTATATATGTATGTCATATGCATACATGACAACTATAACATAAAGAAATGGAAAGGGGGCCTGGTAAGTGGATCTGTACAGTTCTGTATAACATTCAGAAAACCAGGAATAGAAGGGAACTTTCTTGATCTGATAAGTATCCTGTATGAAAAGCCTACAGCTAACATTATACTTAATGGTGAAATATTGAATACTAACATCATATATAATGGTGACATATTAAATACTTTCCCACAAAGATTGAGAATAAGGTAAGGGTGCCCATTGATACCACTTTTATTCAATATGTCTCTGGATGTCCTAGCCATTTTAGCTATTGCAATAAGACAAGGGGAAAAAAGGCATACAGATCAGAAAGAATAAAAATAAAATTGCCTCTATTAGTAGATTACATGATTGTTTATGTAGAAAATAGTAAGGAATTTACAAAACAATTACTAAAATTAATAAGTGAATAAAGTAATGCAAGATTGATGTATAAAAATCAGTTGAATTTTTATGTGCTAACAGCAAACAATTGGAAAATGGAATAAAAATGCCATTTAAACAGGATCAAAAAATAACATAGGAACAAATTTAACAGAAGACATGCAGGACTTCTACATTGTAAACTGAGCATTACTGAGAGACATTAAGGAAGAACTAAATAAATAGATATACCATGTTCAGGGATTGGAAAATTCAATTTTTTTAATATGTCAGTTCTCTTCAAATGGATCTTAGGTTCAACAGAATCTCAGTAAAAGTCCCGTTAAGTTTTATTAAATCTCGACAAGCAGATTCTAATATTTATATGGAAATACAAATGACTTAAAATAGCCACAATTTTTAAAAAATAGAACAAAATTTAGAGATTTATACTCCCTGGTTTCAAAATTGCTAAAAAGCTACAATAATCAAGATAATGTGTCATTGGCTTAAGAATAGGCACATAGATCACTGGAATGGAAAAGAGTCCAGAAATAGACGTATGCATATATGGTCAACTGATTTTCACCGCTGGTAGCAAGGCAATTCAGTGGGTAAAGGAAATTCATTCATCAATTACAAAACAATGATTCTTAACTTTTACTTCACACCATATTAAGAATCAACTCAGAATGGGCATACACCTAAACATAAAAGCTAAATTTATGAAACTCCTAAGAGAAAACGTAGTAGGAAACCTTCACCATCTTGGAATAGGCAATGATGCCTAAAATAGGACCCAGAAACATAAACTGTAAAAGAAAAAAATACATTGGACTTAAAATAAATATAAAAATACTACTTAAAAATGAAAAATCAAAGCACAGACTTGGAGAAAATATTTGCAGTATACATATCTGGCAATGTACTATTATCCAGAATATAATGAACTCTTACAACTTAATAAGAAGGCAACAAAACTGATTGTAAAAGGGGGAAAAGATTTGAACTTTGCAAAAGAGTATATACTAATGACCAATGAACATGTGAAAAGACACTCAATATCTTTAGTCATAAGGAAAATGCAAATTAAAACCATGATGTGATATCACTGTATATTCACTTAATTAAAATTAAAAAGCTTTATCATAGCAAATGTCGACAAGAATATGGAGCACTTGAAATACATATGGTAGTGATGAGAATGTAAAATAAATCATACAACCACTTTGGAAAATTGTTTTACAGTTTCTTAAAAAGTTAAACATACTCCAGAGAAATGAAGCATATGTTCACACCAAGTTTTTAGCAACTTTATTCATAAAACTGAACATAACTTAAATGTTAAGAGGTTAATTAAGATTAAGAGGAGAATGGATAAACAAAACTGGTATATCCATGCAATGGAATACTCAACAAAAAAAATAACAAATCTGCTGACACACACCATGGATGCATCTCAGAATGATATGGTGAGTGAAATAAGCTAGACACAGAAAAATACATACTATATACAACGCAAACTATGTGACAGCAATCAGAAAGTGACAACAAGCAGATCAGTGGTTGCCTAGGTTGGGATGTATGAACTGCAAAGGGGCACAGGAATTTGGGGGGATTAATGGAAATCTATTATTTCTTGATTATGGTGGTGGTTTCACAGTATATATGATGGTAAAAACTCATGAAATTGTGTGCTATAAATGTATGTACTTTATGTAAATTACTCCTCTATAAAAATGATAGAGAAAAAAGGTCCTTGATGCCACAAATAATGTAGGAGCCCCCTATTTTGTGTTCTTTCTTCCAGAAATATGAATTTATTTTAACAGATTTGCTTTCATGGTGCTTGATACTGTTCATTCTTTATACTTTCAAAACGTCTCTAGGGTTTCCATATGAAATTTATTTAATCTCCATAATGGCAGGGACTTCGTTTTGTTTAATGCTCTATCTCCAACAGTATAAATGAGATAATTATAAATCGATGACTGCTTCAAAAAGAGAAGTACAAACTGATATGAGAACATGTAAGGGAACCTAACCTGGACTAGGTAGTTAAGGAAGGACTACCTGAGCAAGTGACTTTCAGACTGAGACCTGAAGTGTCATAGGGATTTGCCAAATGAGAGGTTTGGGTCTAGATGTCAGATAGTTAGATATTTAACTTAAGAGCTCAGAGAGAGGTTTGGGCTAGAGCTATTAAATTTGGGGAATCACCCAGGGAGAGTGTATTGAAAGAAAATATTAGAACCCTGAGTAACACCATGACTTTCAAGAAGAGGAAGAAAGCCAGCAGAGTGTGAGAAAGAGCTTCGAGAAATTTAGGCACATTCAAGAAAGGATACATTGCTCTGTGAAGTTGGGATCACCTAGGGGAGAGAGTATTTGAGGTTGTATTTGAGAATATTTGGCAAAGCTGCCAAACTGTCAACCATAAGGACTAAGAAGCAGCAGTTGCATGTCCCTGGTGATCTTTAGGAAAAGCAACAGATTGAGGTAATTAGAGAAGAAGGGCAGAAGCCGGGTTGTAATGAGTTGAGCAGTGAGGAGAGGAAATGGTGACCATGAGCATAGATAAGTCTTCGAAGAAGTTTCTCTGCAGATAAGATAGAAAGTCCAGTAACCCAGGAGGATGGAAGGTCAGGGGAGGGTTTTTAGTGGGAAAGTGGGATTGTCCTTTTTTCATTTTTCTTTTTTGAAATGGGGGATATTTGAACATATTTAAATATTGATGGATTGGAGCCAGTAGGGAGGTAGAGTTGAAAATTACAGAAAGAAGCTGAATTCCCAGTGAAGATGGGCAACGGTACACAGGTGGTGGGACTGGTGGTGATTCAAGAAGAAAACAAAATAAAATAAAAATAAAAATTAAGAAACAACCTACATGAACAACAACAAGGGCCTCTAATAATCTGAGTATGTTATCTGTACTTTTGTGAATGTATTTGTGTGGTAAAAATCTACTAATGAAATTGCTAAATCAAAGGGAAATATTAAGAGGCTTAATACTAAATTACACTCCTTATAGCACTGAATTAATTTTCCTACCAACTGCCTAGGAAAGTGCCTGTTTTCCTAAATTATTATCTCCTACCATTACCAATCTGGGCATTATCAATGACTTTAATCTTTGCCAATCTGACAAGTCAAGATGTTATTTTCATTGTTGGTTTAATTAGCATTTCTTTGATTTTGCACTATGTTGAATTTATCTGAATTTATTGACCATTTATATTTTTCTTTTTCTGTGAACAATCTGTTAATATTCTTTGTTCATCTTTATGTATTTTTATTCTTACTGATTTATATGAGCTTTTTGTAAATTAATGAAGTTAGCCCTGTGTCATGTGTTATAAATTTGTGTCCTAGTTTATTGTTTACCTTTGACTATACTTATAGTATGTATGTATATGTCTCTGTGTGTGTCTGCATATGTCTGAATGCCATATAGAAATGTTAAACTTTTGCAGTCATCTTCATCAATCTTTTCCATTATGGCTTCTGGATTTTGTCTCCAGCTTAGAAAGAGTTTTACTATTAATCATGACACCAGATTGAAACTTTCTTTCTTCTCCTTCTCTCTCTTTCTTCTCCTTCCCTCTCTCTCCCCTCTTTTTTCTTTCCCTCCCTACCCTCCCCCTTTTGAGATGATCATATATGCTTTTCCCACTTTAATCTATTAACATAGTGAACTTTGTTAATAAATATCCTATTATTAACCTTACTTAGCTGTGGTCTCTAATGTTTTCTTTAAGATTTTTGCATCAGTATTTATAAGTGAGATTAATCTTTTTGTGTGTGTTGTATTGACTTAACAGAAAGAATGTAAAAGCTTTCTTCTTTCTCCAGCTGGAAAAAATGTAAATACTAGAATTATCAACTCCTTCAAGGTTCAAAAGAATTCACCTGTGAAACTGTTTATGGTGACTGTTTCTCCCTGGTGGTGCTGGTGGAGAAAGGAGTTACTCAAATTTTAAGCACATACTAGAGCCATTTTCTTCTCAGAGCAGTTTTAGTTTCCATTTGTCTTCTGTCCCGTCAGTGGTTGCTCTTCCATTCCCTTTTCTAGTTTGTACCACCATATCTGTTATTTCCTGATACTTGATTTTCCTCTTCTCTCTTCCTTCTTCTGCTGGCTGTCCCCTCTGACCTTTCCCATTGAGCTTTTAGACCATAACTTTGGTTAGTCAGCCAGTTACATTGGGTTTTGAATAATCTTCATCTTCATCTCTCCATAGCTATTTTATTATTTTCTGATACTTAGAGTTTTCTTTCCACTGCCTGATATCTTCCTTGATTTATTAGTTTTTAACTTCAGATGTGGATGCTATTCTTACCCCTTGAAGTTGCCAAGATATTAACACCCATATATTTTTAGAAGGAATTACTAGTTTTGGACTATTACTATGAGCCTCTTAATGTAGTTACATTATGTTTTACAGTATCATGATAAACATAGCAAACCAAGTTCCTCAACTTGTTTTGCCAGCCCTGCACAACCTAGTGGTTCTCCACCTTCTAGGGATACCTTATGTGTATGCGTGTGTGTGTGCACACAGACGTGCATGTGTATGTGTTACAATATTACATAGATGTCCTGGGAAGGCCTCACTGATGAGGTGTGTTTTGAATAAAGCCTGAAAGAAGTAAGAGAATGAGCCAAATGAATATCTGGGGGAAGAGCATTTCAGACAGAAGGATAGCTGATATAAAGCCTACAAAGGGAGATTGTGCCTAATCTGATTTCGAGGGAAAACAAAGAGCCTAATGTTGTTGTTGTTTTAAATTTATTTATTTTTTATTTATTTATTTTTGGCTACATTGGGTCTTCATTGCTGCATGCAGGCTTTCTCTAGTTGCAGTGAGCAGGGGCTACTCTTCGTTGCAGTGCATGGGCTTCTCATTGTTCTCATTGTGGTGGCTTCTCTTGTTGCAGAGCACAGGCTCTAGGTGCGTGGGCTTCAGTAGTTGTGGCTTGTGGGCTCTAGAGTGCAGGCTCAGGAGTTGTGGTGCATGGGCTTAGTTGCTCCGCGGCGTGTGGGATCTTCCCGGACCAGGGCTCGAACCTGTGCCCCCTGCATTGGCAGGTGGATTCTGAACTACTGCACCACCAGAGAAGTCCCAAGAGCCTAATGTCTTTAGAGTAGAAGGAGAGGTCGTGAGGTCAGAGAGGTGACAAGATACAGCCACTGTGGAAAACAGTTTGGGGGTTCCTTAAAAAACTAAAAATAGGACTACCATATGACCCAGCAATCGCACTACTGGACATATACCCTGAGAAAACCATAATTCAAAAAGACACATGTACCCCAGTGTTCATTGCAGCACTATTTACAATAGCCAGGACATGGAAGCAACCTAAGTGTCCATTGACAGATGAATGGATAAAGAAGATGTGGTACATATATACAATGGAATATTACTCAGCCATTAAAAGGAATGAAGTTGGGTCATTTGTAGAGTTGTGGATGGACCTAGAGAGTGTCATACAGAGTGAAGTAAGTCAGAAAGTGAAAAACAAATATCTTATGTTAATGCATATATGTGGAATCTAGAAAAATGGTATAAATGATCTTATTTGCATAGCAGAAATAGAGACAAATGTATGAATACCAAGGGGGAAAGGGGGAGTGGGAGGAATTGGGAGATTGGGATTGACACATAAACACTATTGATACTGTGTATAAAATAGACAACTAATGAGAACATACTGTATAGCACAGGGAACTCTGCTTAATGCACTGTGGTGACCTAAATGGGAAGGAAATCCAAAAAAGAGGGGATATATGTATATGTATAGCTGATTCATTTTGCTGTACAGTAGAAACTAACACAACATTGTAAAGCAGCTATACTCCAATAAAAAT
Source organism: Balaenoptera acutorostrata (assembly GCF_949987535.1). NCBI lineage: Eukaryota > Metazoa > Chordata > Mammalia > Artiodactyla > Balaenopteridae > Balaenoptera > Balaenoptera acutorostrata. The sequence continues at coordinate 14,566,107 of NC_080079.1, read as the reverse complement.
TAAAGAAAAAGAACTCAGATCATTTAAAACCTGTGGGCCATTCGAAAAACTTTGGCTTTTACCCAAGTGAGATCAGAAGTCATTAGAGAATTTTGAGCACAGGAGTGAAGGGTCTCACATATGCTAATAGGATTTCTTTGGCCTCAGTTGAAAACACACTTAATGGAGGTAAAAGCAGAAACAGAAACCTAGGGAAAAGTGGCAGTAATCCAGACCAGAGATAATGATGGCTTAGTTTAAGACTGTAAGCAATTGAAATGGTGAGAGGTGTTTGGATTCTGGATAAATTTTGAAGATGGACAAGTAGGATTTCATGATGGATTAGATGTGGGGTACGAGAGAAAGAGAGGCATTAACAGTTGACTCCAAGTTTTTTTGGCCTGAGCACCTAGAAGTATTGGTATTTGGTATTCAATATATATTTGTGAAATTAATAAATGTTTATTTATTTTGAACATCTGATAATTCATAGATAAAAGGGTCCATCACTTTTGGCTTCAAAATAATGACTATAATGATTGTCACAACATTTTTCTCAAAATGTCCCTCTTATTTATTTCTTCCAGTTGGTGAATCAGTTTTTCTTGGATGTTAGATAAGAGGAAGCATATTACACACCTTGCTTGCTAGTATTCTTTAAAGATAGGCAATGTGTGTACAGTTATATGAGAAAGAAAACTCACATGTCAAAAGATGGGAATGAATTTTCATTGTCTTAATTTAGTTTAATATTCATAGCCATAAAACCTAGCTTGATTAGAACTTCTTGGATTTTAAGCAGTGGAAGGAAGTAAAAAGTTATCACCACATCAGTTATACCTCAATAAAGCTAAAAAATAAAAGTAATAACAAAATTAAAATGAGGCAGTAGAAAAGTGGGAAAAAAGTTATTACCACAAACATTGTGTTTATTCTTTCTGTTGTGTAAGTGTCATAAGGAATTGATGCACTTGTCTTATTTTTTGGGAGGGAAGAAACAGTCTTGGAACCATGCCTTTTCCATTTAGCCTAGAGAGTTAGGACTAAGAAAAATAATACATTCTCTACCTCAGGAATGTTTAAGTCCAAAATTTCTCTATCATTCTTGCCCAAGTTTTACAAAGATATTTTATCATTTTATCATAGAATGTCTGATAAATCAGTTAATAATGAATAAAATATTGTTTCACTTTTTAAATCTCTTAAAGATTGTAATGGTATCCTGGAATACTTCTCTTAATTATTAGCATGTAGTTATGTTTATATTTTAAATATTCATTTATTAAAGGAGCAGAAGCATAAATGTGAGTTTATTAATTTTTTTCAAAGAACTGTTCATTTTAAATTAATTGACAAAAACATGGATAATAAAAATTTTTAATTCAATTATATGATTTGAGTTCAGTTCAGCACACTCTCTTGAGCACATGCTGTGTGTTCTGTATATGTTATGACAAGCACTGTACAAGAATTGGAGTTTAAAGATAAATGAAAGCTCCTGTTTTTAAGGAGCTTATGGTCTACTATGGGAGATAGACAAGTAAAAGGATAATTTAAATAGTATGTGGAGAACTTTCACTTATAATCAGGAAGGAGCACAACACAAACAACTAGAACTGAAGAAAATATATTAAAAACTATTTTTACATATTGAGGACAAGAGACTGTTCAAGACTATGATTACGAGAAGGGAAACACATGAGGTATGATTACCCTAGCTTTTTACCTGGATGCAATTCTTTGACAGCAGGACTGAGAGGGGGAACTTAAGCAAAGCAGAGTGGTCTGATTGAGTTGAGGAAACAAAGATTGGAGTTCAGGGAGGCTGAGTTAGCTGAAATTTTCAGGACAATGTACTTGAGAGGAAAGAACTACAGAGACAAAAACCTCCAGAAATCTTCATAGAGGTTGCTTTGAGCCTTTGGCTATATATTACTCTGTGCATACATTCAGGAAAACCACTAGGCTGAGTGAAGAAAAACTGCTGAGGAGTCATAAGGTCAACAATTCTAAGAGCTCACACAGGAGACATTCATGTTCCATCCTGTCAGAATAGAAAGATCCCATTAAACAGAAGAGTCCTGCCTTAATAGCAAGATTAAATTAGCCTTAGACTTAAGGCTCTTCTGGACACACTCTTTTAAAAAAAATCTTAAAAGCAAAGTTTGGACTTAATCATGTTACCTAACTGCCTGCTAAATAACAAGCACCAACATGCTTTAAGGGAAGAGATCTAAATTCAAACATTCAAGAAAATAGTGAACACAATGTCTAGTATCCAATCAAAAATCACTATACATGTGAAAAAGCCAATTGTAACTCATAGCAAGGAGGAAATTAGGTCAATAGAAACACCTCTAGACATCATAGAGATAATGCAATTAGCAGAGAAAGACTTTTAAAATTATTCTTATAAATATACTCAAGACCATGAATATAATGAAGAGATAAATAAAAGATATAAAAATAATCAAAGATTCAGAAAAATCATTTGACAAGATCCAACACCCTTTCATGGTTTAAAAAAAAAAATTCAATACAGTAGACGTAGAAGAGACCATTCTCAACCTGATAAAGGGTATCTATGAAAAACCCATGGCGAATGCTATTAATGATGAAAGAATGAAAATTCCTCACCTAAGATTGGGAAAATACAAAGATATCCACTACTACTACTTCTATTCAACATTTTGCTAGAGATTTTAGCCTGGACAATCAGGCAAGAAAAAGAATTAAAAGACATCTAGACTGGAAAGGAAGAAGTAAAACTATCTCTATTTGAAGATAACATGATCTTGTGTATAGAAATCCTAAGGAATCCACCGGAAAACTATTTGAGCTAATAAACAAGTTCAGCAAGGTTGCAGGATATTAGATCAATATATACAAATCAATTATATTTCTATATACTAGCAATGAACAATTTGTAAGTTAAATTAAAGAACATTCCATTTACAATCAAAAAGAGTAAAATACTTAGGAATACATTTAACAAAAGTTCAAGACTACAAAAAACATCATTGAAGGAAATTAAAGAAGACCTAAATAAATGGAAAGTCATCCCAAGTTGATGGATTGGAAGATCTAATATTGTTAAGATGGCAATACTCCCAAATGTGATCTACAGATTCAATATAACCCCTATCAAATATTCTAGCTGGCTTTTTGCAGTCTGACCCTAAAATTTATAGAAATGCAAAGGACCAATAATAGCCAAAACAAACTTGAAAAAGAACAGCATTGAAAGACTCATACTTCCTGATTTCAAACTTAGAACAAAGCTGCTGTAATCAAGACAGTGAGGTGCTGGTATGAGTATGGGCATATAGATCAAGGGAATATAATTGAGAATCCAAAAATAAACCCATACATTTATGGTCTATTGATTTTTACACATATGCCAAGACAATTCATTTGCAAAAGAATAGTCTTTTTAAATAAAGGTGCTAGGATAACTGGATATCCCCATGCAAAAGAATGAATGTGGACATGTACCTCATACTGTACACAAAAACTAAATCAAAACAGATCAAAGACCTATATGTAAGAGCTAAAAATATAAAACTCTTAGAATAAATCACAGTTGTAAATCTTCATAATTTAGGATTAGGAAATGGTTTTCTAGGTATTCACAAGCAACAAAAGAATAGATAAATTGGACTTCATCAAAATTAAAACTCGAGTTTCAAAGGACACTATCAAAAAAGTGAAAAGACAACCCACAGAATTGTAGAAAATATTGGCAAATCATGTATCTAATAAGAGACTAGCATCCAGAATATATAAAGAACTCTTACAACTAAACAATAAAAAGAAAACCCAGTTTTTTTAATGGACAAAGTATTTAAAAAGGCATTTATCCAAAAAAGGCATACAAATGGCCACATGAAAGATGTTCAAAATAATTAGGAAAATGCAAATCAAAACCACAATGAGATGCCACTAGCCTGGCTATAATAAAGGAGTAGATAAGAGTTGGATAGGCTGTGGAGAAATTGGAAACCTCATACATTGCTGGTAGAAATGTACAATTATACAACTACTTTGGAAAACAGTTTGACAGTTTCTCAAAATGTTACACCTAGAGTTACCCTATGACCCACAATTCCACTCCCTGGTATTTCAAGATAATTGAAACCATATGCCTGCATAAGAACTTGTACATGAATGTTCATAGCAGCATTGTTCATGGTAACCAAAAAGAGAGTAGAGTTTTCTTATTTCATTGGGAAGCTTGTTTTACTTAGTAATATGACACTATTTTGAATTCTCTTTCAGCAGTCTAACCCTCAACTAACTTGTTCTTTTGTATCCAGTTGTTGCTTAAATAATCCTGGTCAGTTTATTAAGAAACAGTTCCTACGTGGCCAAGGGAAGCTGTTGGGACTTAAAATTGACCATATACTGCTTAAATTTTTACTACACAAGAAACAGTTAATCATTCCTGACATACATAAGGCAAAACTTAAAATAGTTAAAATATGTTTTTTGGTTTTTGTCTATTTGTTTCTAGAAATGAAGTCAGTGGAACATGATAGTGGCCAGTTAAATGAACTTCAAAAACAAAAGAGTGAATTGATACAAGAATTATTTACTTTGCAGAGAGAGCTTAAAGGTATTACCTTTATGAGTTAGTTTATTTTGCTGATGAATATTGTTATATATCTACTATAGGGTAGTATTATTCTTTCAAAATGTATTCACCTATTGGGATATAGTGCTGCCATTGATGTAAAAAAGGAACAGGTAAAGCACTGAACTGATCAGTGTTAGATCTGGTATTTTTTATGTCACAAATTTTGTTAAGATCTTTTTTTGTGTGTGCCTTTATTTGCTACATTAAAGTAGAAAAATAAAAATCACTAATACATATATTTTACATGAAGCACCAAAATTGAGTATTGTTCTTATGAATGAATAAAGATAACCTTTATGTTTAATTTTTTAAAGATTGTAAGAATTTTCTTAATTGTTTAGGTTTTGAAGATAAAAAAAAAGAAGCCATTTGTACTACCAAGTACCTAGAGGCAGAAAAAATAAAAATCAGTGAAAAGCCTCAAAATGATGCTGAATGCTTAAGGTAAGAATTGCCTATTATACTTTGGTATAAAATCTGGTAATTTTCCAAGTTGTCAAGTAGATTTCAGCATAAAACTAAACGCACAGTTGTTTCTTTTTTAAGTTCGTTTAAGAAATTATTTCCTTCTATGTGTATTCTGAAACATACTAATAAGCAAACACTTTACTGGCTAGAAAGTGCTACACATAAGTTTCACGATGCATCAGGTTGATAAGGGTGAAATCAATTTTATCTTTTCATATACCTCATGGTCTCAGAGTTATTCATATCCTAACAGATTAAGATATAGTATTGTTTCCACAACTCTCTTTTTTATTATCCTAACTTTCTGGAGTGAAATGATTGAAATTATTTTTTGTCCTTCTAGATTTCAGGGGGAAAAAACACAGTCTACTATTTTACTTGAAATCTGTCACTGGTTTTGGGCCTAAAGATTGAAAATGTATTTTCTGTATGGAATATTTAGATTTTTTTTAATGCATTTGGATAATGAAAGAATAGCTGAGGTTTGAAATGACATAATTATATACCAAAGGAGAACACCCCCCCCAGTTTATTAATTTCACTGTTATTTATTAATAATTCAGTGTTATATTTGCTGGCTTAATTTTAAAGAACTTCCTATACTTTCTACATTTAATGTAAGAAACAGAAACCTCATTACCAAATCTACGTAGAGGCAAATGAAGACTTCTTTCACATAAATCATATAGGAAATAAGTCCACTAGAGCTGAACAAATGCTTCATATTAGCAGTGTATTGCCTTAGGCCATAATTTTAGTAGATTGTGAGAAAATATCTGCAATTTAATTTTATGTTAAGTTTTATAAGCATGAAATATCAATCTCTTGGGTGATATGTTTGATGCAGAATGAGTTTCTGTAATGACAGTCTGCTCATTGATTTTTTTACACTTTTAAAAATGGTAATGCCCACTGGTATCATTATAGTTAGTAGTAAAGGGGCTTCCAATATGAACTCCAGTTTTGTTTATCACTCAGTCATAAAAATTTGCCCTGGATTAAAATTAAACACACAAAGTCTGTTAGAGAGAGCTTTTCCTTCACAGATGGTGACAAAGGAAATTTGGATAGAAAGAAACATCAATCAATATACCTAGTCCGTTCTTTGCATTTTAGCAGTTATTGAATGAAATGCCAATATTTATCAATTCCCACTTTAAATTCTTTAATATGTGTAGCTTAGGTTCCCTTCTGGTATGTTCCATAAAAGTTATTTCAAGTGTGAACAGCAGAGTCAAAATACTAAGTGTAAAGATTTTAGAAAAGAGGGCCATCAGTCTTATAATTAGTGCAATAACAAGGAGCTAATGATGGCAAGAAATGATATATTTACTGAACATCATTAAGGCCAAAATTAAGTTGGTTTTTTTTTTTTTTTTTTTCCAAACACACACACTGTATTTTATTTTTACAAGAGATAGATAGACTGACACCAAGCATTGTACATGGATGACCACAACAAAAGCAACAATGATTGCAATTACCAAACATGAAACACACTTATACTATGTCATAACATTGACATTCAGTCCAGTAATCCTCCACTGTAACAGCTCCTTTACTTTGCAGTGAAAATTGATTTGTATATTCTTTTCCTCTGAGTCCTTGTGGGATTTTTTTTTTTTTTAATTCAGACAGAAAGTCACAAAAATTATACTCATCCTCATCAGTTCACTCAGTCCCATGTAATTAATTTCTTTTTTTTCATCTTGATCTTTTGTTAGCACTTTTATGAGTTCATCAGTTTTTCATTAGAGTTCTGAAAATGCTTATTCATTCAGTTCAGCAGTACAGTCAGTTACCAGAAACCTGTACTTGTCAGAGTCTTTTCCATGAATTTCTTGAAGATGAAACTCTTTTATAGGAACATATTTGCAAAATCATCAGAGTACACCCAGAACTGTCTGTAAATGACAAAAGACTTAAAAATGACCATGGTTAAAGATTTGATGAAAGTTCATAATAATGCAGTTGACAAGAAAATTAGTTATTTCTGAGATATACATTTTAAAGTAATAACTAGGATTATTACTTATAACATTATACCAGAACATATAAGATTTTTAGACGTTTCCTGTAATGTCTGAAACATTTATATTAACATATTTCCATACATATTTCCATACAAATACAAATATAAGATTTTTAGAAATTTCATGTAATGTCTGAAACATTTATATTAACATATTTCCATACATATTTCCATACAAATACAAATATAAGATTTTTAGAAATTTCATGTAATGTCTGAAACATTTATATTAACATATTTCCATACATATTTCCATACAAATACAAATATAAGATTTTTAGAAATTTCATGTAATGTCTGAAACATTTATATTAACATATTTCCATACATATTTCCATACAAATACAAATATAAGATTTTTAGAAATTTCATGTAATGTCTGAAACATTTATATTAACATATTTCCATACAAATAACCCAATGAAAGTTTAGTATTAGTTGTTTTGTTTGTTTTTTTATACTGCAGGTTCTTATTAGGCATCAGTTTTATACACATCCGTGTATACATGTCAATCCCAATCGCCCAATTCAGCACATCACCATCCCCACCTCATCGCAGTTTTCCCCCCTTGGTGTCCATATGTCCATTCTCTACATCTGTGTCTCAACTTCTGCCCTGCAAACTGGCTCATCTGTACCATTTTTCTACGTTCCACATACATGCATTAACATACGATATTTGTTTTTCTCTTTCTGACTTACTTCACTCTGTATGACAGTCTCTAGATCCATCCACTTCTCAACAAATGACTCAATTTCGTTCCTTTTTATGGCTGAATAATATTCCATCGTATATATGTACCACAACTTCTTTATCCATTCGTCTGTTGATGGGCATTTAGGTTGCTTCCATGACCTGGCTATTGTAAATAGTGCTGCAATGAACATTCGGGTGCACGTGTCTTTTTGAATTACGGTTTTCTCTGGGTATATGCCCAGTAGTGGGATTGCTGGGTCATATGGTAATTCTATTTTTAGTTTTTTAAGGAACCTCCATATTGTTCTCCATAGTGGCTGTATCAATTTACATTCCCACCAACAGTGCAAGAGGGTTCCCTTTTCTCCACACCCTCTCCAGCATTTGTTGTTTGTAGATTTTCTGATGATGCCCATTCTAACAGGAGTGAGGTGATACCTCATTGTAGTTTTGATTTGCATTTCTCTAATAATTAGTGATGTTGAGCATCTTTTCATGTGCTTCGTGGCCGTCTGTATGTCTTCTTTGGAGAAATGTCTATTTAGGTCTTCTGCCCATTTTTGAATTGGGGTGTTTGTTTCTTTGATATTGAGCTGAATGAGCTGTTTATATATTTTGGAGATTAATCCTTTGTCCGTTGATTCATTTGCAAATATTTTCTCCCATTCTGAGGGTTGTCTTTTCGTCTTGTTTATGGTTTCCTTTGCTGTGCAAAAGCTTTGAAGTTTCATTAGGTCCCACTTGTTTATTTTTGTTTTTATTTCCATTACTCTAGGAGGTGGATCGAAAAAGATCTTGCTGTGATTTATGTCAAAGAGTGTTCTTCCTATGTTTTCCTCTAAGAGTTTTATAGTGTCCAGTCTTATATTTAGGTCTCTAATCCATTTTGAGTTTATTTTTGTGTATGGTGTTAGGGAGTATTCTAATTTCATTCTTTTACATGTGGCTGTCCAGTTTTCCCAGCACCACTTATTGAAGAGACTGTCTTTTCTCCATTGTATATCTTTGCCTCCTTTGTCATAGATTAGTTGACCATAGGTGCGTGGGTTAATCTCTGGGCTTTCTATCTTGTTCCATTGATCTATGTTTCTGTTTTTGTGCCAGTACCATATTGTCTTGATTACTGTAGCTTTGTAGTATAGTCTGAAGTCAGGGAGTCTGATTCCTCCAGCTCCATTTTTTTGCCTCAAGACTGCTTTGGCTATTCGGGGTCTTTTGTGTCTCCATACAAATTTTAAGATGATTTGTTCTAGCTCCGTAAAAAATGCCCTTGGTAATTTGATAGGGATTGCATTGAATCTGTAGATTGCTTTGGGTAGTATACTCATTTTCACAATGTTGATTCTTCCAATCCAAGAACATGGTATATCTCTCCATCTGTTGGTATCATCTTTAATTTCTTTCATCAGTGTCTTATAGTTTTCTGCATACAGGTCTTTTGTCTCCCTAGGTAGGTTTATTCCTAGGTATTTTATTCTTTTTGTTGCAATGGTAAATGGGAGTGTTTCCATAATTTCTCTTTCAGATTTTTCATCATTAGTGTATAGGAATGCAAGAGATTTCTGTGCATTAATTTTGTAACCTGCAACTTTACCATATTCATTAATTAGCTCTAGCAGTTTTCTGGTGGCAGTTTTAGGATTCTCTATGTATAGTATCATGTCATCCGCAAACAGTGACAGTTTTACTTCTTCTTTTCCAATTTGGATTCCTTTTATTTCTTTTTCTTCTCTGATTGCCGTGGCTAGGACTTCCAGAACTATGTTGAATAATAGTGGTGAGAGTGGACATCCTTGTCTCGTTCCTGATCTTAGAGGAAATGCTTTCAGTTTTTCACCATTGAGAATGATGTTTGCTGTGGGTTTGTCATATATGGCCTTTATTATGTTGAGGTAGGTTCCCTCTATGCCCACTTTCTGGAGAGTTTTTATCATAAATGGGTGTTGAATTTTGTCAAAAGCTTTTTCTGCATCTATTGAGATGATCATATGGTTTTTATTCTTCAATTTGTTAATATGGTGTATCACATTGATTGATTTGCGTATATTGAAGAATCCTTGCATCCCTGGGATAAATCCCACTTGATCGTGGTGTATGATCCTTTTAATGTGTTGTTGGATTCTGTTTGCTAGTATTTTGTTGAGGATTTTTGCATCTATATTCATCAGTGATATTGGTCTGTAATTTTCTTTTTTTGTAGTGTCTTTGTCTGGTTTTGGTATCAGGGTGATGGTGGCCTCATAGAATGAGTTTGGGAGAGTTCCTTCCTCTGCAATTTTTTGGAAGAGTTTGAGAAGGATGGGTGTTAGCTCTTCTCTAAATGTTTGATAGAATTCACCTGTGAAGCCATCTGGTCCTGGACTTTTGTTTGTTGGAAGATTTTTAATCACCGTTTCAATTTCATTACTTGTGATTGGTCTGTTGATATTTTCTGTTTCTTCCTGGTTCAGTCTTGGAAGGTTATACCTTTCTAAGAATTTGTCCATTTCTTCCAGGTTGTCCATTTTATTGGCATAAAGTTGCTTGTAGTAGTCTCTTAGGATGTTTTGTATTTCTGCGGTGTCTGTTGTAACTTCTCCTTTTTCATTTCTGATTTTATTGATTTGAGTCCTCTCCCTCTTTTTCTTGATGAGTCTGGCTAATGGCTTATCAATTTTGTTTATCTTCTCAAAGAACCAACTTTTAGTTTTATTGATCTTTGCTATTGTTTTCTTTGTTTCTATTTCATTTATTTCTGCTCTGATCTTTATGATTTCTTTCCTTCTGCTAACTTTGGGTTTTGTTTGTTCTTCTTTCTCTAGTTTCTTTAGGTGTAAAGTTAGATTGTTTACTTGAGATTTTTCTTGTTTCTTTAGGTAGGCTTGTATAGCTATAAACTTCCCTCTTAGAACCGCTTTTGCTGCATCCCATAGGTTTTGGGTCGTCGTGTTTTCATTGTCATTTGTCTCTAGGTATTTTTTTATTTCCTGTTTGATTTCTTCAGTGATCTCTTGGTTATTTAGTAACGTATTGTTTAGCCTCCATGTGTTTGTCTTTTTTACGTTTTTTTCCCTGTAATTCATTTCTAATCTCATAGCGTTGTGGTCAGAAAAGATGCTTGATATGATTTCAATTTTCTTAAATTTACTGAGGCTTGATTTGTGACCCAAGATGTGATCTATCCTGGAGAATGTTCCGTGTGCACTTGAGAAGAACGTGTAATCTGCCGTTTTTGGATGGAATGTCCTATATATATCAATTAAATCTATCTGGTCTATTGTGTCATTTAAAGCTTCTGTTTCCTTATTTATTTTCATTTTGGATGATCTGTCCATTGGTGTAAGTGAGGTGTTAAAGTCCCCCACTATTATTGTGTTACTGTCGATTTCCTCTTTTATAGCTGTTAGCAGTTGCCTTATGTATTGAGGTGCTCCTATGTTGGGTGCATATATATTTATAATTGTTATATCTTCTTCTTGGATTGATCCCTGGATCATTATGTAGTGTCCTTCCTTGTCTCTTGTAACATTCTTTATTTTAAAGTCTATTTTATCTGATATGAGTATAGCTACTCCAGCTTTCTTTTGATTTCCATTTGCATGGAATATCTTTTTCCATCCCCTCACTTTCAGTCTGTATGTGTCCCTAGGTCTGAAGTGGGTCTCTTGTAGACAGCATATATATGGGTCTTGTTTTTGTATCCATTCAGCCAGTCTATGTCTTTTGGTTGGGGCATTTAATCCATTCACGTTTAAGGTAATTATCGATATGTATGTTCCTATGACCATTTTCTTAATTGTTTTGGGTTTGTTTTTGTAGGTCCTTTTCTTCTCTTGTGTTTCCCACTTAGAGAAGTTCCTTTAGCATTTGTTGTAGAGCTGGTTTGGTGGTGCTGAATTCTCTTAGCTTTTGCTTGTCTGTAAAGCTTTTGATTTCTCCATCAAATCTAAATGAGATCCTTGCTGGGTAGAGTAATCTTGGTTGTAGGTTCTTCCCTTTCATCACTTTAAGTATTTCATGCCACTCCCTTCTGGCTTGCAGAGTTTCTGCTGAGAAATCAGCTGTTAACCTTATGGGGGTTCCCTTGTATGTTATTTGTCGTTTTTCCCTTGCTGCTTTCAATAATTTTTCTTTGTCTTTAATTTTTGCCACTTTGATTACTATGTGTCTCGGCGTGTTTCTCCTTGGGTTTATTCTGTATGGGACTCTCTGCGCTTCCTGGACTTGGGTGGCTATTTCCTTTCCCATGTTAGGGAAGTTTTCGATTATAATCTCTTCAAATATTTTCTCTGGTCCTTTCTCTCTCTCTTCTCCTTCTGGGACCCCTATAATGCGAATGTTGTTGCGTTTAATGTTGTCCCAGAGGTCTCTTAGGCTGTCTTCATTTCTTTTTATTCTTTTTTCTTTAGTCTGTTCCGCAGCAGTGAATTCCACCATTCTGTCTTCCAGGTCACTTATCCGTTCTTCTGCCTCAGTTATTCTGCTATTGATTCCTTCTAGTGTAGTTTTCATTTCAGTTATTGTATTGGTCATCTCTGTTTGTTTGTTCTTTAATTCTTCTAGGTCTTTGTTAATCATTTCTTGCATCTTCTCAATCTTTGCCTCCATTCTTATTCCGAGGTCCTGGATCATCTTCACTATCATTATTCTGAATTCTTTTTCTGGAAGGTTGCCTATCTCCACTTCATTTAGTTGTTTTTCTGGGGTTTTTTCTTGTTCCTTCATCTGGTACATAGCCCTCTGTCTTTTCATCTTCTCTGTCTTTCTGTAACTGTGTTTTTTGGTCCACAGGCTGCAGGATTGTAGTTTTTCTTGCTTCTGTTGTCTGCCCTCTGGTGGTTGAGGCTATCTAAGAGGCTTGATGGGAGGCTCTGGTGGTGGGTAGAGCTGACTGTTGCTGTGGCGGTCAGAGCTCAGTAAAACCTTAATCCACTTGACTGTTGATGGGTGGGGCTGGGTTCCCTCCCTGTTGCTGTGGCGATCAGAGCCCAGTAAAACCTTAATCCACTTGACTGTTGATGGGTGGGGCTGGGTTCCCTCCCTGTTGGTTGTTTTGCCTGAGGCAACCCAACACTGGAGCCTACCCGTGCTCTTTGGTGGGGTTAATGGCAGACTCTGGGAGGGCTCACGCCAAGGAGAACTTCCCAGGACCTCTGCTGCCAGTGTCCTTATCCCCACGGTGAAACAGAGCCACCACTCGCCTCTGCAGGAGACCCCCCAACACCAGCAGGTACGTCTGGTTCAGTCTCCCCCAGGGTCACTGCTCCTTCCCCTGGGTCCCGATGCACACATTACTTTGTGTGTGCCCTCCAAGAGTGGGGTCTCTGTTTCCCCCAGTCCTGTCACAGTCCTGCAATCAATTCCCACTAGACTTCAAAGTCTGATTCTCTAGGAATTCCTCCTCCCTTTGCCGGACCCCCAGGTTGGGAAGCCTGAGGTGGGGCTCAGAACCTTCACTCCAGTGGGTGGACTTCTGTGGTATAAGTGTTCGCCAGTCTGTGAGTCACCCACCCAGCAGTTATGGGATTTGATTTTACTCTGATTGCGCCCCTCCTACCGTCTCACTGTGGCTTCTCCTCTGTCCTTGGATGTGGGGTGTCCTCCTTGGTGAAGTCCAGGGTCTTCCTGTCAATGATTGTCCAGCAGCCAGTTGTGATTCTGGTGCTCTCGCAAGAGGGAGTGAGAGCACGTCCTTCTACTCCGCCATCTTGGTTAATCTCCCCCCTTAAGTTGGTTTTATCCCTAAATTTTGGAATAGAATAATCTTTTTCGTCTGTGTGTTCAAATGTATACTGAATTCTATAGTAATTGCCTTTATCTTAAATTTTCAGGTTTAACTACTCTTGGTATAGATGCTATTTTTATAGCAGGGTTTCTCAGCCTTGGCACTGTTGAGATTTGGGGTCAGGATATTCTTTGCTGTGGGAGAGCTGTCCTATGCAGTGTAAGATATTTATTAGCATTCTTGGCCTCTACCAACTAGATGCCAGTAGCACCACCCACCCCCAGTTGTGACAAACCAAAAATGACTCCAGATATTGCTGAATGTCCCCTGGGCAGAGACGGGTGGGCAAAATTGTCCCCAGTTCAGAACCAGTTTTATTTTAAAGTTATTATAATTGTACTTCTACTTTTATTAAACTTTAACCAGTAAGAAAGCAATTACTGGTTACAAAAAGTTACAAAAAATTAATTACAAAAAATTAATACTTCATCTCTATGAACTTATTGTTTCTACTTTTTGTAATTAGAAAATTTTGATGCATATTTTATTCTGTCTATATTATTGAAATTCTTTTGTAATGATTATGTTTTTATAAAGTTAATCTGCCATGTCCAGGTTGCTTGTTGGACTCTAACTTAATGCCATCCATTAATGGAGAGAACTAGTACTTTATTTATTTTTTTAACACCTTTATTAGAGTGTAATTGCTTTACAATGGTGTGTTAGTTTCTGCTTTATAACAAAGTGAATAAGCTATACATATACATATATCCCCATATCTCCTCCCTCTTGCGTCTCCCTCCCACCCTCCCTATCCCAGCCCTCTAGGCGGTCACAGAGCACGGAGCTGATTTCCCTGTGCTATGCGGCTGCTTCCCACTAGCTATCTATGTTACATAAAGCAGAGACCATTAAACTGTTGTGAATATAAAGTACTGGTTGAGAACCAGTACTTTATATTCACAACAGTTTAATGGTCTCTGCTTTAGGTAATCTTCCCCTATTTATAAATTACAAGATGTTTGTTTATTTAAAAGATTCTAATGTGAAGAGTGTGGGCTCATTAATTAACACATGTTAAAGCAACTAACTTATAGACTATTGCTATGATTAATACCTAAACCAGAGGTTGTGTTAATTTCTAAGAAGCGTCCCTGAGTGTTGTATAACAGACCAAGCTAGTTTTTTCGCATAGTCCAGGGAGGACAGAAATGTTAAATCTCAGGGTCTCGAGAGGCAGTAAGCATAGAGGTTAAGATTACAAACACCTTTGAATCCCGGCTCTGCTATTTACTAGGTTAGTGACCTTGGACAAGCAATTTAACTGGTCTATGCCTCATTCTCTACATCTATAAAATGAGGTTAATAATGGCCCTACCTCACAAGACTCTAGCAAAAATTAAATGTTTTAATATATACAAAGCCCTTACAACAGTGCTTGGTACACAGTAAATGCTCTGTAATTATTAGACATAATTATAATTGTATAATTACTTATGATTTCATTTTTATTTCATACTATCCATGTGAATTTCATGCCTTTCAGGCTTCTTTCTCATGTTTTTCTCCTGCCTGTCCTTTAAGTGCAGAGGCTCCCTAAAGTTTAGTCACTGATTGTTTTCTTACTTTGTGCTCTCCATGGGCTGTCTCATCTGGTCTAAAGTTTGAGTTATCATCCATAGATAATTTCCAAATCTTTATCACTAATCCCTCCTTTCTAAGCTCCAGTTCTGAATTCCCAAGAATTTAATATAAACATAGAAATAGACCTGAAGTGATGCTGCCCTGATTAAACAAACAAAAGCATAATCTGTGCTCTCTCCCTGCATTTCTATCACATACTCTATTCTACTAGCACATCAGAATACTATTTGTGGAATTCCAAATATGCCACAGGACTTCACACCTCTGTATCTTTCTCTTTTTTCTCTATTAGTTACAAATCTGATTTAGTCTTCAAGGCCTAGCTCACATGTCATTTTTCCTGAGTAAACCCAAAATGTAGCAGGCATGTTTGATGTGTTCAGAAATCTCATCATTCTCACCCTACCCGCGTCCATCACCAAGTTTTGTTGCTTTTACCTCCAAAATATTTCTTGAATCCTTCCACTTCTCTCTCCATGGCTACCATCCTAGTTCTAGCCACTACTCTCTCTCACCTGGATCACAGTAACAATCTCTCTCTGCTTTCCCGTCATCCACTCTTGCAACCTTCATTGCATTATAAATTGAATAGTGTCAGCCCCCTTATTAAAATCATCCTAAAATCCGTGACTCGTCACAATATGGTATATGATCACCTCCCTGATGTTATTTTCAACCATGGTCCCCTTCTCACTCTGCTCCCTCAAGCACTCCGAGCTTTCTTCCACCGAAGACCTTTATCTATGCCTTTCTTTCTCCTCAAGTTATCTGTTTGCCCCTTGCCTGCTTGTCTCCTACCTGGTGGGACATGCCCTATCCTTTAGATCTCAGTTGAAATATTTCCTCAGAGAGGGATCCCTGTGATCTAAATTTTACAACCTGTTGTTTTTCCTAATAACACACTGTATTTTTTCCTTGATAGCACAGATTCCATTTTGTAATTACATATTTATGTGCTTTATTTTATTTATGTCTATCTCATCATGTGCTCAGTAAGGGGAAAGATCTTGTCTACTTTGTTTACCATTGTATACTCATGGTCTAATACCTTGGTACAGAGGTTGGCATATAGTAGGTATTGAATAAATAAATGAAGGAATAAATGAACGTAATAAATTATGAAAGCGTTCCTCTACTGTTCCTTTCTCTGTGTTCATAGAGAATATGTTTATAATTCTATTATATCATTGATCATATTCTATGATATTTATGTGTATCAATCTCTCCCACTTAACTGGGAACTCCCTCTACTACTTCTTCATTTTTCTATCAGTGTCTGAATCTAACATAGTCCAGGGTACTTAGTGTTTAATAAATATTTGTTCCAGTGATTGAGTCTACATATTTTATTTTTACTACAAAAAAGATAAAAGTTCCTCATCTATTTTCAATGTTATTTGCAAAGACATGGTATATACTAACCCCTGAGATAGCCCCATAGAATTTTTCTTTCCACTGCTGGTTTTTTTCTTCCATGAAGAGAAAGCTTTACTGGTTTAACCCTCCTTGTTGTCCCCCCTAGAACTCCTTCTTTCTTATTCTAAGGTGGAGAGGAGTGATTCAGTCTGATTGGTGAGTTTGGAAGGATAAACTGAAGCCCAGCTTTCTTTTCCTTATCTCTCTGGAGTACGGCCTGCCTCAGAGTGTATATTCTGTCTCTAATGGTGTGAGTTACGTTAGTCTAATTCTGGGGTTCAGTATTAGTAAATCCTTTGCATGCAGATATAAGCCACGTTCTCCAGTCTCTGCTATATTAGTAGCAAACTTGACATCTTGACCTTCCTTATTTCTCAGATGGGCAGAATTCAGGTAGGAAAGAATAGCATTATATACTGGACCACTTCAAACTCCCAACACCTATTATTTTTTATTATTACTCAACACCAGGGTCACCAAAGTACAGTTCTTCATCATGACTTTTTACTTACTGCAATAATAACATACCAGACAACTTGAAACATTTCAGGTATTTTTTTACCTACAACACTTCTTCTTAGAATGGTTTTACACTTTTTATAACCAATGTTTATGCTTGTTTAATACAGCAGGAAGTTTGTTTCAGAATGAAGCTACAAAGTCAACAGCATGGGATTTTCTTTCTGAACATTTGAAGATAGAGTGGTTTTGTGAGCAGCATGTTTGCAATGGAAACAGCACAAAAGTTAATATACACCTGCTACTGAGAGACTCTAAATGCATTTATATGAAGTAGTAAATCAGTGCTGTTGCCTCTTCAGTGAAAAGGTCATCCAGTTAAGTTGGTCATAGAGGTCACATTGATGGTCCTTAGATTTATAAGAAGGTATAAGCACATGATGATGTTAAATACTTCTAACCTCTCTAAAAGATACACAGAAAAATATGTATGTTTACATATGTATGTATTTTTTATTTTACCAAATATATATAGATGCTTTTAAATTATGAGAGTAGGCTATGTTGATTAAATAAAAAGCTCAAACATTACAAAAATGTAAAACATCAGTCTCCTCTCTCATTGTCTTTCTCCAGAAACCCTAGGTGTAACCAGTGTTAAAAGTTTGGCATATATCCTTTCAGAGTTTGCAAGCACACATACACCTGTGCACACGCATGCACATGTGTGTTTAGCAAAAAGATAGGGTCACACGTACTGGTCTGTAGTTTGCTTTATTACTTAGAAAATACAGACATTTCTCATTAATACGTACTAATCAACTTTATTCTTTTTAATGCCATTGTATGGAGATACCATATTTTGTAACCTTCCTCCCACTGATGGATGTATGAGTTCTTAAATATTCATAATTAGAAACACTTTTATAAATGTATCCTTAAATACTTGTGGGAGTGTTTGTGTAACATTATTTAGGATAATCATCATTTAGCAGAGTAATAAGAATTGTTATCCAGTCTATATTGAGAAAATAATGCACATTTACTTTGCAGTACTCTGTGTTATCAGCAGGAATGAACTCAAAGTGGACAAGTGTAACAAGATCTCAGTTCTAAAGCTTCTGGAAAATATTAGTCAAAAATTATGTGTATGTAACCAACCCATATCATCTCTCTCTTTTTTTTAACATTTATAAGATGTGAAAATCCCCATTTAATTCCAGGATCATTCTTAGCTATGTATTTTGTTGAATATTTCTTTTGACTCTGCATCTTTTCTGGTAAAACTTCATCATTTATTCACTAACAGAAGTGCCTCTACAGCATTGATTATGTAGCCTTCAAGCTAATAGAGATCCCCTGTTTTGTGAATTCTCGGCACATGCTGTAGTTATTAAAGCTTCTAAGTAAATACAAGGGAAATTTTTATGGTAGAAATCAGTTGATTATTTTAAATGTTATATTCTGATATAAATGTGCCTATTTGCAAAGGTTCCAAACATTGAAGTAATCTTGCTTATTATATGAACCATATATAATATTAATCATTTCCAAAATTCATTTGTATCTTTGATATCATTATGCAGATTTTTTTTTCATTTTCATATGTTTACCCTTACAAACAACCCCTTTTAGTGTGGGGATGAGGAAGATAATAGAAAATATGTGGTAAAAGGAGATGCCACCCAACCCAGGATTTGGAGTAATGGAGATGCTGGTAGGACCCCCTCTCTCTTTTACCTCCTTCTCAGTAGACCTCTCAAGTTCAGCCTTACACACCTGTGAAAGTTCCTACCTGTCTGCTGGTGGCCTGGACTGAAGGAAGGCATAATTAGAAAATTGAAATTCTACTTTCACACAATCAACTTTCAAACCCATTCTCAGAAATAAATTGGGTATGAAAGAGAATGACATATATATCTTTAAAAAGGAGTATTTTGTGTTTAAATGGCACTGAAATAATTTTTGTATGAATTACTATGGAGAAATAATATTTTAAAAGTCAAACCATGAAGAAAGTGAAAAGTAGGAAGGACTGCTTATTAAACCTTTAGTGTGATTAAGGAAACCAAAAAGGATAAGATTAATAGACTTAACACATAAGATTTAGAATTCCATGTGTCAAAAATGTCATCAACATTGAATGATAATCTGGGTGAAATCTATAGTACTTATGACAAAGGATAACAGTTTATCAAACAATTAACCAATAAAAAAATCAGTAAGAAGACACTAAAAATCAATAGTTTTTCATTCATGTATTCATCCAACAAATATGTATTAAACACTTGCTTTGTTCCATACACTATGCAAGTTACTAGAGATACCAAGATGAATAAGACAAGGTAATTCAGTTATACTGCTTATCAATTAAGTACAGATTAAAACTACTGAATATCAATTTTCTATCAGATTTTGAAAGACATACTTAAATGACCATAATCAAAATTGGCAACAGTGTGGTACAGAGATAATTCATCCATTGCTGTGGCAGTATACACTGCATATATTTGGAACGTAATTTGATGAATGTAAATTATTGTAAGCATCTTTAAAATGTTTATGCCATTTAATTCAATAATTCCACTTATGAGCTCTATCCCAAGGGAAATAATTCCAAGTACAGAGGAAGCTTTATGTACAAAGGTGTTCATAGAAATGTTATTTATAGTAGAAAAAAAAATAGGAACAACTTAAATGCTGTACTATAAATGAATGATTAAATTGACTGTGGTATAACCACTTGGACTACTATATATTTATCTTAAATGGTATTAATTGGCATGTGTAATTAACTGGGGGAAATGTATATGATAGCATTAAGCAAAAGAAAAAAACTAAGAGGCAAGATTACATAATCACTATCACATAGAAGCAAAAGACCTAGGCAAAGTATACCTAAATTTAATAGCATTGAGTTTGTATAGTAGGACTTTGGGTGAAAATTGTCCTTCTTTCTAATTAAATAGTACTTTTTACATTTCTATAGCTAAAAAGAGTGTTCTTTTAGTTAAGGCTTTTCTATGGCACTTAGAGGTAACAAAAAAATGAAATGGTGCAGGATATCATAAAAATACATGGAACATACATTTTGCTAAACTAACTAGCAATGTTGGCCCATCCTCATTAATATCTGATGATTTGGAGAAAGGTGGCAATAGCAATGCACACTGCCCTTAGTTATTGTGCAGTAGGTGAAGGAAGTTCTTCTTGACTCCTGTAGGCAATCAGTCTATGCACTGAAGCATGAGATCTGCTTACCGTTATATAGCTTTGGCTTAGCTGCAAATACATTAATATTCATACCATTAGCATCTAGCCTCTTTTAAAGCTAGCAACAGTAATCTTTTCTTTAAGTGCAGATCTAAATTCTACAGCTTGATTATATGCTGAATAGTGAGATACTTCCTATAATTCATTCTAAATGCCATCCTTAATTTCAGTAGTCTCTCATCCTTATCGTTAGCTAACTAAAAGGGGAAGTGGTCACTGTCCAATTCTGATGGGCTTGAGAGCTCTTACAAACCTGTAGTCCATTTGAACTGAAAGGGGACAGGGCAAGTATTGATGGTATGGTGGGAAGAAAGATCCCTATCACTGTATTTGAAAAGATAAATATATTAAAATGAAACCTTATGTACATTGCATAGCAGCATCTACAGTATATTGTAACTCTCCATTTAACTTTCCACTTACTCTTTAAAAATATTTATTACAAGGGATTTTATGCTTGTGTAAACATCTAATGCTCCAAATTAATAACTTGTTCTATCTTTCCAACTTGAGCATTCCTTCAGAATTTTTATTCACTATTAAATTCCTACAAGTTCAGAAGACAATGAACTTCACATATATGAGGTATTGTTTCTCCATCCATCCTTATAACTATTATGTTTTTTTCCCTAACTATATGTAAGTTCTAAAGTATAATAATATACTGAGCACCTGTGAACTAAACTAGAACATTACCAATATCTTGCTATGGGATCCTCTGTTAACCCACACTCCCTTCTTTACCTCAGATGTAATTGCTGTCCTACATTTTGTTTCATTTTCGTGTGTTTGTGTGTGTGTGTGTGATATGACTTACTTGATTCATTTCTGCTTATGTGTAATTTTCTTTGTTACTTTATGATTTATTAAAATTTATATCATGTATGTATATATGTGATCTACCTGTCATTTATATGCATGCCAAAATAATATATTGGTTATTTTTGCTTGTTTTTGAGTTGTGGGCCTTGTTTTTTATTCAACATCGTTTCTAAACTTTGTCCATGTTAATGAGTGTAGATATGTGAATATGCCAGATTTTTTTCCCTTTTTAATGCACATTTGGGTTGTTTTCAGTTTTTGTTGTTGCAAACTGTTGTTTTGATCATCCTTGTGCACATGTGCAAGAGTTTTTGTAGGATATATGCCTGGTGGAATTGCTGAGTATAAGGCATATAAATGTTGAACTTTACAAGATAGCAACAAACTATCTTTCAAAGTGATTAAACCAATTTATACTTCCATTGGCACATTATAAAATTCCCCATTGATATCCGTTCTCTTCAATGCTTTATTTTCAGACTTCTTAAATTTTGCCAATCTTGTGGGCATAAAATGGTATTTTGTGGCTAATTTGTACTGCCCTGACTACCTGTGTGTTTGGTTACCTTCTCATCTGTTTATGGGCCACGTGTTTCCTTTTCTGTAAAATGCCTCTTAATTATTTTGCCACTGGGTGTTTGGGTAATTTTTCTTTTTCTTATTGATTTCCAGAAGTTTTTTTATTTTTAGTTTTTTAACAGTTCTGGATTTTGTCTGTTATGCATAGAAAATATCCTCTCCCAACTTAAGAAGTTTTTTGTTTGTTTGCTTGTTTTTGGTGTTCTTTATGCATTTGTGCTTGAATAGATTTCCTACTTTTACTGTGGTTGAAATTATCAGTCATTTCTTTTTATAGTTATCATTTTTGTCTTTTTTTTAAGAACTCTTTCCTTACCCAAGATCAGAAGGTTATTCTCCTATATTTTCTCTAATAATTTTTAAGGTTTGTGTTACATATTTAGGTTTTTAGTTTATTTGGAATTGATTTTTGTTTACATTCACAGTAAGATACATGTTTTTTCCACCTGTTAACCAGTTGTCCCAGCATCATTTATTGAATGGTTTCTCCTTCCTCTAGTGATCTACAATACCACATCTTTTATATAAAAAAAAATAATATATTTATGGATCTATTTCAAGTTTCTATTTCCTATTCTTTTTCATTGGTCAATTTATTCATTTCTTTCAAAACTGTCTTAATTACTACTAAATGCATACTATTCAGTTTTAACTATTTAATTACTGTTACTTTATAAGGAATCTTGATGTAAGGCAGCATACCTCCCTTTATCCTTCTTTGTCTTCATCAAGAATGTCTTGGCTATACTTGACCCTTTGCTTTTTATACACATTTCTGAACCAACTTATCATATCCATGAAAATCTCTTGTGATTCTACTCATTCTGTAGTCACTTTTTTTTTTTTAAAGGAATTCCTTTATTTTTATTATTTATTTATTTATTTATTTATTTTTGGCTGTGTTGGGTCTTCGTTTCTGTGCAAGGGCTTTCTCTAGTTGCGGCAAGCGGGGGCCACTCTTCATCGCGGTGCGCGGGCCTCTCACTATCGCGGCCTCTCTTGTTGCGGAGCACAAGCTCCAGATGCGCAGGCTCAGTAGTTGTGGCTCACGGGCCCAGTTGCTCCGCGGCATGTGGGATCTTCCCAGACCAGGGCTCGAACCCGTGTCCCCTGCATTAGCAGGCAGATTCTCAACCACTGCGCCACCAGGGAAGCCCTGTAGTCACTTTTGAGAGATTTTACATCTTTGTTAAACTGAGACTTCCCATCTATAAACTTAGGATATATCGATTTATTGTCTTATTTAATCTTTTAATAAAATTTTTTAATGTTCTGTTTATCAATCTTGCACATCTTTTGTGGGTTTTATTTTCAGATATCTTGTAGTTTTAGATGTTGTAAATGGTGTTTTTTTTTTTAATGACATCAATGTTCTGTTTATTGCTGGTGCATGGAAATATAACGGATTTTTGTTATGTTGACTTTTTGGCCACTATCTTTGTTAAACTCTATTTCTTAAAAAAATTATTATAGAACATTTAAAGCACATACAAAAGTAAAAAAGAAAAATATAGTGAATCCTATATACTTATACTCAACTTTAACAGTTATCAATATATGGCCAGTCTTGTTTCACCTATATTTCTATTCATTTGTCACTTATAGTACTTGAAACAAATCATACACATCATATTATTATCTTATTATGTCTCTCTTAAAAAAATAACTAGAGTCCATTATTACATATAAAATAATTGATAGCAAATAATTGATATCATCAAATATCAAGTCAATGTTCATATTTCCAATTATTTATAAATGTCATTTTTTGTTTGTGTGAATTACGTTCCAAATAAGGTCCACCCATGACAAGCAGCTGATATTTTAAATCTCTTTTAATCTAGAAGCTTCCTCCTTCTTTTTTGTTTTTTTAACTTGTAATTTATTTGTTGAGGAAATTAAATTTTTTATCCTTTATAGTTTCCAGCATTTTGGTTGTTGGTGATTATATTGCCACTGTATGGTTAAATATGTTCGTTTCACTTATATTTTCTGTAAAATGATAATTGAATCTAGAGGCTTTATCAAATTCAGGCTGAAATTTTTTGACAAAACTATATCAAAGGTGATGGTCTGTTTTTTTATTTGAAGGATTATTATGCCTAGTCCCTCTCTCACTTTTTTTTTTTGGATGTTAGTGGCCACTGATGCTCAATTCCTAGTAACTTTCTAATTATTTTTTAATATTTTTTTTCCGGGACTTAGACTAAATTATGATTCAGAGGCTAACAACCCCCAAATCTCAGTGATTTACAACAATTTCTTGCTCATACTACATGTCATTCGAGAGTTAGCCACACTTTTCCTCCTCATCTTTATTCTGTGACCAAGTGTGAAAGAGCAGGCCCTATTTGGGATATAGACAATTTCACGGCATAAATAAAAGAGATCATGATGAAGCATACATCTGCTCTTAAAGCTTCTGCTCAGAAGAGAAAAAAATTATATGTGGTTATATTTTATTGGCGAAAACAAGTCATATGGCCAAACTCTAAATCAGTAGGGCAGAAAGGTAACATCCTATAGGGAGGAATACTGAATATAGTTGTATATACAGCCAACCATCCACTACAATGACATCTGTAAAAAACAGTTTTGTTCTTTCTTTTTTTTAAATTTATTTATTTGTTTATTCTTGGCTGCACTGGGTCTTTGCTGTGCATGGGCTTTCTCTAGTTGCGGTGAGCAGGAACGACTCTTCCTTGTGGTGCACAGGCTTATTGCAGTGACTTCTCTTGTTGCAGAGCATAGGCTCTAGGCTCACGGGCTTCAGTAGTTGTGGCATGCAGACTCAGTAGTTGTGGCTCGGGGGCTGTAGAGCACAGGCTCAGTAGTTGTGGTGTACGGGCTTAGTTGCTCCGCGGCATGTGGGATCTTCCCGGACCAGGGCTTGAACCTGTGTCCCCTGCATTGGCAGGCAGATTCTTAACCACTGTGCCGTCAGGGAAGTCCCTGTTCTTTCTTTATAGTCACTATAACTTTAACTTCTTTACTTGTCTTCTTGCGGTAGATTGGGACTCCAATACAATGTTGAATAAAAACAGTGATGGAGAGGATCCTTACCTTGTAGCTGATTTTAAAAGGAAAGCTTTCATTTTTTTTTCCTATTATGAATGTTTTGTTGAGAGTTTTATGTACATATACTTCATGTGATTAAAGCAATTGTCTTCTTTTCTTAGTTTGCTAAGAGTTTGGTTTTTTCTTTTTTAGTCTTGAATGGGTGTTAAATTTTATAAAAAATTTTATTCTGCATATATTGAGAACATCTTACATATTATTCTTTAATCCGTTAATGTGGTAAATAGCACTTATGAATATACAAATATTAAACTATCTTCACATTCCTGGGATAACTCAACTTGGTCATGGTGTATATTTCTTGGCATACTGCTCTTGTATTTTGCTAATATTTTAAGATTTTGCATTTATATTTATGAATGAGATTGACTTGATTTTTTTTCTTTTTGTACTATTGTATGGTTTCAGTATCAAGACAATACAGGTCTCATAAAATGAATACGGGGATGGGATATTATTTCTTTTTCTATTATCTGGAAGATTTTATATAAGATGAGGATGATCTATTCCTTGAAATTTTGATGTTTTTTAGTAGGTTTGACTTCTAAACCCACTTGGACCTAGTGTTTTCTTTGTAGGAACTTTTGGACCAGTTATTTGATTTTCCTTAAGTTATAGTATTATTCAGGCTTTCTATTTCTTCTAGATAAATATTGAAAGTTATATTTTACTAGAATATTGTCCATTTCACCTAAGTTTTCAAGTTTATGGCATAAAATTGTTCACTGTATTTTCTCATTTTGGGCGAGGGCACTTTTTATCCCTAAGTTTCATTTTGAAATATTTTAAATTTATAAAAAAATGTAATAGTTCAGTGCATACCTATAAATCCCTTTATTCATCTATCTTGCTGCATCCTTTCAGGTTAAGTTGCAGATATAACAACACTTCATCCCTAAATACTTCCATATGTATCTCCTGAGAACATGGATATTCTTCTACATCAACACAATGTAACTAACATACTTAATAAATTTAACGTTGATACAGTACTGTTATCTAATACACAGTCTACATTTATATTTCTCCTTTTATCTTTTTTCTTCCGGTTTTATTGAGATAAGATGGACATACGGCGCTGTATAAGTTTAAGGTATACAACATAATGATTTGACTTACATACATCATGAAATGGTTCACAGTTTAGTGAACACCCATTATCTCATATAGATGTGAAATTAAAGAATAGAAAAAAATTTTTTCCTTGTGATGAGAACTCAGGATTTAGTCTCTTAACAATTTTCATATGTAACATACAGCAGTGTTCATTATATTTGTCATGTTGTACATTATATCCATGGTGTTTATATCTTATAATTGGAATTTTGTACTTTTTGACTACTTTCATCCAGTTCCCCCTCCCCGCAACCCCTGCCTCTGGTAACCACAAATTTGATCTCTTTTTTTATGAGTTTCTTTGTTTTTGAAGTATAATTAACCTACAGTACTTTATTATTTCCTGTGATTTGATATTTCTGTATCAAAATGATCACCACGATAAGTCTAGTTATGCTATGTCACCATACAAAGATATTACATAGTAATTGACTATTTTCTCCACACTGTACATTCCATACCTGTGATGCATTTATTTTGCAACTGGAAGTTTGTACCTCTAAATCTCCTTCACCTATTTCTTTCCTTCCACCATTGCCCTCCTGTCTGTCAACTACCTCAATGCCTGTAACTCTGTTTCTGTTTTGTCATGTTTGCTCATTTGTTTTGTTTTTTTAGATTCCACATATAAGTGAAATCATACAATATTTGTCTTTCTCTGTCTGACGTATTTCACTTAGCATAATACCCTCTGGGTCCATCCATGTTGTTGCAAATGGCAAGATTTCATTTTTTTATGGCTGAATATATATATATATATATGTATATATATATACACACACACACACGCTACAATTTCTTTATCCATTCATCTATTGATGGGCACTTAGGTTGCTTCCATATCTTAGCTATTGTAAATAATACTGCAATGAATATAGGGGTGCATCTATGTTTTCTAATTAGTGTTTTCATTTTCTTAAGATAAATACCCAGGAGTGCAAGTTTGGAATCATATGGCAGTTCTATTTTTAATTTTTTGAAAAATCCTCTACTGTTTTCCAGTGGTTGTACCAATTTACATTTCCACCAACAGTGCATAAGGGTTCACTTTTGTCCACATCCTAGCCAACACTTGTTATTTTTTGTCTTTTAGCCATTCTGACAGGTTTGAGGTGATAGCCCGTTGTGGCTTTGATTTGCATTTCCATGGTGATTAGTGATGTTGAGCATCTTCTCATGTGCCTATTGGCCATCTGTATGTCTTCTTTGGAAAAAATATGTCTGTTCAGATCCTTTGCCTGTTTTTTAATCAAGTTGTTTGTTTTTTTGATGTTGAGTTGTATGAGTTCTTTGTACATTCTTTATAGTTACATTTTCTTTTTTTTTTAAGAGTCTAGGCCAGTTGTTTTGTAAAATGTCCTTCAATTTAGATTTATTTGTTCCTCTGAGATTAGATTCAGGTTAAATAATTTTGGGCAAGAATAATATATAAGTAATATTGTGTCCTCAGAGCATTGCATCAGAAGGTATATAATGTCAGTTTGTTTCATTTTCAGTTATGTTAGGTTTGATCCCTTAGATAAGATTGTGTCTGTCAGATTTCTCCAGTGAGAAAATATTCTTTTCCATGGATATTTACTAAGTGATATAGGGGATGACCCTGAGACCTTTTGCATAGCCTCTTTCCCAATAACTTTTCATGCGATCATTTTAGTGTCCACTAATGATTCTTCCCTGAGTCAGTTATTACACTGGTGGCTGCAAAGTGGCAACTTTCTAATAATGGAATTCCCTCTTCTTTTATTAGCTAGTAAAATTCTGGGGGGAAAAAAGACAGAAGTTCCCCTTCCTCTTACCCCATCCTTTTAATTTCTCCTTTTTAAGATTTTCTATGGATTCATGGATTTCTTTTTTATTTCATGTGTTATAATACATTATTGTCACTATTTTTGATGCTCAAATTGTCCCAGATTTGGCTAGAGGCAGTCCCTTGAACTCAATTTTTGTGTCTTTTGACATGTTCCCATCAGTTTTTGGTCACTTTCCTTCCCTCTTGTGCAACAAAATATTCTAGGCTCACTTTGTATATTATAATACCTACCTCAGCCCTGGGACCAATTATTTCAAGGAGTCCTGGTATCTTTTAGTTGGTACTGGTTTTAGAAACTAAGATTAGCATGCTAGATGTGCTTGTTACTACTGGGTGTCATTGCTTCTGAATACTTTAAATGGACAGAAATAAAAATACCATTTTTTTAAATCATGATTTTTTTTATACTGATTCCTTCCATTCAAATCCAAAATGACAGGGTTTTTTTTTTCCTCTTCCCTCCATTTTCTATGTATATCTTCCTTCTTCTAGTGAAAACTCTGGTTCTTAACAACATCAATGTAATTATCCATTTCTTACAATCTTGTAAAATAATTTTAGAATTACTAGCTGTGTACCTTCACTACAACAAAAGTAGTAAATAAAATTTAAGATTCCTTTATAATTCTTATTGCCTTACAACATATCCCACTGAGGGTTATAGACTACTATGTTTGAAAATTACTTGAATTAATTCTTTTTTATTTTTATCTGTGATTATAAATTTGAAAAACAGTTAGGTTTATTTGTTTCTGTTTGTATTTAACTCAACTGTTATTTTGTGTTAAACTTTATGGTCTTTTCCTCAACTTTATTTATTTAATTTTATTTCTCAAATATGTAAATAATCATCAAGATTCAAAAGTCAGAAGTATATAAAAAAGATATACCCAGATGAGTTTCATTTCATTACATATCTATTCCACCCCATTTTCACTCACTGCTGTAGGTGACCATTTTCACTAGTTACTGGTTTATCCTTTCTGTGTTTCTTTTCATCTTTATCTTCATTCTTTTTATACTGTATAATACTCCATTATATGGATGTGCTATAGTTTATTCAACCAGTCTCATAAGAATGGACACAGGTTATTTACAATATTTTGTGATTACAAATAATAATGCAACAATAACTTTGTGCATATGTTGTTTGCTTTTATAGGGTGTATTACTGATGTGGAATGGCAAAGTCAAAAGAAAAATATAAATGTAGTTTTGTTATATACTGCCAAATTCTCCTCCTTTGAAGTTTAACCATTTTAAATTCCCCCATCAATGTCTGAGTACAGCTGTTTATCCACAACCTTATGAAGAAAGTGTGTTATCAAGATTTTGGAGTTTTACCAATCTGATAGATGAGAAATTATATCCCTGTGCAGTAAATTTTCAAGTCTTTATTATGAGTGAAATTGACCATATTTTTATCATGAGTAATATTAAGCACTTTTCAAATGTTTAGGGATGATTTTTATACTTTTTTCTGTGAAGTGACTGTTTATGACTTTCCCCCATTTTTTAATCAGAGTTTTGGTCTTTTTTCCCCTTGATTTTAAAGTCCCTTTACATATTAGAGAGATTAGACTTTTATCTGTGATGTATGTGGCAAGTATTTTCTCTCAGATTGTCATCTTTTGACTTTACTTATGTGTTTTGCTATGCAATTTTTTAAATGTAATTGAATTGAATACTCATATTTCATTTATATTTTGAGCCATAGTGAGAAAGTTCTTGGCCACCACCAGCTTATAAAGGAATTTCCCTATTCTTTCACTTTGTCCTTAGATAGTTTCATTTTTTACACTTAAATCTTTGATCCAGTTAGAGTATATTTTGGTGTATGCTGTGAGATACAGAGCGAATTTTAGCTTTGACAATCCATTTATAGCCACATAGCACATAGCTATCCGGTTTTTCTAACACAGCTTATTAAAAAGTCAGTCTTTTACAGTGGTTTGAGGAAGCTTCTTTAGCATATGCTAAATGTCCACTTGTCCCTTTTAAGCTATTTCTGTCTTCTGTGTTCCACTGCTCTATTTATATGCCAGTACTGCACTCTTTTAATTATAAAGGATTAATGGTATGATTTAATATCTCATAGGGCTAGTTACCCTTCTTTGTTTTCTCTTTTTTCAGGGCTTTCTTGGAGAAAAAAAAAAATTCAAGGGTTTTTCTAGAATGTTCTTTTTCTTTTTTCATATGAACTTTAGAATCAAATTCGCCTAGCACCAGGGGAAAAAAGTGTTAGTATTTTTATTAGGATCAAATTAAGTTTTATTTAACTGGGGATAGTTAACATTTTTATGATGTCCTATCCATGAAAAAGTCATGTTAATTATTGCTGGTGACAATGAAGGCTACTTATTTTTGTTTGCTAATTTTGTATCTTGTCACCCTACTGAATTATTTTATTGTTTGAGTTGGTTTTATCACTGATTCATGGGTTTTCCAAGTATGTTTTCAAATTACCTGAAAAACGAGATAGCTTTATTTCTTCTTTCAAATTCTTGTTCCTCCAATTATCTTTCCTAGACTAATTTTAATGGCTAGTTCCTTACAGAATTATAGAGAATTAAAATTTCTTGGGGCTTCCCTGGTGGCGCAGTGGTTGAGAATCTGCCTGCTAATGCAGGGGACACGGGTTCGAGCCCTGGTCTGGGAAGATCCCACATGCCGCGGAGCGGCTGGGCCCGTGAGCCACAACTGCTGGGCCTGCGCGTCTGGAGCCTGTGCCCCGCAACGGGAGGGGCCGCGATGGTGAGGGGCCCGCGCACCGCGATGAAGAGTGGCCCCCGCTTGCCGTAACCGGAGAAAGCCCTCGCACGAACCGAGGACCCAACACAGCCAAAAATAAATAAATAAATAAATAAATAAAGTAGCTATAAAAAGTCTTAAAAAAAAAAAAAAAAAAATTTCTTTCCAAATTCTTAAGTGTTAACTTGAAATTCTGATAATAGAAGCTGCAAATCTGGCACTATTCATGTAATAAAGAATTATTATAAAAGTTTACTAATGAACTAATTAATAGAGTGAATTTTTCCTTTAAAACAGACTTAAAAAAGAATTAGAACTTTATAAGGAAGATGACATGCAAAGTATTTATGATGCTCTCCAAACAGAAATAGAATTTTTGCAGTTGGTAAGCCATAATTGATTGTTTAACTTTTGTTCAGCCCCATTTTTACTTATTGGTAAGAATGGTTTTACTGGAATACATCTCATTGAATGTGTTGTGCTTTCACATTTATTTGCACTAGATACAAAAAAACAAGACAGCAACAACAAACAAAACTAAGGTCATGATATAAATCTGTGAAATGTTTTGAGTCTTGGAGAATTAGATGCTGCATAAGGCAAGTTATATCAATATATAAAGAGAATATGTACAGTTTCAAACTAAGTTAAAAAAAATTCAAACCTGACCTCACAACATCCCCTTGACTGAAACTGTTATTAGAGGATTAATGCACTGCAGAAGCTTAACTATCATAATGCTTAAAAGCTTTTTGTTTTTGATAGGCATAAATTATACTTTGATTATATTTGATCCTAAAACTTTCTTATTACAAATTTTTATGATTTCAAGAACTTTGGATTCAATTATTGGAAACTTATTTTCAGATTGTGTGGGAGCACTTCAGATTGCTTTTAACCTCTTACTCTGGTTGTTTATAAAATGAACACAGTATTTGTCATGCTCTATTTTAATAGAAGACATATATAGCTAGCTTTGAAGTATGTTAAAACATAGTTTTAATTTAATACACTACATTTTCTTCCATATTTATTTTCTGGAAATATTTTCTTATTTCAGATTATCCAATAGGTATGTTAGGATTTATATTTTATAGGGTTTATATATTTATAAAAACTTTCAATAGTAAAATTTAGAAATGCCCAGAGTTATTGTTGTGCTAAATTTACATGAATTTTATGTAATTCTTTTATTAAGAATTTCATTTCTCTCATGAATAATTGTATGTTTTCATTTCAGACATTGGCACAGAAAGATCTTCAGGAAACAAATAACTTATAGAGAAGTGATCAGCTATCTAAGATTTGATCAAAGCATCTTAGTATCAAATCTTTGTGGTAGATACATGAATGATACCCATTTCTTGTGGAAAACGTGAGGTTTAAAATGTTCAAAGTTTTTGATATCTAGAATTGATATATTAGCACTTTAAAAAAATAATTTTTTGGTCTTGTTACCTGCTGAAACTTAAGGGTTTTTATGTGGTTTGATTGTATTTCTAAAGGAAGAAAAAAGGAGAAACAGATATTGTGTTCTCGGGCTTCTTATATCCCCCCCTGACCCTTAAGCTGATCTGTACTTTCTGATGTTGTTCATTCTTTGTCGCAGTTTACCTCAGATCCAATCAAACAAGTGTAGGAAGAAAAGCTCAGATTAGTGACTCAATTTTGTCAGTGCCATTTGCACCAACAAAGATGCTTACTTTCGTTTTATTCCTTCTCTAATCATAAGATGTCTTTTGACAGAGGCCTTCTGAGGCCTTTCATCTACAGAAGCCAGTTTTCTCCACTTTTCTCTAAATGTGTCTACAGATTTAAGTCTGGGACACCTGCAGCCACTTTCCAGCACTCTGTGCTGCCAGTTTTCTTCCTAATGCCAGTGTTGGTTAGAATGAAATAAGTCATCTACTCGGGGAGGTACATAGTCTCCTTATGGCCATCAGGATTCATTATTGCTGGTGGCCTAAAATATTGCAACTGAAGACAGTGTACTTATGTTTGGATCAATCATGATATTGCCACCAAATTTCCAACATCACATCTCTTTCTGCTGTTAGCAGTCCTAACTGGGAAGAAAGGTGTATTTTCACCTGTTTCTTAAAAAAGTATATTGAAACTATTCAACAAGGCCCTAAATTGTGGTAGGCAGGGGAGGGGAACAAAAGCTACTTTAAGGATATAACTCAAAGTACTGAGTGCAAATGTTTTCTTTTATGATTCTAGTTGAATTAGTTTAATATCAAATATAAGATGTTTGCAAATGTCTTAGATCTATTAATGTTAAGGTAGTCTTGTTTCAAATCAAGTCTTATTTGGGCATAGCTTTTTGTATAGGTTGCTTTACATCCTTATTTTTTAAAAAAGTAGTAAAGTTAAAACTCTCCTTTGAGATGTGTACCAATTGCCATCTGTTTAAATAATTTGCATTTTCAAAAGTTATTTTTATTTTGATTCTTTAAATATTTAAGAGTAAATTACTTTTGCTTAAGAAGAAAAAAAATGAATAGTACCAGAGAATTGCAGTCTATTTTATATGCAAATGCAGAGTGGGAAATGGTTACTGGGATTAGTCATGACTTCAGTTCTGTCTTATTTTAGTCCATTTATCTAACCACATTCTAAGTTCTAAGTCTTCTGAATATTTATTATTAAATGTGTATCACATCATTAATATGCAGGCTAAGTTTACATGTAAAGCCTTTTTCACAGTAATTTTTGTTCATTATTGGTTTTGTAGCTAAAATATCAATGTGAATTAGAGATCTGCCAGTTATTTTCACAGCTAACACACAATGGCATATATGCAGAATAAACTCTTACTGATATAACAGTCTTGTCATGTCTTCACATCATATAGAATATCTAGATTAATATTCAGTAACGAATCAGAATTCATATGAATTGAATTTGAGACAAAAGGGGAGGTTCATTACATATTTTCATTATTTCAAAATGCTTAAAATGCGTATTTTAAGATTTAAACTATTTTTTTCAAACAATCGAATGATTGTTTTAGCACTGCATGGTAGAGTAATACAGTGCACTGCCTGTGTAATACCAACCAAAATAACTGGGGCGATTAGAATCAATGTAATCAAAGGAACAAGTTCACTGAAAAAAGGAAATACAACAATCAATAGAAATTGCAGTGTACGAAACTACACTGTCAGTATATCAGCAGATTAGGTCTGTTTTTAGTTTTTTTAAGAATTAGTAATTCATAAAACCCTTAAGTAGGAAAAATAACTGAAATTATCTAAGTAAAAGTGTGTCTCAGACTGACTTTACTCTGGAAGTAAGACTTTGGCTATATAAAAAGGCAATTTTTAAATGAATGCTCATTCATTAAATAAATTCACTA
This sequence comes from Balaenoptera acutorostrata, assembly GCF_949987535.1. NCBI lineage: Eukaryota > Metazoa > Chordata > Mammalia > Artiodactyla > Balaenopteridae > Balaenoptera > Balaenoptera acutorostrata. The sequence goes on along the minus strand of NC_080079.1, from coordinate 14,532,282 downwards.
AATTTTCCCTATGCTTAGTTATAACCAAAGCCTAACTAACCCAGAGTAACACTGATACATCTCTGAGGTTCCTGGCATGCCACCATAGTTCTTTACTCTAATGGAAGTTCTTTCAGAAGCAACTTCCTAATTATCAGCCTTCCACTGGGGATAATACTAGGATGTATAGATAGTTTGCTGCATATTTTTCCTGCTGATGAATGGAGCTATTTGGCTAGGGGAAAAACAGCAACAAAATTATAGGATGTAGAGCATGACCACTGGACTAGAAATCCCTTTCTTTATTCCCTGGCCTAATTATTGAAATGGGAGGAAAAAGCAAAGAAAAAGAAAAGTTTTAAAGTGTGTACAGTCAGGAAGATTTCTAAAGTACTCATTGTTTTATCAATAGTAGTGTTTTCTTCTGTAAAAGTAACAAAAATTGAGGAGCACATTGCCTATCTTTTTTCTCTTGAAACTTGAAAAACCATGATGAGATTCTTAAAGCCCAAGATAAGTTTGAAGTCATTGTATTGTAATGAACTGGAATCTAGAAATGACTCTATAACAGAGTCAATTGAGATTTGGTAATTTATTGTAGAGTAGAAATTATGCTGAGAAAAATCTATTGAGTCTTTTACCAGAAGGGCAATCAATAATTCAGCTGGCTAGCTGCAGATAGACAGACAGCATGCACTAGACAGGCCCTGTTCTAATCTATGCTGAGGACAAAGTCCCTTTCTATTTCATACCAATCAATCATACATAACTGTGTCGCATTATTATGAATAAGTCATTTATTTGCAGTCCAGAAAACAGTAGCAGTTCAGTGACATGATTAGAAATAAATATGATATGGTTTTTAATCCTGGGTGTAGAAGGATAAGGTGTTCTGTCATTCAAATATTTATTTATAGTATGAAATTTGATATTTAAAGTTGTTCATTATACTAAAAAATATTTTAATATTTGAAGCAGATATATTTTAGTTCAACTTTCATGTTTCTTCTTGACTCCTCTTCTCTCCTTTGTCATCCTGAAAAACTTAAATGAAGCAAATACATTTGCCTTTCAGAGTCTAGTTCAGAGCATTTTCTGTCAAGGGAATTTTTTTCAAGACGTGAACTAAAAATGAAAAATATTTTTTGTCATTAGCCTGAAGCAGGGATTAGGTCTCGGAGTTTTGTGGCCCTTTTATCTTAAGACAACAGATTTTTTTTTTAATGGAAGAATGGGAAGAATGAAGTTATCTTTGAAAATGTTGGAGGTAGGAAATGTATAATTAGTTGCATTTATGCTTTCTAAACATTGTATTTTCAAGTTTAAATAAGTTTTTGCTTGGCCTGCTAACGATAAAATCATCATACCAGTGAAGAATCTTTATTTTCTTATTAACTTGACATTTGACAAAAGAATAATACTGAGACAGCATTGACTAATATATGAGTGAAATAATGTGATAACTCTCTTGCCTCTTAGGGAAAATCGGGATTTCATTGCTTTGTTGTTATTCATTGTACTGAGGGTCACATTCATTAAACATGAGGAAAATTTTTTAGGGTAATGCTGTTTGTAAGAACATATTTACTTTGATTGGAGGAAAAAAAGAAAGCATAACAAAGAAAACCATGACTGATGGTAAAATGCTCTCCTAGCTGCTGCTATGAAAAGTATCAAGAGCAAAGCTGTCAGAATCAAATGCTTATTTAAACAACTGCTTTTGATACATAGCGAATTTATCTTTAAAAGACCTTTGTGAAATTGACAGCAGCAGAATTCAAATGTCTGGGAAAATAAAGAGTAAATAAAAATGTGAAATTAATAACAGTGACTGGTATAAGTAGCTGTGCAAAACGAGGCCCATAGCGGGGAAGAAAAATGATTTTATTTTTTTCTTACAACCAGAAAAGCTATACTATTCTGTTAATTCTAAGTTAATTATTGTCATACTTGTAATAAATTGTCATTCTAATTAGTTGGTAAATAAAATCTTGTTAAAATAAAATCCTCTCAATCTACGTTTAATAGATGCAAATACAATTACTAATAAATATTTCTGGATGGGCCTTTGTGATTGCTGAGAGAAAGTGTTTGTAAATTCAAACCACCATGACATGATGTTGGCAGCTTTTGTGGACTTTAGACAAAGAAGCTCCTGGTTGGGCATGGGTGACATGAGAGCAATCATAGAGTCAGTGTAATGTCACCTCTAAAATCTGGTGCCAATTAAAATTTATAAAATGAAGGTTATATTTATAAAAATATTTTTATCCAATAAAATCAAAGATCTCTATTGAGATTCTAGTTGGAGACCAAGCATATATCCCAGTTTTTTTCAGGAGGAACTGAGATTTTGATTAATAATCTGGTTCGTGTGAGGTCACAGAGGGCAGTGGGCCTCTTTATTTACTGTTTAATTGCTTGGGCTTCAGTTCCAACAATCTTAAAAACACACTGCTTTTGAAAATATGCTTACAATAAACTTTTACACAGCAGGTAAATATTAAAAGATAAGAGAAATTTGAGAATTATTTAAATCACTCTTTTGGTACCAGAAAACATAGATTAATCAGGATCAGTGAATGAATCTTGAATTAATTAAGAATATCCTTTACACTCCATGAGAAGAAAGAGGCAAATCAGTACAAAACAGACTCAAATCAAGTACTATTGAAAGTTCACCTTCTGGGTATCTCTTGAAATTAATACCTATTCACCCTACTTTACTACATTTTCTGCAGATTTTTTTTTTTCAGTGCTACCCTGTGGTCATTGATAATTTAAGGTGCTAACCTGAGGGATGGCATCTTCTTAAAATATCAAATAATAAGAGTTATATTCATTCTTTCAGTACCTGCTAAGGCAGCAATATGGACTAATGGAGAACGTCCAGAAAGATCAACATGTAAAAGAATCTCTGATTAACCTAAAAGTAGCACTCTTCTTATTTCTTTCTTTTCCCTATCTGTTGTTCCTTCCACCCATTCTTCCATCCATTCATCCTGGCTCCTAGCTACCTCTTGGAACTCACGTCGTACACTCTCCTCCTTGCACGTTCCTCTCTAGCCGCACTGCCATTCTTTCTGCTCCCCAAATAGGCCTGACTCACTCTGGCCTTGGGATCATTTTGGAAGCTGTGTTCCCTCTGCCTGGGATGCTCCTCCTGATCTCTGCATGGCTGTCCGCTTCTGTAGTCCAGGTGTCAGCTGAAACGTCACCTCCTGGGAGAAGCCTTCCTTTAAACAGTCAGTCCAAAGTATTCACATCATCACATTATCACACACTCTAGTTTAATTCTCTTCCTACTATTTTTGATTTCTGATCTCTTTCTTGTTTGTTTCTATTTATCACTACTAAACCACAAGTTCCATGAGAGCTGGGATATTATTTGTCTTATGCACCACTTTTTTCTCAGAGCCTGGAACAGTGTCAGCATATAGGAAGTGTTCAATAAATGTGCGTTGAAGTATGACTTGAATTAACTTGTTCATTTAACCCGTATTTATTAATTGAGGATTTATTGATTATCCAGTTAAAGAAACTGGGTTCATTTATTTTTGATTCTCTTTCTTGGTTGAGTTACCATATCCCCTAATTTTCTTACTCTTTCTGAGCCTCTGTTTACTTAGTTGAAAATGGTAGTAATAATGTTTCCTAATTTCAGAACCCATCTATATAGAATAACCAATAAAAGCATTGAAAAGAGACTGGAAGAAAAGAATGATCCCATATTCCATCATGGGAAAAGTTTGTGAGTCTCTCAATGGCAACTTACAGCTTTCTATTATCAAGCTGTTGATTGGCAGGTAATGATTATGAATGCTTACTTTCCACCAGCTGCTAGAATAGGAAGTGAAAATTGTAAGTTGCTTGCAAGCCATGAATGTGCATTAGAGTAGCTTAAAAGCATTATTTCTCCATGGTAATAGAAAATTTTGAAATGTGTTTGCTTTCAACTGTGATTTATTCGGTCTTTCTTGTCTGAAATACAAAGTTTAAACAATTCTGTTTTTAATTCAGCATCATATTTAGAAAAATGTATGAGTGCCATCTGCTGGATTTCTCTGGTACCACCTCGAACAAGATGATAAAATTGTAAGAGTGACCCTTCCTTCCTTCCTTTCCTTCTTCTCTCCTTCCTTCCCCATTTATATAGGTATAAATTTTAAATTTCTCTCTATATATATTTTACAACTGCTCCATACATAATTTTCAAATACTATGTATTTGATCCTTATTTTCAAATTAGTATCACATGTACCCTTGAGAAAATATAAAGTTTAAGGGACATAAAAGTGAAATTTCAGTAACATTACAGTACTGTTTTTACTTTTGCTAAACTTAAAAGAGCCTTATTGGTTAATCAGCACATTTTCTTTATTTTTGAATTAAAAAATATAAGTAACAGACTTTCACCCTGAGACCACATGAAAAGTTGATGTTAATTTAAGTTGTTGATTATTTATATAACTTCTGGGTGTGTTAATCTTGATTATTTAGTCTTTGTCTTTAGTCTTCAGATATTCATTCATGAATTATTGGTCCGTCAAATAAAGTGAAGTCATTCTACTTAGGATCTTTGGTAATTGACCTGCCAATCAGCTTTATCACCAGGTATGTGTTTCCTTTAAAGCTTTACTTAATAATTCCTATCTCCTTATCATTTAACATCTATAGAATTCATGATGTCAGAATTCATGTTGTTTCATGAATTAAGTGATTGGAGTATTTCCTAGTGCAGTGCTGTTGATGAAGGGAAATTGGGCTGAATGTCTGTTGACTCCAAGAATATCCTAATAATAGTTGAATATTTTACAATACTTCATGTGTCCAGTCCATCAGCAAATCCTGTTGTTTGTACCTTCAAAATATATGCAGAATCTGGAACCTCTCCTCATTATACCATGGCTACTGCCCTGGTGTAGGCTCCCTGATACTTCCTGTCTTTCTTTTCTGCTTTATTTGTCTCTTAGCACTTATCTGATATATTTTACTTATTTATGAATTCTGTCATATTCACTGTCTGTCGTTCCGACTAGAATGTAGGGGGTTTTTGTCTCTTGTTCACTGCAATCTCCCCAGTGCCTCAAACAATGCCTGACACATAGTATGTACTCATATAGCATATTTCTTACACAAACGGATTTGCTTTGAGTTACTTTCCTCTTTCTCAAAATATTTTATAAATTATATCAGTAGGGACATATTCTTGGTGCTTTTGTCAACTCTAAATTAAAATGTCCAAATAAGTATAACCTTCTTATCATTTACATACAGTCAGTTTGACTATCTCTCACTATACTTTAAAGTGAAAAATTAGCACCTACTAATCAGGGTATCATGATAGTTGTGGTATAGGTGACTAAGATGTGATCCTTGTGCTTAAGGAACAACAACAGCGATACTTGGATGAACAATTGGTTCACTTGGATGAACCAACAACAGTTGGTTTAACAATTCACAAGAGAGGTGATGAGAATCTCACAGATATGGGGAAGGTAAATTCCGGAATCATAACTGTGTACCAGCCTAGAGAGCAGTCAATCCAAATGAGAGCAGCCTCCAGAGAGATGTTTCCAAGAAGATTAAATTGCTAGAATACCTGATGTGTTGGAACTATTGAGAGAAATTTTAAACAATTGGGATAAATTTTTTGGTATAAATCAGTGATAAGTGCATAGAAAACTAAGCAAATGAAAGAAACAAACCACAAGGATATCACTAACTCCAGGGAAAACAAAAAGTTGTGCAAGGAAGGAAAAGTAATACTAATCATAATACTAGACATCAGCTGTGGATATTTTCATAACCATATTGGTGTAAATACTGAATATTGATCTAACTAAAAGTATAACACAATGTTGCAAGGATGGGAGTGGTGTGAAATGTGTTTTTGATGGTGGCAGGTGTTTTGTGGGAAAGAAGACTAAATTCATATCTTCCATATTGGGAAATCAGTAGATAATGCCAAAACTGAAAAAATAAGTAGCAGCATGAGTGTATCATTTAGTGACATGAAGGCAAATCCAAAAGTAAACAGCCAAAAGAGTTGAAATCATTGCTTGGGAGTAGTGGTGATAAGATGAAAAGGGGAGCAGGGAAAGAGGTATTGATAGTCTCCATTATTACAAATAATCTTTGTAGAACTATATTTTGGAAAGTTTGCTTTGTTTATTGACCATAACTCTAGACATGACATGCAAAGCAGATCTTTATTTTAATATAAATCATAAATCCAGTCATGTGCTAATAAACCAGCTCTTGGGGTGGGAGTGGGTTTGGGGAGGCCTGATTTGTAATGTGTTGTAAAGACTTCTACCATTGCCAATTTTGAGCTAACAACAGCTGGCTTCCAAAGTTCCTAATATTTAACAATCACTTCTTTCAAGGCAGTGTAAATCAACTTATAAAGACTTCAATAAATGTACCTGTTTTTTCTAAGTAAAAAATTCCTCTCTGACTTGCATGAAAAACTCAGTGTTGCTATATAAAACATGGTTCTATATTTTTCTTTGCTGTTGTTTTTTTTTTCTTTAAATTTAAATCAATTTTTGAGACGTAATTCACATACAATAAAATGCAGTTTTTAAGTGAACAGTTTGATGAGTTTTAACAAAGGTAAACACCCATGTAACTACCACTCAAAGGAAGAGATAGAACAATTTCATCATTCCTGAGAGTTTCCCATGTCTCCTTGCAGTCAATTCTTAGTCCCACCCCTGTCTCTGCCTCAGGTAAACACTGTTTTGATTATTTTATTTTATTTTTTTACTGTAGATTAGTTTTGCCTGCACTTGAACTTTATATAAATGAATTACACAGTGTGTACTCACTTGATTCTGGCCTCACGCAATGTCTATTAGATTCACCTGTGTTGTTGCATGTAACAGCAGTTAAATCATTCAGCGTACCAAGTATTTTATTATACGTATACACCTCAGTGTTTAAGATTTTATGCTGGGTATTGTGTGTGATAACATTGTAATGAATTTTGATTATGACATCTTCCTTTAAAGAGTGTTTCATTTTATTCCAACAGTCATTTAGATTACTAGGAATTTCTTTTGATCTTGTTAGTCTTGGTTTTATTGTTTGGGCGGTTCTACTTTCATTATGAACTTAGTTTTAGGGCAGGGACCTTACTCTAGGGTGTGGTCTCTATACTAAGGCGTGGCTTTCCTGAAGGTCTTAACCCCACCCCTACTTCTTACCCTGCACCCCCCACTCAGGCCTCTTCTCCCACCCTGTTGGGTAGAAGCCTCCTCTTAAGTAGCCTGCCCCACAAATTATAGCTGCTTTGGCTACGTGGAACTTGAGTCTGTGCCTTCTCAGCTCAGGAAAACCACCTATCTCACCTCTCTCTACTTGGGACTTACCTCTCTGTGCAACAGAAGCAAAATTGCCCCAGGCTCACCTACCTGTGGTTCCTGTCTCAGAACTGTGATTCTGCTCTGCCTGTCCTCAGTGCCTGAAAAAGTTGTCTCATATATTTTGTCCCATTTTCTCCTTGTTTTCAGTGGGATAGCAAGTCCAGTGCCCATTACTCTGTCATAACTAGATAGAAGCAGAAATGTATAGAAGAATTTGACTTTTTAAGTTATAACTTGGATAAAACTAAAAACTGAGGGAAAACAACTAGCATCTTTCCTTTTCATTGCCTCTTTTGAGAAGAACCTTCAAATGGTAACTGAGCTCCTAGAGAGAGAAGTGGTGCTTCATCCACTGTTCATACTCCAGGGCCGAGCACTGGACCCAGCACTGTCAGCTGTCAGTGAATGATTACGTGAGTGAATGAATGAACAAATGACTGAATGACTACTCATGCAACAATGCTAAAAACTTTGAAAAATATTAAAGCATGATATATTTGTCCTTTGATCTCCTCTCCCCCACTGCATAGGATAAAGGCAGATAAGGGACTGGTGAGTTTAGCTGGAGGCTAGGTATAACTGGTAATAGGTGATGAGGGGGCTAGTCTAAGGACCATTGACTTGTTAGAACAAGGAATGAAGAGTTTTTGTTCCTAATAGAATGGAAGGATTTTTTTTTTTTAAGTTTCTGCTCCTACAGCAGTAGCCACCTGTGACCCTGGAATCCTGGCCTGCATTTGGCCTCTGTAGCAACACCTCAGAATTTGTCTCTTATTAGAGAAAGGTGAGTGTGTCAAATGAATCTCCTTGGAGGAGGATGTCATCAATGTAATCTCATATCTGTGCTCCTGGAGGAAGGTGGATATGGTTAAGACCTTGTCTGCAAAGATTGTGTGCTTTAGCAAAACTTTACAGGTACCCCACGGGTAGCCTGGAAAAGGCACGACATCCCTTTGGAGGTAAAGGCAAACAGCAGCTGAGAGTCTGCTGAAGTAGGCACTGAACAGAACATGTTAGCCAGATCTATAAGAGCAAAGTATTTATAGTTGTTGACTGAAGTCAGTAAGTTTAATAATATTGGGTATTGAGTATGAGGTCTTAAATGGATAGGATGCCAGCATTAAGTAGTAATCCACCTTGGGATGCCCTTTATTTTTTTCCAGGTTTAAGAACAGGTGAAATTGGGCTGTTAAATGGAGAAGTTGTGAGAATGATCACCCCTTCGTTAATTAGGTTTTATACAGTTTATATCCTTGAAGGCTCTGTTTTAATACGCATTGGGTCATATTAACTATTTTAACTGGGAGTCCATAAGGTCTCATTTATCAAGCCAGTTTATAAGTGCTGAGAACTTAACTTTGATATTCATTTATTATTCACTGTGTTAGAGCATTTATACCCAATATGGGATATTTTAGGGCAATGAGTACTATGATTATGGGAAATTTAGGCAAGGCTACTGTTGAAGTGAGACATACCTATTTTTTAAATTTTACATTTAGTCACCCCTTTAATATTAGAGGGGGCATATTGTTTAAATTTAGTGGAATCTTCAGGTATAACTAAAATTTGAGCACTAGTTTTGATTAAGTTTATGAATCTCTGTCAATTAGTGCATTTTAGCAACTGCTAAAGTTAATTTAAAACCTAGGTTTTAGAGTTACAAAAGCCAATTGATGGCCCTTTTCATATCTTTGTTATATAAATTCTTTAGTATATACATTTTGGATTTCCAATTTAAAAAAAGAGATAGGTGTGCCAGAAATAAGATTCTCAAAGATAGACTATGTTTGAATTATGTTAAGCAACAAAAATGAGGTTTTGTGTGTATGGAAAAGTTGCAACATCAAAATTACACAAGACAAGTTGAGAAGATCTAATTCAATAAATGTGTAATCTGATAATGCAGAAGAGGTAGTGAAATCATGTCCTCATGAGGTGGCAGTGCTCTCGTCATAAGCATGTTATCTGAATATAATACAGGTTATGCAGATCTTTTGGTTATAAATTAAGAATAGGAATTGTTTCCTGCTGCTTGTCAAGAAGAATGACATCATAATGGTTGGTTTAAGGGTTGATTCTAATAGCTTAATATAGATACAATGAATAAGTTCTGTAACATTGCTTTGAATCTTTTTGTTCAAAGCATAAACAAGATGCATAGCCTTCTTTGAACAAAACTGGACAAATCATTCCTTTATAATGTACCATGATTCTTATGTATGACAATTTGAGGGATGAAGAAGGAGCCTTAAGATAGGTGCTTTAAGAGGCATCAAAAACCTTGCATCTGTAGGCTGCTGAGAACAGAAATGTATATATTCTCCTCCATTTTTAAGAAAGGTTAACTCAAGCTGTCCAAATATTAATTTCCTCCTCTGCTTACGTTTTACCTACAGTATTGTCTCATGTTTTCTGCCTGATAACCTGGTATACTTTTTAATAGATATTTATGTAGCACTGAATAAGCTGGGACACTTTTTACTTGCAAAAGACCAGATATTCAACTCAGACTAGCTTAAAAAACAAAACAGGAGTGTGTTGTCTGAGGAGATGGATGAAATGGCCTGGGGAAAGTGAGCAGGCTTAGAAGAAGGCCTAAGACAGACTCTGGAAGGACTACCAAAATTTAAGGGTCAAGTAGAGGAGGAGGAGCCAGCAAAGAACAGTGAGAATTGCCCTGAGATAGGAGAGAAAAACAGGAGTGTGACGTAAGGAAGCCTAGGAATAGAGCTTTCAAGAAGGAAAAAATGGGCAACTAGTTCAACTTCTGTCAAGAAGAGTAAGGATTAAAACATGTCCATACTGCCCAGAACCTAATTTCATCCATTCATTCATTCATTCATCTGTCAGATGTTTATTAAACATCAGCAATTGTGCCAGGCTCAAACTTTTTGGGTAAAAACTTTTAGTAAGTGGTTAATAGATATTTGTTGAATAATTTAGCTGTTTTGGTTAAAAATTTAGATGAAGCTGCTTGAAGATGGGATAAAACATATAATGATACACATCATTGTATGACTAATATTCACCCAGCTTTCTGCTTCTCCCAGTGGCAGACCAGTTTCAGTGACAGAAAACTGTTTTGGGCTTAATTAATCTGGGCCAAAGAAAGGTGTCATTGGTAGACAGAAGACTTAGGAGAGTATATAGGAGTGATTAGAGTCTCTCACTCAAAAGGCCTGTTTGTAAGTGTAGTTAATTGTCAGATCTCACACCCTCTTGATTCCTTATGGGAGCTCTACCCACTTTTTCATCTAAGTTCACAGAGAACCTGTGATTCTTCAACATCTTACGGAAAAACCCGAACGAACTTTCTGGCCAACCCAGTAAATAGTACCTGTCTTATCTAACAGCACCTGCAGAATTCTTTATATCATAGAAGCCTATTGGATCAAACCAAGCAAGATGATTCACCAAAATCTTTTCCTTGTGGCATAAGGTGCATAGGGAATACAATAAATACCATCAACATTCTTCATTTCTTGTCCAGGGTACATTATTTCTCATTCAGGAAGCATGAGACAGTGACTACAAGACCAACCAACACATATTGTACCTGTGTTCCATTGTCTGAGGACATTTTGTTCTCAAGGATGAGTCATAAGAATTTAAATTATTTTCTGATGCTTGTCATGAAAAATGGTATCAATGTTTTAGTGTGAGTTGGATTAGAGTAATTAAAACTCAGTTTCCTGGAGATTGAAATTTAGCTGAATTTGTTATTGAATTTAAGCTGAATTTGTTATTGAATTTAAGTTTAGCTGGTTTGTTAGTGGAATATGGTAATAAGAAAGCAGTGGTTCTCCATGACTGGTGTGGGGCAGGAGAGGAGTCTCACCTAAGTCAGAAGTGTATAGAAAATGAAGCAGTTAGCTTCCTAAAGGACTTCAGTAGTACAGGCAGATGAGGTAGGCTCATTGTATCAGCCATTCCCAGGAGAGGATTAATAATAACAATTTCATGCATTGAATGCCTACTATGCACTGGACACTATGCCATAAACTTTATAAACGTCTATCTAATTCTAATACTTAAAAGAGCAAGAAATGACTGCAAGGAGACACGAGAAACATTCTGGAGTGTTGAAATTATTCTAGCCCTTGGTTTGGGTGGTGGTTACATGGGTGTTTACCTTTGACAGAACTCATCAAACTGTCCACTTAATATCTGTGCATTTTGTTGTATGTGAATTACATCTCAAATATTGATTTAACAAAAGACATCCAACACACAGACGTACACACATGTGCACACACAAAACTGGGAAAACATTTGCAACAAGTAATAAATGAAGGGTTAACATGAATATTATAGACAGACTTCAAAAAATTATAAAAGGTAACATTAGAAAAATGGGCAAGGGATATCAATAATTAATAGAAAAAGATACAAAGGTTAATATTTAAATGAAAAGATGCTCATTTATAACTAAAGAAATACAAATAAAAACAAGATACAATTTTTCCTGTAAATTGGCAAAAATTAAACAGAAAGATTATGCCAGTAATGGTGAAATTAGAGGGAGAGGGCATGAATATTTTTGGAGAATCTATCAATATTTTAATTTCATAATTTATAACTTAGCAGGTACTACAGGGTATCAGCATGGGTTGTGTGAATGTTTGTGAACAAGAATACAGCATCATTTGTAGTTTTAAAAAATTTGGAATTGGCCTAAATATGGAATCAAGGGCATACTGTGCAACAATCAAAAATTGAGAAATATCTATGTTATCGATTTTGGAAAACATCCATGATATATTGTTAAGTAAAAAAAAAAGCAATTTAGAAAATATAGTACAATAACATTTTGAAAACCTGTGATGTGGAACTTGCATGTGTGTGTAGACATAAATAAGAAGAAATCAACAAAGTCAAAAGTTGATCCTTTGAGAGAGTAACAAAGTTGATATACCTCAACAAGCCTGATCAAGAAAGAGAGGAAACACAAATTACCAATATTTGGAATGGTATTGGTTGTATACATACAATAAAGTGTTTGGTACACTGAATGAATGAACTGCTGTTACATGCAACAATACAGGAGAGTCTCACAGGTATTGTATGAAGGCAGATTCAAATGAGTACATACTGTATAATTCATTTATATAGAGTTCAAATCCAGGCAAAACTAATCCACAGTGAAAAATAATCAAAACAATGGTTACCTGAGGCAGAGGCAGGGGTGGGAGTAAGAAACGTACAAAGAACTCTTAAAACTCAACAAGAAAGCAAACAACCCGATTGAAAAATGAGCCAAAGACCTTAACACCTCACCAAAGAAGATATTCAGATGGAAAGTAAGCATATGAAATGATGCTCCATATTACAGGGGAGTTAATGTTTAGTGGGTACAGAGTTTCAGTCTGGGTTACAAAGTTCTGGAAATGGATGGTGGTGATGGCTGCAAAACAATGTTAGTGTACTTAATGCCATTGAACTATGCACTTTAAAATGGTTAAAATGATAGATTTTATCATTAATTATCTATAATTCACCACAAGTTTTTAAAAATATTCATTGAAATGAACACTGGATTTTGTTCATTGAACAAAATTCAATGAACAAAATTCAATTGAACATTGAATATTCAGTTAAGTCTGAGAAATACTTTAATGGTTCTGGTATTATTTAGTTCCTTGGGGGAAACATCTTCCAGTTGGCCATTCCAGAGCTGTTGGCCCATCTGCACACTGTACTGGGTATTTGAAAGTTGGATTCCTCAGCACCCATGGCAGAAAACAACCCTGATAACACCATAGTTGTTAAAAAAAAAAAAAAAAAAAGTGAAGGGAGTACAGGTGGAGCAGCCTTAATGACTGTCCTGTGAATTCTCAGTTTACTTGAGACAGCTGAAGCCGAGTGAGGCGCCAGCTTCTTGTCTTCACTGGACAGACTTTGATTTTAAAAATTAAATATGGGACACGTGATACTGGAGTGATAAGAAACCCGGTGAGCCTTAATGGCAATTTTCTTCAAAGTGATAATCCTTGTTATCTACATCATCCATTCCACTTGACTAAATGCTGGAGGCAAAGGACAGTTCAGATAATCACAGACTGCCCAATATCAACATAGACAAACTGATTCACCCATTTAGCCTCTGAGTCAGAAACCATCTGATCTAGTGATCTGTCAGTTGCAAGTAACTACTATACAACTATGGTTGTGCCACAAAAGTCTCTTTTGTTGTTGGTGGCTGAGAGCCAAAGATAATTATTTTGTTTTTCATACCTTTGAGTTGCACTCCTCTGTAGGATATTGTGGAAATTGGGGAAGTGTGGATTATACTGATGTATCTCTATCTCTGTCAGCAGTTTTTGGGGTTTTTTTCTTCCCTGTAAATCTGCAATGCTTGGCTCTCTTGCCTCTTCCTGGTCTCCTTTCTATTTGGAGAAAAAAATCATTGGACACTGTTCTGGCTACGAGGGGTCATATTCCTGAACCTGGATATTCTCTTCTGGATACCTCCTCTCTACCAAGGTTCTGACACCTGACTTCGTGTGAATAAGGCTGGGATTCTCCTTGCTCTTCCTGTCAGAAAGTTCAGGTCCTGTTTATCCAACCACCTGTTTCCTACTCCCACCAGCCTTAACTATTTACACTAAGACTCTTACAATGTCCTCTCTCTGTCCACTGCTTCAAAGCGCATGCATCCTCCTTGTAGTCACTTGTGATTGATGTAAATTATATAGACATAATTGTTCTATATAAAAGTTCTAGAATTATGTCTAGAACTTCTCGACTCTGAGATAGGATCAAGGGCTTCCTTTATTTGGTTCCATTGTGAAGATGACATTGTCCTTTAAGAATGAGCATTTGCTCCCTCAGCACCATCTGATTTCTTAATGTGAAGCAGAAGAAATTGTGGCTTGTGTTTGCAATGTTGTGGCACAAATTAAAGACTCAGTACCTGCTTGATATTCCAGAAAGCATCTCTATGCTGGTGAATTTAATATCATGGAGCAACATTTTTCTAGTGGGCTATAAAATAATTCAGCAGTAGTTCACATTTATTGAACCAAAATATGGTAAAAACTGAGGAGTTCGAAAGCACTAAATATAGGTGCTTAGATTCTTATTTGTTGGATAACTGGTGGTCTCTCAACATATTCCTGTAGTTCTATGTTTGGGACCTTTCTGAAGGGGCTTGGTGTAGTCCAACTGCGGTCGTCCCACTAGTCTGAGGCCCTCTTTTCCCATTAACTTAATTGGTGCTCAGTTTTTTTCCCCTTAAAACAAGAGATACATATTTCAGTTTTCAAGTAAATGGTGTAACGTCTGAATCCAGGTGGATTATACAGGTTTCTTTTCATAAGCTCCCAGTTCCCTGAATTATATTTTAGGAAATTTGTGAATCATTTCTTTCCCAGACACTTTTATAAGCTGTCCCCCTGTCTGAGTTGCTGTTGCCCTTCTTTGCACTCTTTCTAGCTACATCAGATGTGGTGCTTATCTGTGCAACAGACCATGTGAGGAAGCAGTCACCGTTGATTGACTCCCAAGAACTGCAGTAGACATTACCAAGTCATGGCCATTTCGAGGGCTACTGCTAATGTTTCCCTGCCTTAAGGTCTATGCCCTAGCATAGACCCTCTGAGTAAAACCCTTTTATAGTCAAGGTCACATGAATATTCATATCCAGTCCTGAAATTTATTATACTATTGCTAAGTTTTCATCCTAATGGCAGGTTCACTCAAAGTGGCACTTCCTGAGAAAATATTCATATGGTATCCTTGAATTTGTAGGTAAAGCTTTAGATACTACATAGCCAAAGCCATATTGGGCTTGTCTCCTTGTATTCTGATGCATGCAATTCCTGTGTTCTGCTGACTCTGTGGGCAGCAGCTTTCTCCTTGTGTAATATGGACAACATTAGTATTAGGATATATTTCTTCAGTTATCGTGATGCTTGTTTATGTGGTCTCACTGGCTGGGGAATTTACTTGGGCTGAGTTCAGTCAAGAAGTATATTAGGAGGATTTTATTCGTAACTCCATGTTAGATTTTGTCCTATGTTGTCTAAGAAATGCAAAAAGCTTAAATGTTGAAAAAAGGTATATAGGTCTTTGACCTAAGCAACTTAGTTCTTGGTTCCACTTGTGAAGGGGTAACCTTTGAGCAATGTCTGATGTTACGGCTCTGATGATCAATGGTACTACTATAAGTAAAGCAGTAACGATGGAAAGCCTTATCAAAATACGTGAGCAGATTCCATAAACTGCTCAGAGACATCTGTTTCTTTGTGCAAAGGAAAGCCATCAAGGAAATCCTGGGACATATACTGATCAACATCTAACTCATCAGTACGTCCCAAAGTGCTCATTTTAAAACAAAGGATCTACTTGAGTACCAGATGGAGATCAGGAATGATGAGAATGAGTTGATTATGCCCTGCTTGGTCCAGTTTTCTTTTCAACAGAATCCCACCTTTGTCTCCAAAAAATAGATAGAAGGTAAGCCAATTCTTCCATTTAGCTTTTTATTGGATAAAAAGCAATTCTAACCCCACCTTGTTCTAAAATATTGCCATATGCAACACAGGAATTGAAAGGGGACAAAAATTCTAACAATTGATCAAAATGGTCTTTGACATGGCAAAACTTTAGTTTCTAATCCAGTGGTATTTCTTTCATCCCTATCCTGTGGTCAGTCAGAAACCAACCCAAACTTTCAGATCTCAATAGATGAATGCAAATTTTTGAGTGATTTTCACTAATTATTTTCTGTATTTAAAATCAATAACAGTAATTACTCGTATTCTTCTTTGGGGCTTACCCTACAGTCCTAGTTAATGAGATGTCGTCTTCATTTCTCTTCTAAAAAGACTTATGGCCATGGCTACAAATAGAATCTCAACTAATGGCCTTTCACCCATTCATTAATTACTTCAACACTCTTACTAAACTCTTCCTAATTCTCTTGCACTGTGCTAGGTGTTGGAGGTAAAATGATAAATAAAACAGGGCCCTGCCCTTGAAGAATTCGCAGTGTAATGGGGTAGTTAGACTTGTGCACAACCTCGGTTCAAACTTGGTTCCTGCCAATTAGGAGGTTGCAACTGACAGGTGGCAAGAACGCATTATCTTTTTTTAAGAATTAACTAGACTTGGTTTAATTTCCTGCATTCCCCTACTGCCCTTCTCCCCACACCATCCCCTCAATTAAAAAAAAAATGAGAGTGAAATCTTCTTTGGAAAAAGCGCCTCATAGTCAGCTGTGGAAAATGACATTACATTCTAGAGCAGGGAAAAAATATTCCATTTTAGGTCCACACTTGATTTTGCAGAGCCAGGGGGAGATAACCAGTGAGAGCTATCAATTCTGTTTAGTGTTAAAGCAATCAGATGTTTGGGGTTTTTTAAATTTATTTATTTATTTATTTTTGGCTGCGTTGAGTCTTCGTTGTGGTGCGTGGGCTTCTCACTGCGGTGGCTTCTCTTCTTGCAGAACATGGGCTCTAGGCGCATGGGCTTCAGTAGTTCTGGCTCGTGGGCTCGGGTTCTAGAGCGCAGGCTCAGTAGTTGTGGCCCACGGGCTTAGTTGCTCCACAGCATGTGGGATTTTGCCGGATCAGGGCTCGAACCCGTGTCCCCTGCGTTGGCAGGTGGATTCTTAACCACTGCACCACCAGGAAAGTCTGCAATCAGGTGTTTTCATCCTGTGTCTCTTAAATGACGGAATCACCTTTGCTTAGCGTTAGGTATTTCATATTTTACTTGCGTATTTCATAAATGGATGTAAATGCAAAAATGGACAGATTAAATGGATGGTATGAGCTATAAATCCAAACTTTTCATTTGTGAGAATTTTCAGTTTGAAACGTAATGCAAACATTTAAAACAATTTAAATTATAACCACTTTTATGTGTGATTATTTAAAACAAAGATATATCTGTGTAGATTTTTAGTTTTACATGGATATAATAGCAGATATTAAGACAGAAAAAGAGGAGCGCATAGGTTATATGACTTATTATTCTTTTTCAAAAAAAAGAAAAAATCTTAGCAACAGCAGCTAAGCAATGCTTTAAAGATGATTTTGAGGAAAAGAGACCTGTTCATTGTTGTATGAAAGACTTAAAAATTTTATAATACTGATGTGTTATGTATTGATAACACATTGCTGTCTTATTCATTTTATACTTACTTTAACTAAAAGTCTAAGTTTATCCTCCAGGTTAATGAAAGAGAGAAAGATTCCATGAGAATAAAATATTATTTTTAAAGATATTCAGAAATATTCATGTTCCTATAGTGCAAAACATCCTAAAAGGATAATTTTTCATATTTTATGATCTTAGACTGGTTGAGTTCTTCTGTTTATTTTTAAAGTTAAAACTTAGGTGTCATCATTTTTCATTTTCATTGGTTAACAGTTTGAAGTTAGCTGAAAATGAGAATATCAGTTAAGAAAAATATAGTATGAAAGTTATTCTGATTGTAGTTGATTTTTTCTGAGAAAGCCTTTGAACTAATTTGTTTTTATTTTAAGATGAGAAATTTCATTAAAATGACTACTTTTTTAAAAAACAAATTTGATCTAAGCATGCTGGATCACATTCCTTATACACATTGATCACTGTGAACACTGCTAAGATTTTTATTAATAATGTATTAGATTCTTTGAAGAATTTTAAAAGCTTATGTATATATTCCACTATATATATGAATGAATATGTACTATATATTCAGTAATTCATGTGAAACTTTCAAGAAAACATATGAGTTGGATCAATAGGTGATACTCTCTCCATTTTCTGTGTCAAAAAGTGAGCATTTAAGTGTGTTGCCTGAGACCAGTGATCTACTGAGAATGTCGCTAATGGAACTGGGGAGGTTGGTCACCTGACTTGTGGGGTAGATCCCTCTGTTCATCTGAATACCTTGATTGGTTTTGATATGCAAGTTTGGAGATGAAGTTGTAAAGGGAAAAAATTGATCTGCATAACAGAAGGAGAAAAAGTTGGGGGTTCCTGGGACAATTCAGGAGCAATTGTTGTAAAGAGATTAGAGAGGGACAAAGAAGATACCAGAGAACTAGGAAGAAAGCACGACCTTCCTCAGGTTCCTTAAGTCTTTAATAATTTCTACTAATTTTCCAAAATACTTGGTGTGACTGTATTTTTTGTGAAAACTGAATTTTCTATAATCTTGATTTTCCTTGAGCATTCATCTATTCTTTCAATAATTAGTGATAAACTGCTATAGGCAAGCCCTACCCCTTGGTGCTGAGGACACAGTGAGGATGAGACCCACTCCTCACCCTTGTGGAGATTACAATATACTACCAGGTCAGCAATCTATAGCCTGTAGGCCAAATATGGCTCACACACTAAAAATGATTTTTAAGTGGTTGAAAAAGAATCAAAAGAAGAGTAATATTTTATGATGCGAAAATTATATGAAATTCAAATTCCAGTGCCGTTAATAAAGTTTTATTGTAACATGGCCACACTCATTTGTTTATGTATTGTCTATGACTGATTTCACACTAAAATACAGAGTTGAGTTAGTTGTGGCAGTCTGGCCCAAAATGTCTAAAATATTTACTATCTGGCCCTTTACAGAAAAAGTTTTCCAAAGCTAGCATGTAAAGCAGATGTTAAATAAGAGATTACAATTAAGTGTAGTAAGTTACAATAAAGAAAACTCAGGATTATATGGACCACATAGCTTGTCAAACAACTCAGACATAATTGGTAATATGAGTTATCTGTACTAGTCAGATACAGAGTCAGGACTCTTTGCTTGTTGTAGAAACCCACCTTAAACCAGCCTAAGCCAAAAAGAGAATATATTGGTTTATGTAACCAGGAAGACCAGGGAAAATTCTGGCTTCAGAAATGTCTGGATTCAGCAGTTCAAATGATATTATCCAATTTGTCTCTTTTCTTCCAGTTTTTATGGCTCTGATATCTTCCTCCACGTTGGCATAACTTGAAGTAGACTCTTCCTATATGGTGGCAAAAATGACCATAAATAATTCTAGACTTCATTGTACTTTCAGGTAAAGTGAGCCCCAAAGAGAGTAAGTATCTCAACTGTCTAAACAAAAACCTGGGAAGGATTCTGACTGGGCTGGCTTGGGTCATGTGCCCATCCACAGATCTCAGGGCTGTGGCTAGCCTGCAGCACGTAACTTCCTCTCTATGATGGTGGGTGCAGTATAACCACCCAGCAGGGACATCCCCTCCAGGAGGGAGAACTTGCTGGGATAACAAAAATAAGAGATTCACACTGTAAACTCCCATCTATAAAAGTTTTTGCAAATGTTTGAAGTGTTGGGGAATCTATAGCACTCCAATCATGGTGGTCGATGTAGTCTCAGAAAAGTAAAATTCTATGAAAATATCTAACATCGAATACAGAGATTGCATACTGATTGCCTACGGGGCTAATTCAGCTTACTGAACTATTCTGTCCAGCTTATTGACTTATAGTGCTTTGCTGTTGTTTAATTGAGCCAATCATTTTCAGCTTCTCTTTTAAAAAAATTGATTTTGGCAATACTAAACTTGCGTTTCTGTATGAAAATAGTAGCCACCTTTTTTTTATATGTAGCAGCAGCAATTATTCCCTTAAGATGGAACATTTGCTCTTTCATTAGCCACAATTACTATGACTCCCTATTGTCTCTCTAACACTGAAGCCGATTTTAGTTGCCACCTGCACTCGTTTCTCCTGGAACAGAGAATAGTTACTCTATACCCTGTCTCCACTGAATGTGGGAACAAGATGCTTGATTCAGGCACAGTGGACGAGATCATGTTTTCTTGATGAAGCAAAAATTATTCCATATGTAATATGCAAACAAAAGATGTCTGTATTGAAAGAACCACAACTTAAATGGTTGTGAAATATGAAATAAACCATATGAAACCACAAGAAGTAAACCATGATAAGATCCAGGACTGCTATATGGAGAAGATGAGAAATGAAAAACTTAATCTGAAAATAGGACTGAAATGTCAACAAACAATTGTTTTTGAATATGAATAAAATATCTGATGCTACTATAAATGAGGTTATATATTAAGTCAAAAAAATACTGAGACAGCAAAAGCTTTTTTAATAGAGGACGATTTTATAAAAGAATACAGCAGAAATTATGTGTTCTACACAGAGAGAAGCATTTGTAAATTTAAGTCTTACTGGAAATACTATTGACCAGCAAACTGAAGTCAGGTCTTAGCACTTACAGAAAAGTTGCATTAAAAAAGTTAAATTGGTTGTAGCATTTTCTGTTACATGAAAATAGAATAGGTGATGAAAGCATAGATATAAATGATATCACATAGTCAGCTATATTAAATTGGTGATATTGACAAAAAATTTTGTGTCAAAAGATGAGAGGCTCTGATTGGAATTTAGCAAATGACTTCTCTTTGTCCATAAGAAAATTAACAAAATATAATGTACTTGGTCAGAATCAGTCAGTGTGATTCAACTCCTGAAATGGACAGGGTTGATGTGAAAACCTAAATTCAGGAAGGTAACATTTTCCAAGAGACATAGAATTTAGACCTCCTGATTACATCATTTTCCAGGAATAGCTTTGTGCTAAATAATTTAAAATGTAGGGGCTTCCCTGGTGGCGCAGTGGTTGAGAATCTGCCTGCCAATGCAGGGGACACGGGTTCGAACCCTGGTCTGGGAAGATCCCACATGCCGTGAAGCAACTAGGCCCGTGAGCCACAACTACTGAGCCTGCGCGTCTGGAGCCTGTGCTCCGCAGCAAGAGAGGCCGCGATAATGAGAGGCCCGCGCAATGCGATGAAGAGTGGCCCCCGCTCGCCGCCACTAGAGAAAGCCCTTGCACAGAAACGAAGACCCAACACAACCAAAAATAAATAAATAAATTTATAAAAAAAAAAATGTAATATACCATGAAGGGGCAGTAATTAACAGTGTGAACTGGATAAAATCCCATAGCATGAAATCCAGATACTCCAGGCCTTCTTTTTATGAATTAGATGTATGCTATGGTGGCCTGTTGTAGTATATGGATTTATGTGGCTGAGTGTTGAAAGATATTTTTGAACACTTTTATGTTATTCAAGAGAAAAAATCCTTACTCAATATCTAAAAATAAAAAGTGGATCAAAGTCTTGGCCTTTTGGGTTGATGTTAGAACCTATCAACTTTGAATAGTTCTCTGCAAAGGCATTCACAAACAGCTACACAAATGTATGATTCAATTTGCTCACTTGAAGTGTAATTGTACCTTTAAGAGAATAATTTGGCAGGGAATAATCTGGCCCATTACCCTACACTGAAATCATTTTCCTGAAATGAAAGGCATGGCTTGAACCACATTACCAAAGCTGTAGAGTTGAAATAAAACTCCAAAAAGATTCTCTGATTTTAAACTCTATGAAAATAAACTAACATTGAAACATTAGAAAGCCTGCCTTTATAATTTGATATTGATAATATGGAAAAAGCTACAAATTGAAGTTGTAGAACTGCAAAACAATAAGTAACTGAAAATTAAATACAGTGATGTTGGAATGTCATAACTGAACACTTGTCCAACAATAACCCTCATGTAAAGAGAGTCTATACATGTTAAGTAGCACTGGTGTTTGTAAATTCCATTTTTGCATATGAAATTAAGTAAATCAGATTATTACACCCAGTTAAAGGATTTGTGGTTTAGGTTTACATGGTCTGATGGTGATATGTTAGGTTCAATGACAAGTCAAGAAGTAATAAATTATGAAAGAAAACTTAAGTAATGAAATATTTCTATTTTTTCAATGTTATTGTTTATTTTAAAGTTTCATGTGTCTCTAAAAAAAACCGTACATACCTGTTTATATTAATACTACATTCAGAAAATATAAAGTAAATTTGGTTATTTTTCTGACACTTGATTTCTCTCACGTCTCATCTGCTTCACTTATTTCCGTGACTGGCTGGCCCTTGTAAGCATTTGAATGAGTAACCCCTACCTGGACCTAAGCCTCTATGTGATGCGCAATCATCCTTTGATGAAAGATTGTATTAAAGGGAATGGCCTGTATGGTGTCTATAAACAGATTCGGGAAGCAAGAATTTGTCAGTGTCTCCAGCACTGTCTAGGGGGAAAATGTACCTAACCAGTGGCCTCAAGGATATTGTTACTGTGGAGATAGATGCATCAGTCTTTTCTTAGATGGATAACAGTGGCCATAACTATCATTCAACTAGCTATCCTTGATCAGATGCTATGCTCACCAAGTAACAGGAACATTATTGATCTGGCCTAGGGGAGAGGCCATAATTATCAGGCACCAGAGTACCTTTTCTCCTTAGAAGTGAATTTTTCCCTTACACATTAATAAATTTGCTTTCCAGTTTACATAGCAGCGTCTTGTCAGTTTGGGTGGCTAAATCAGTTGCTAGGGCCTTATCGCCCTTAAGCGTAAGAACAGAGTAAGTGTCTTGACTCATAAACAACGGACCAGATCCTGCTACTTATTTATTTGTAACTCAGTGTTCTAAAAATGGTTGGACCATACCCATTACCGTTCAACTGAATTTATGTATGAGTATTTAGGAACAACAGTGAGAGGCTCCCCTACCACAATAATTTAGAAATAAAAGTAATCTTCGAAAGCCCACATAAAATGGATGAGCTTTGGCATTGGTGAAGACTTTTGGAGAAGTTTGGGGATTATTTAAAATGCTAATCAAAATAGCTAGTGAGTAGTTCCAGGAAAAGATGTTTATACTAATGCTTTTTTTTTTTCTGCTGTATTTTAATCTAATCCAGTGGCTTTACATTTTGAAAAATGTACCTAGCAGGCTAGTTAAATATGAATTTACTGTTAACAGAAGTCACATTAAGGAAGATTGTAGACTGAGCTGCAGGGCTCCCAACCACGGCCTGCAGCTGCCAGCGCTTCACTAGGTAAGGCACAGGCCAAGCGGGTAATGGCCCTGGTAGGCTTTTCCTCAATAAGTTAATGTGAGTTTACATTCTTCTCAGAGAGAATTGGTGCTCTCTGACATGCACCCGTTAATATAAGTTAAGAGACGAAGTAGTTTAATTATATATCACGCCACATAAGGCTTTATAACTTGTACCAAGACTGTCAATATTGGAGTCAATAAAAATTGAGTGACTGTGAAATAAGATTCTGAACAATTAATTTTAAAACCAGAATAGTATGAAGAGCAAATGGAAATTATAGATGTATGTAAGTTTATTATATTAGTCCCATTTTTCTGGTTTGTATTATATAAAATAATTAAGTTTTACTTTAAAAAATCCATCATGATTATACTGGAAAGAATGTTGGTACCTGCCTTTTTAGAAATAGTTTTAAATGTGCTCTATTGGCTTTTTAAAACTGGTTGAATTCTCAGAAACATGTTTTAAGTAAATTAAGAATGTTTGTTTTGGGACTTCTCTGGTGGCGCAGTGGTTGAGAATCCGCCTGCCAATGCAGGAGACAGGGGTTCGATCCCTGGTCCGGGAAGAGCCCATATGCTGCGGAGCAACTAAGCCCGTGTGCCACAACTACTGAGCCTGTGCTCTAGAGCCCGCGAGCCACAGCTACTGAGCCCACGTGCTGCAACTACTGAAGCCTGTGCGCCTAGAGCCCATGCTCCGCAAGCCCCCGCTTGCCGCAACTAGAGAAAGCCCACGCACAGCAACGAAGACCCAACGCAGCCAAAAAATAAATAAATAAATAAATAAATAAATTTATTTAAAAAAAGAATGTTTGTTTTAAGAGCTTGTGTTGGAAAATGATTTCTTACATTTCTGCAAGAAAAAAATATCTAACGAGCTGTGAGTGGAACAGAAAATCAGACAATCCTGTTTTTTAAAAAATCCTTACTACAGTGATAGTTTTAATAAAACCACAAAGCATTTGTTGGAAAGGATCTTGAAGGTCATGTATAATAGTTAACTTTCTACCAGATGTGTAAATCTCTCTTACGTCACCCCAAATAGTCATGCAGGCTCTCCTTGAACAGTGCCACTGACATTGGATTTATTACCTTTCTACTCAGTTCATAAATCTTACCTTCTGTCTGGTTTTAGAACTCTTTATGTATATGATGTATGACTTCTACTAGACTGTAGTCTCCTTGAGGGCAGATTCAATATTTAAATCCCTAATATCCTGTTTTGTTTTGTTTTTTTTTAATTTTTATTTATTATTTATTTATTATGTTTATTTTTGGCTGTGTTGGGTCTTCGTTTCTGTGTGAGGGCTTTCTCCAGTTGCGGCGAGTGGGGGCCACTCTTCATCGCGGTGCGCGGGCCTGTCACTATCGTGGCCTCTCTTGTTGCGGAGCAGAGGCTCCAGACGCTCAGGCTCAGTAGTTGTGGCTCACGGGCCCAGTTGCTCCGCGGCATGTGGGATCTTCCCAGACCAGGGCTCGAACCCGTGTCCCCTGCATTGGCAGGCAGATTCTCAACCACTGCGCCACCAGGGAAGCCCTAATATCCTGTTTATAATAAGTGTTTTCCCTGTAACAACGTTCTCAAATGTATTATTATTTTTTAAGATATTTATTTATTTATTTATTTGGCTGTGTCTTAGTTGCGGCATGTGGGATCTTCATTGCGGCATGTGGGCGGCATGGGGGATCTTTAGTTGTGGCATGCGAACTCCTATTTGTGGCATGTGGGATCTAGTTCCCTGACCAGAGGTTGAACTCAGGCCCCCTGCATTGGGAGCATGGAGTCCCAGCCACTGGACCACCAGGGAAGTCCCATCAAATGTATTATTGAAGTAATCAACCAATAAGTTCCAATTTGGGGACATTCTACTTATTAGAAAATTGCTCGCTAAATTGAACTCTTCAACTTCTGTCAACTGGTCCTATTCCTTTCTGAAGAGTCTCCCAGCCCAAGGGTGGGGCTTCATCTTTAAGGTGAAGTAGCTCCTTATTATTGCTTCCTTGTTCTTCCCTTCCACAGTGAGGGGTCAGGGCGGGGTGGGGAAGCTGATCTGTTTATGGGTTTCTTTGAAACAACAGTGGTATTCATTTCCCTCTTGCCGCTGCAAGGTCTCAGGTTTGACTGGACCTAAATCAACCCCTTTACTCACCAAAGCACACTTGTTCTTTGTTTTTTTTTTTTTTTTAGTTGCAATTCCAGTCATGCTCCGTTCTTAAAATTACTTCATGATGTCCTGCTCAAGAGAAGAGTTCCTTTCTGGATGGTGCCAAGAGTCAGCACCTGGCTGTGGTAAACACTGAGTCGGTATAGATGGTAAGAAATAATCACTTTTGGGTGGTTTTATGGTTACAGCACCAGAATTATTGTGAGAGAGGTCCCTCCTCCCCTCAGGAGAAGAACTTACACAAATATCTGTGAATATGACTCTTAAAATTCAAAGCATAGACTGTTTTAGAACCACAAAAGACATTATATTACAAAGTTCAATTTCCTCATTTTATAGACAAGGGAGTCACACTCAGGGTGTATTGTCCTAGGTTAGCTAGCTAGTGGTGGTATGAGAAGCAGAGACCAACACCCTTTATTTCTATTATCTCTGTGTCCAGAGTACTTTCTCATACAGCTCTCTTACGATGTCAAATTAGGTTGTCTTTTCTGTATCATGTACTGTCACATACAATTTAAATATAAAATCCACCAGAGGGAAATAAGTGGTTTGGTTAAAATGTGTTCTGTGATTTATCATGTAAGGAGCTTAAGGGTATGTATTCAATAAACCTCAAGTAGTAGCATGTCATTCTGTCTATAGCAGCCCAAATACTGACTCTCTAGTGAAAAGAGAAAACCCAATTGTCTTCAAGTTGCCCCTAAGTCATCTTTTTCTCAGAAAATTTAAATTCATTAATGTGGCAACTAGACATTTTGGAAATATAGAAGCATAAATAAAATTGAACTAGTTAATGAAATAATCCAATATTTAACCTGATTAGAGGTAAATAGTCAGATAATTTCCAATTCAGGGCTTGGGGATGATTTCACATAGTAGGTAATACTTGAGCTGGATTTGGATGGAGGATTAGGGGTTTACCCAGTAGAGGAGGGGGAGTGAATGGTGTTGCAGAAATAGCAAAAATGAAGGCACAGAGGCATAGACACAGCTAGCTTGTTTGCAGTGTTCTAAAGTGGTTCCACTTGATGGGTGCTTAGAGTGAGAAGCAGTGGGAGAAGCACAAGGGGGCAGTATCAGAAAAGCTATGCATTACATGCTGATGAGTTCGGACTTTATCTCATAGACAAAGCAGGGTAATGGAATGATCAGATCTGTGTTCTAGAAAAAAACTGTACTAATCAGGTATCATAACAAGCATACAAATATATAGTCTTGGCTTTCAAGTTTACAGTTTATTAATGGAGATGAACGAATAAGTAACAGGAACATTTTTACAGTTATAGGAAGGATAAAAGGTAATTATTTGCATTATTTACAATAGCGAAGATATGGAAACAATCTAAGTGTCCATTAATGGATGAATGGATAAAGAAATTGTGATATTTATATACAATGGAATATTTTTCAGTCATAAAAAAGAAAGAAACCTTGCCATTTGCAACAACATGGATGGACCTCCAAGGCATTATGCTCAGTGAAATCAGTCAGACAGAGAAAGACAAATACCATA
Organism: Balaenoptera acutorostrata; assembly: GCF_949987535.1. Lineage (NCBI taxonomy): Eukaryota > Metazoa > Chordata > Mammalia > Artiodactyla > Balaenopteridae > Balaenoptera > Balaenoptera acutorostrata. Next base: position 14,505,345 of record NC_080079.1, on the reverse strand, counting down.
TGATTTCTCTTTTATGTAGAATCTAAAACAAAACAAAACAAAACAAACAAAAAAACCCAAGCTCATGGATACAGAGAACAGATTGGTGGTTGCTGGGGGAGGAGGGTGTGGGAGAAATGGGTGAAGGGGATCAAAGATAAAAAGGAAAAAAAAGCAAGGAAAAAAAGAAAGCACATTGGAAATTACACAATATTAAAAATGGAAATGTAAAAAATGTTATAAGTAGGGTAAAAATAATACAAGAGTCAGTGGGTATCCGTAAACTGGAGAAATCTTATATGACTGAGGGGAATCAGCAAAAATATTCATGAAAGAGATTGTCACACTTGAGCTGGTCCTTGAATTATAAGAATGATTTTGCATGTAGAGAAGTGGGAGGAAGGACCGTCAAGGTGGAAGAAACAGCATGAGCAAAACCTCAGCCGGTCAGCGGGTGCAATGGATGTGAAGGGGTATGAACTTGAAGGCTCAGAAGCTAGACTGAGGAGAGGATAAGGAGGTCCTTTATGCAAGTGAAACAGTTTGTTTCATTCAGTAAAGACATCTGAGGAGAATGTGATTAGAAATGTGATTCAGGATGGGTGATCTGTAAATAATGTCTAGAATACGTGATTGAAGAGACAGAAGCCTGGGACAGCAGTGATATTTCAGGCAAGAGGTGAAATCCTGAGTGGGGATTATGACCATGTGTCTCATAGTAGGAAATGAATGAGGGAAACACCAAAAAGGAAGCATCAGCAGAGTCCGGTAGGACTCTCTGGAAGCCAGGGACCTTGAGAGTGTCAAAGACAATCTGGACATTTCCAGCCAATGACGCAAAGAATAGCAGTTCCACTTCACAGTGGAGAAAACTGATACACACTACCTCAAGCTAGGTGATTAAGGTCAATATCAGTTATAAGTCATGATGATAATATGTCTGCTTGATATGATGTGATAAAAATGGCACTGTATTGCTGTGATCTTCCTCCTCAAAATCCATAACTCCAGGTTGATCATGAGAAAAAAAGCAGACAAATCCCAATTAAGGGCCACTCCACAAAATACCTGCCCCATACTCCTCATTCTATCAAGATCATCAGAAACAAGGAAAGTCTGACAAGATGTCACAGGCAAGAGGAGCCTAAGGAAACAATGACTAAATGTAATGTGGTATCCTGGATGGGCTAACTGGAACAGAAAAAGGATATTAGATAAAAACTAAGAAAATCTGAATAAAGTATGGACTTGAGTTAATAATAATGCATCAATAATTCTTCATTAATTGTAACAAATATACCATACCAATGTAAGATGTGAAAAATAGGGGAATCTTGGTGTGGGGTATGCGGGAACTCGCTATATTGTTTTCCTAATTTTCCTATAAATCTAAAACTATTTTAAAATAAAAAGTTTATTAAAAAAAAAAGAATAGCAGTTCCTACAACAGGAATGGGGAGGGTGTGAGGAAGAGCTCTTTGGAAAGAAAAGAGTTTCTTAAAACTTGAATATGGTAACTTTCTTTTTTTTTCTTTTTAATTAATTAATTTATTTATTTATTTATGGCTGTGTTGGGTCTTCGTTTCTGTGCGAGGGCTTTCTCCAGTTGCAGCGAGTGGGGGCCACTCTTCATCGCGGTGCGCGGGCCTCTCACTGTCGCGGCCTCTCCCGTTGCGGAGCACAGGCTCCAGACGCGCAGGCTCAGTAGTTGTGGCTCACGGGCTTAGCTGCTCCGCGGCATGTGGGATCTTCCCGGACCGGGGCACGAACCCGTGTCCCCTGCATTGGCAGGCGGATTCTTAACCACTGCGCCACCAGGAGAGCCCTATGGTAACTTTCTGATTCAAATAAAACACCCAGTTAGAAAGGCCCAGAAGACAGTTGACATTGCCGGGCAAGAAGCTTTGGAAAGAGGATGGAAGGAAGTTTCTCACAAAGAGACAAAAGATGAAGTCATAGGAGGGGACTATCTTGCCACAGGTGGAAATACCTAGGTATCTACAAAGTATGGAGAAAAGAAATGAATCTTGGGGAATAATTGTATTTGAAAATAAGAAAATTGAAAAAGCCACCAGCAATGGAACAAGAGAAGCCATAGAAATAGGTAGGAAAACAGATGACTTCAGGGACCTTGAAGATAAAGATGTGTGTTTCAGTGCCAAGGAAAGTAAATGCAGCAGAAAGATCAGGGAGGACCAACAATTTGAAAGGCTATTGAGAGACACTGTAATGTTTAGGGTTTATACTGGGTTCAAATCCTAGGTCAGTTTTCATAATTATTTTGGGGATTATTTCTTTAACCTGTGTAACTTCACCTTCCTTATCTGAATAAAAATTGAAATATATCAACCTTGTAGGGTAATTGTGAGAACAAAATAATGGGCTAATATATATGTAACATGTAACATAGAACCTGAGTAGTAAAGGTTTATTACTTACATCATGAGTCTTTCTAAGAAAATCAGGGCAGGCTCCCGTGCTGGTCTAAAAATGGCTGGAGAGGGGAGAGAAAGGATACTGGCTTGGGGGCTTTATGGTGGTGAGGAGTTGAGGCTGGGGCAAGAGGGTTCCCATTCACATGGGCACGGCTTCCGTGGTTTGGACTTCACACCTGTGCCAAGAGGCTTTCTTAGCCTGCTTAGATGTGGGGCAGAAAGGAAAAAGGTAATGGTGACTCTTAAAAGCTGTCAGCAGTCAAATATGAAAAAAACGGAGTCAGACTCTTTCTTACAAAGTGTTTCCCAGAGTCTCCCTCAGCTGGACCCCGGAAACACCCACTGCCCCTCTAGCACCGCGCTAAAATGGAGAAGTTTGATGGAAGGAAAGCCAGAATGGAAGAGACTGAAGAGTCTTAAGCAACTGCAGTCAAAATATCTTAGCAGGTGAAACATTGCCAAGGCCACTTCCAGGATCTTGAAAGCACCTGTACTGTAGAGGAGACTTGAAATCCTTTTATGGATGAGTATTTGAGTTGTTTTAAAATGTGTTTGGCTGGATTTGTGCTACTCTACTTACATTCTGGTTGTCCTAGTGGATGGGTGGAAGTATGTGACAGAACTACTAGCCAAGGGTAGAGATGCTGTTGGTCACAAGACAAGAAGTGCATAGGGCCCAAGTTTAATCCACACTGAAACAAATCATCACCCTCTGATCTCTTACCTGTAAGTCACCTTCTTGTAACTTGTCCTTGGACATACTTTTCTTGTTCTTCTTTCTGAAATCCCCACCCTTCAATCATCCCTTTACTAACTTATGTCTACCTACTTCATCATGCTTCCTAGTGAGCCAGTTTTCTATGACTCTCTCTCCGCGCGGTTCATTTCTGTTGGGTCCACATTCCCTCATAATTGCATAAGCCATTCACATCCAGACTTCCCTATTGTTATTTCACTTTCTCAGAAGACCTACCCATTGATGACCCTCCCTTCCAGTCCTGCCTTTCTCCTAGGCTTGTTTGGACAAGTACCCAGCCTCTCTCAACGACATTCATTGAGTAACACTTCACATGTAACAAGAGACTGGGTTGCCTAAGAAATAATAATAATTATTATAACTCCTATTTATTGAGTGTTGACTGTTTGCTTCGTGCTCAGCTAAGCTCATAATGGGCATAATCTCGTTTTTATCTTCACAATAATACTCTATGGTACATAATCCCCATATCACTCAACTGTGGTAATCATTTCATGATGTATTGGTGTATCAAATCATCACATTGTATACTTTAAATATATACAGTTTTATTTTTCAGTTATACTGAATAAAGTTGGGGGGGAGGAAAGGAGAGAAATGAATAGTTGGATAAGGGATAAAAGGCAAACTTAATGTTCAAAATAAAATTAGTGCAAGCAAGATAATGAGACATATACTTATTAGTCAATGTACAGAGGGAATCTGAGGCTCAGAAAAATTGAATAAGTTGTCAGAGATCATGCAGCTAAAGAAGCCCTGCCTGGCTATGAACCCTGATCCAATTCTGAAGTCCAGGCTCCACATCACCATTCCTTCCATGAGAGCCTGCTTCTAGAATTTAAGCCTTTTCAAACTGCATTGAAATCCCACACATGATTTGCCAATTCTAGAGGTAGGTATAAATCCTCCCAACCTCTCCTTTCCTTACAATTGCCTCTTTGATGGTGACATTTTTCTATATTATATTATTCCGACTTCTTTGCTGAATGTGGAAGAATTTAATTTTTCAAAGTGTATTTTAATATGCCACATTCTAGTATGGCAAATTGCCATTATGAAAAGTGTGCTACTTGGAAACTTCAAGTAGCCTTCTAGAGTAACTTGTAATTATAATGAATTGTGTTGATGTTATGTGCATTTTTATTGTATATAATTTAACAAGTATGTGATGACTATCTAATTATAGTTCACAAAGTAATAGTTTACAGCAATATTTCCTCAGTAGAGGTTATACTTCCATATGAGATTCTTGTTTTATGTCTGCATACAAGTCGTATATTACTACAAAATGTGCATACAAATAAAGCCTTACTAAAAAAAATAGACTTTAGAAACATTATCTGTTTTAGAAACACATTTTCAAAAATTTGCAGAAAAAAATTACATGCCTTAAACCAATCAAGGTAAACAAATCATTAAAATATTTTGTCCTGTCAAACATTGTAAGAAATATTCTGACAATAATCATGAGAGAAAGTCCATTCTTCAAGAATAAGACAGGAAAAGTAAATTTTTCTACCTCTGTGAAATGCACTGAGTATGCTCCTAAATCATTACATCCTTTAAGCAGTAAATCAAAGAATGGGGGTAATAACAAAGGAAACCCTTTGGGCTCTACCTTCAAACTATATCCTGAGCCAATCCACTTCTTACCACCTCCATTGTACCTTCTTGGTCCAAACCACTATCATCTTCACCTGGATCACTGCAGTAGCTTCCCAACTGGTCATCTTGCTTCTCCTTTCCCTCTCCTACAGTCTACTGGCAACAGAGCAGCCAGAATGACCCTGTTACAACCGAAGTCAAACCAGGCTCCTTCTCTACTCAGAGGCCTCCACTGGCTTTCTTTTCTCTGAGAGGAAAAGCTGAAGTTGTTACAATGGCCTACAAAGCCTTACCTGCTCTGACCTCCAAGCACCTCTGTGACCTCATCCTGTCCTCATCCCACTCTGTCTCTCTCTGATCCTGCCATACTGGCCTTTTTGCTTTTCCTCAGAGATACGAGGCACACTCCTGCCTTGAGACCTGGGCTTACCTGTCCTTTTGCCCAGAGAGTCACTTAGTTACCTCCCTCACCTTCTTCGAGTCTTTGCTCAAATGTCACCTTCTCAATGAAGCCTCCCTGGACCACCCAAATTAATAGCAACCTTCTCTTCCAAGCAAATCGCAAATGCCCCAATCTCCCTTACTCTGCTTTTTTTCCCCATAGTACTTAAACCACATTTTCACATACTCTATAATTTACTTGTTTATTGTGTTTATTGGCTGCCTCCCCCACTATAATATTCAAGAGGGCAGGGTCTCTGTTTTTTGTTTCGTTCATTGGTGTGTCACTAGAAACCAGGAGAGTACCTGTCACATAGCAACCACTCAAATATGAGGTGAATGAATGAATGAGTGCTAAGATTACTCAAGCACTTGTCTTCCTATTTCTCTCTTTCTTTGCTTCCCCAAAATAGCCACAGTGCCAGCCTCCTTGAAATCTCAGATAATTTAAAGAGTTGTGCATTAAGAAATAGCCTAAAAAGTTATTTAAGAAATTATAGCTTTGTGATTCAGGGTTCTGACATTAATAATGAAATATTCATTATGGCATCTTGAAAGGTTCTCTGCCTTACTAAATTCTCAAAATAATTTATCATGTCAGGGACAAAATTAATTGAATTATTTTCTACTCTTGAATCAAGAATTCAACTGATTTGCTGGTTTTCCTCATTTTTGTTGTGCTGTCATATATAAGCACAGATTTGATTTTGTGATGAACTTTTAAAAGCTACTGTTAACTCCTCTACGTGACATTTTTCAGGCAGAACTGCCATGATTTCAGTAAGCATCTAGAATTCACCAGTATCTGACCCTCGTTAAACATAATTGTTAAAGTATAATGAGTCTTCAACTCTCAGAATGATAATCTCTCTAGAGTAAGAGTTTCCTTGAATGATATGAGATCAATGAAATCTAATGCTATTTTTTTTTCTCAACAGATATTGACCATATGTCTACTATGATAGACCTATTACTAGATGCTAGGAGCCCAGAGATGAACAAAAACCAGTCCTTATCCCAGAATGGTTTAGTCTGGAGAAGGAGACTAATTCATAGGTAATTGCCTAACAAGTCTATGACATGCTAAGTGCTATAGCAGATTCACTGAAAAGTGCTGTGAAAACATGGAAGAGAGAATGGTTTTCTTTTAATTCCTAAATTATCATTGTAGATCTTTGTATTTTTTCACTTAAGCATGTTTGTTAAGCACCTACTAAGTTCCAGGCATTGTGCTTGTCCTGTGGGATGCAGACATGAATAAGACAATCTTCTGAGAGATGCTGCTGATTATGTTATTCATGCCAATCCCATGCGTGTGGCTGAAAACATTGATTCTTGAAATGCCACTTGGGAAAAATGACCAGTTGTAACTGGTGAAGCTTTTAGAGCATGCCTTTTCTGTGGCATAGTTACTGGTCGCTCAATGTGCCAGGCACTGAGCTTGGTCTATTCTCTAATCACTACATATCTGCATGCCAGGGTGGACTGGCTATTATGAGTTCCAGGAAATATTTCAACCAAAAAAGCACCCGAGACTTGTAACTAGTCTTGTTCATAACCTCTCCTTTGTCTTGCATTCTTGCATAACGTAACAAGGTTTATATAAAAAGGCTAAACGCTTCATAAATAATTTAAAATTTTAATGCTAATATGGTGAGAGTAAAAAATTATGAAAAACTAAGAAATACTTTCAGCCATCTTCTATGAACATTTAAAAACTGAGAAACTGACTAAGGATATCTGTGAATTGAATTGCTCATCACTTTAAGTTAATGGAGTAGCCAAAAAGACGAATTTGTATTACATTAAAGTTTATTATGAATCCTATGTACAATGATGTAAGGGTATATTTAGCTATATGTGAGCATACATTTGCTCTTATAGGCATTAACATACTTGAAAAATGACAATAATAAAATTAACACAATATAGTACTTACTGTATGCTAGGTATTATTCATATAATAAGTAATTCAATCACCTAAATGACCCTATGAATTAGGAACCATGGTTATCCCCATTTTACAGGCAAGGGAAAACACAGTGAGCTTCCTAGCCCAAGGTCACTGCTAATAAGTGGCATAGCCAGAACTTGAATCCAGGTGATCGGGCTCCAATCACCAGGCAACTCCTATGCTACATTTCCACACAGGTAAGACTGGCAGATTAGCCATGTTCGTTGTTTGACTCAGCGTATTCCAGTAGGGCCTGTTTGTATTAAGTGGATGTTTGCACTCAGAAATGTGTTAGGTAGTATTCCATTGTATATATGTACCGCATGTTCTTTATCCATTCATCCATCCATGGACAGTTAGGTTGCTTCCATGTTCTGGCTATTGTAAATAGTGCTGCAGTGAACATTGGGGAGCATATATCTTTTCGAATTATGGCTTTCTCCAGCCATAAAAAAGAATGAAATAATGCCATCTTCAGCAACATGGATGGACCTAGAGATTGTCATACTGAGTGAAGTAAGTCAGAGAAAGACAAAAACCATGTAATATCACTTATATGTGGAATCTAAAAAAATGGTACAAATGAACTTATTTACAAACAGAAATAGAGTCACAGATATAGAAAACAAATTTATGGTTACCAAGGGGGAAAGGGGGGTGAGGGATAAATTGGGAGATTGAGATTGACATATACACACTACTATATATAAAATAGGTAACTCATAAGAACATACCGTATAGCACAGGGAACTCTACTCAATACTCTGTAATGACCTATATGGGAAAACCATCTAAAAAAGAGTGGATATATGTATATGTATAACTGATTCACTTTGCTGTTCAGCAGAAACTAACACAACATTGTAAATCAACTATACTCCAATAAAAATTAATTTAAAAAAAAGAAATGTGTTAGGGAAAAAATATACAAAGTGTATAATCCTGGTTTGGAAAAATTTTGCTTTTTTAAATGTTTGTTAACTACCATCCCAAAGCATTAAAATATCAGTAGCTTTCAAGAGTGACTCAGTTTGTGCCTAACCAAAATATTACTCATGACGAAACAGCAAAACCTCAGAAATTTTAATTACCCATCACGTAACGCAAGGCATACCCTGCTAATTATATCTCTTTATGTGAAGCTAGGAGTCTGAAGTATGGCACATTTACTAGGCAGGGCAGAAGAATTAAAGGTAGTGTGAGCTCCATCCTCTTCTGGACCTAGAACTTAAATACTGATTGATGTCATTTTGAAGAACACAGCTTAATATTTTATAGTGAGGTGACTTTGTAAGTGAAAAATTTCAGGAAGATTTTACGTGATTTTTAAAATCAACTTAGATGTTTAGAATTTGGATTGCTGCACTTTTATTCTTTGGCACATCAACAGGGAAGACTCATAATTTATTATAAGTTCTTTAAAATAGAGCATATTCACATCTAAAATGTAACTGACGTAGACTTTGAAATATTGGCTCTGCTTATATTTTATTCTTCATAAAATTATCTAAGGAAAATGCATCAGTTTCATAATAATGAATCTGATGAGCATATGAAAAGCATCTATTTCCAATGAAGTCACCAGACAGTCTTGTACTGGGCCTCCAGCTCCATCACTTACTAGCCTTATGGCCTTGGTCAAGTAACTTGTCCATTGAAGTCTCAATTTCTTCACTTCTAAGATGAGTATGTAGCAGTAAATAAAAACATACGTGTTTCCATTTTCAGGACCTGATTCACAGTAGATGCTCAGTAAATGTTTGAATGAATGAATGATTGATTAATGCTGATTGGAACCTCCACATTGATATTTTTTTTCCATTTGGGTCATGATCTTACATATTAACTCAATATTCATTGACTTGTGCACTTTATACTGTGGACTCCTTATACATTACCTATGTAGTGGATGTTGGTTTCTTCTGTTCTTACCACCCTGGTTCAACATTGTAACGGTAAGCACAATAAAAGTTAGTTGATATGTTTTAGCCAAAATAGAATCAAAGGATTTCACTGTTTTTTAGTTCCTGCCCTCCAGCTCTCTCCTCTATGAGATGAAAAATAAAGGAGATGGAGCCATCGTTAGTTTTAGTATATGCCAGGAACTGTGCTCTATTTTCCATGATTTTCCTGCCCCAGGACAGTCCCAATTGAATGATGAAAACAGATTAATAAATTCCAAAGCAGAATTAAGAAGCGAGTGAAGTATGTCCTGGTCTACGTCCTTGTATTATCACATCTCTTCTCAGTGGCATCTCCTCCTTCTAGAGTTCAAAGTCCTTTTGCTCTCTCTACTCACAGCCTACCCCTCAAAATCCTTTCTGAACAAGGATGCTAATACATTTTTTTAAATCAACAAATACAGTCACGTCTATGTGCCAGGCATTGTGTTAAGCTCTGGAGATACAGTTGTGATTGGTAAGTTCCCTAGAGCCCATCAGAAATATTTGCTTTTCAAATATTTGCTTTTCAATAGGGAGTGACTTCTGCTTAGAAGCTCATTGAATTAAGCACAAAGTAAAAAATGGTAGGTAGCAGAGAACTGAATGCAAATGGACTCTCACAAATTTAATAGACGCAATATAGGTAATAATACAAACACGATATAGACTCAATTTTTTAATTATGGCAGCTATGTATTGTATATATGTGTGTAGTAGAAATATATATAATCTAAATTTCATATAACTATATTTTTAAAAATTTTTATCTGGCAGCTAACTCTCTCCTAGGTCCCCTTCTTAGACAGTTTAAATGCCATAATCAATCATAATCATTCCTTAGTGTGCACGTTGGACTTCTCTGCTGCCCTTACTTCACTTGGCTTAACCATGGCCCTGATTAAATTCAACACTTTGCAACTTTGTGACTGCACCTGTGCAGCTGAGTGTGCCTGGAGGAAAACGCAACCCATGCTGACTGTCTCACTGTGAAATCATGGTTATTAAACTAAAGTGGACTATGAGTCTGCCAAGCCATCATATTCTACTTCCCTGGTCCTTTCATTTTCCCAGGCTCCTGGGTTATTTCATTTTTCTCCCCTCTTCTCAAACCGCCAATGCCTCCCTGCCCACCAACACTCTTGGCTGATAGTCTTGTTTCCTATTTCAATAAGAAAATAGAGGACTTCTCTGGTAGCTCAGTGGTCTGCCTGGCAATGCAGGGGACATGGGTTCAATCCCTGGTCCGGGAAGATCCCACATGCCGCAGAGCAACTAAGCCCATGCACCACAACTACTGAGACTGCGCTTTGGAAACCAAGAGCCACAACTACTGAGCCACGTGCCACAACTACTGAAGCCCGCGTGCTGCGACTACTGAAGCCCGAGTGCCTAGAGCCCGTGCTCCACAACAAGAGAAGCCACCGCAATGAGAAGCCCCCACACCACAATGAAGAGTGGCCCCCGCTCACCGCAACTAGAGAAAGCCCGCGTGCAGCAACGAAGACCCAATGCAGCCAAAAGAGAAAAGAAAAAAAGAAAATAGAAACAAAAAGAAGAGACCCTCCACAAATTCCCAGCACCACATCTATCCACATTCCTGTCCATACATTCTGCCTTCTTTCTTTCACAAAAGGTGAGCCATTCAACAAAGACCAACCCTTCCTCCTATGTGTTAGACTTCATCTCCTCTCACCTGCTTCACCCCCCACTAGAGGACATTTTTTTTTCCCATGGGGGCCAGGACTATTTTTTTCACTGCTGAGTCCTCAGTGCTGAGAATAGTATCTGGCACATAATAGGCACCCAAATAAATATTTCTTGAATAAATTATTGAACATATTTTCCAGCTTTTCAATGTCATTGAAAAAGGCTGCTCATAGTATGATAGAGAAAAGACTCATTTAGAAAGTGGAAATTAGGAAAATATGAACTAATATGCCAATTTATATGATTTCTTAACCAATTAAAACTAGCTTCATGTAATGTGCCATATTTCAAATGCTCCTGTAAGGAACTTTTAGGTCAAAGAGGAAATAAAAACATTTCAGCTGCAGAATATAGCAAAATATGACTCAAGAACTGAAGAAACTACAAAAAGAACAAGTAATGTTGAAGGAAGAATTTAATTAATAAAAATAAAGCAGATGTCAATGCATTAGAAAAACAGGGAAAAAACCCAATATAATTGATAAATCTATGTGGTGGTCACTTCATAAAACTCAAAAAATAGAAAATGGTGATGGAAGTTTTAAATAAACAAAGGGAAATAACCATGGGTGTGAAAGACATTAAAATGATTATATTTTGTATAAATTCATGCTAAGAGAATTGAAATTCTAGATGAAAAATATTACTCTTTGCACCAAAGTAAATCCCAGATAGATGAACATTTAAAAGTAAAAGAGTGAAACAATAAAAGTTTGAAAAGAAAACAGAGTGAAGTTGTTAATGATCTTGGAGTGAGGATGGTTTTTCTAAACAAGAAAAAACTCCGAAGCCATAAAGGAAAAGATTGATCATGCTGTTGAATAAAATGCAAACTTCTATATGACAAAAAGTAAAATCTATAAAACAAAAATATAAAGAACCAACTAGAATGTCTTTTCTGAAAGAGGGCAAATCTTTTTACTGTTCAAAGAGTTTTTACAAATAAGTAAGAAAAGAGGACTCGCGCCTCCACAGCTCTCAGTCGCGCGCCCGCTCACTCTCTCGCGCGCGCTGGCTCCCCCTCCCCGCCACGTGACCGGCGGCCCGGCAAGACCCGAAAGCTGCGCGCCGCTCCGTAACGCCGACTGCGTTGCCGCACTGCTGTGAGGGACTCGCCCTTTCGGCCAGCCGTCGGAGGACCTCGGGGTGACCTCCTCGCATCTGGGACACCAACGTCGATCTCGCCTTCAGTCTCTGCCAGAGAAAAGGGTGAAACCGCTAAGGACGGATGGGGCGTGCCCCCCGGGGCCTGACTCAGGTGTGGGGGGAGATGGGCGCGCGGAAGAGCGGGGAAGTGACTGGAAGTGGGGGACTGGGCGGGGTTTGAGTGGACGCGGGTGCACCTCCGCCACGGGAAGAGGCCGAGGGCTAGAGGTTAAGAGCGTGGGCTGTGGGCTCGCTGCTTGAGTTCCGTGACCTCGGGGAAGTCGCTCAAACCCTCAGGGCCTGTTTCCTGCTCCCTAAAATGGCAACAGTAGTAGAAGCGACCTCAGAAGGGCTTTTGGTGGCTTTGATGAGAGAATTTATGGAACCTTCTTCCTACAGAGCTTGGTCTGTAGCATTTGGTGAATGGTGGGTATAAAGGCAGAAGTCGGGAGAGAAGAGCACGTCTGACGGTGGCGACACTGGTCCCAAGGGAGGGTCTGTGTGTCGGAAATATGAAGAAATGAGACTGCAGAGAGGCCAACTTTTTATGGACGCTGAGGATTTGGGACAAAATATAATTATAGCTAACAGTTCTGAAGGGCCGATTGTATTCTTAGCAGATCACCTGAACTATCCTCACAACCCTATGGTGTTGTTGAAGTGATCAAATTAAATAATCATGGAGTGCTAAAAAAAAAAAAATAAGAAAAGAAACACTTTAGAAAAATGTGCATAGGGCATGAAAATCTCACCCATTAGAAGATGTACAAATGGCCAGGGCTTCCCTGGTGGCGCAGTGGTTGAGAATCTGCCTGCTAATGCAGGGGACACGGGTTCGAGCCCTGGTCTGGGAAGATCCCACATGCCGCGGAGCAGCTGGGCCCGTGAGCCACAACTACTGAGCCTGCGCGTCTGGAGCCTGTGCCCCGCAACGGGAGGGGCCGCGATAGTGAAAGGCCCGCGCACCGCGATGAAGAGTGGCCCCCACTTGCCTCAACTAGAGAAAGCCCTCGAACGAACCGAAGACCCAACACAGCCAAAAATAAAATAAATAAACAAATGGCCAGAAATACACAAAAAGATATTCAAGTTTATAGGTAGTTAAAGAAATGCAAACTAAAATGACAAAAGGTGGTGCATATGAAAATTTAAATGTGCATACACTTCCGCAGTAGATTGTATTATTGTTCCCCATTATTCACTCCCCCAATCCCCCAAAGAGGATTCTGCAGCACCACCTTGTCCACATGACATGGCAGAGAGCAGTGCCAAGTCTGAAGGCCTGCTTGAAGAGTCTTTGTCTGGTTCAGCTGTTAAATCCTTTTCCTCTGCCCCAAGAGCAACATGTTCTGAACAGGGTCTGCTCCATTAGCTTAGATACTGGAGTGAAGAAGACTGGTAAATCAGCGCCACATCCAACCTAAAACCATTGCAGCCAAAATATAATATGAACAAGAAATGAACCTTAATTTTTGTGAGCCAATGAGATTTGGAGGCTAGTTGTTACCACAGTATAACCTAGCAAAATCTAATTAATGTACCTCCTAATTCTACTTAGTGATAGAATGACCTGCATTATGGTTCATTTTATTCCTACCACTTAATAGCAATGAAACATTGAGCAAGATGATCACTTTTTCTAAGTCTTCATTTCTTGATATATATAACATGTAGGGCTCAATCTGTTTTTGCTATTTTAATTATTATTAATAACACAAAGAAACCAGACTGGACATGATTTGGTGAAGACTTTTGTGACTTTTTTAAACTATAAAGGTAATTTGTATTCATTATTGAAAATTTGAGACCATAGGTAAATAATATAATGAAGGAAACAAAAATCACGCTAACACCATTGTTAATATTTTGGTGCACTTATTTTGAATTTTATTTTTTCCTCATACATTTTAAATGAAGCCATATCTACATAGTTCTGTCATCTGTCTTTTCCCACCAACACAATATCATTCTCACTTTCATTAAAAGTTTCATTACAGATTCTCTGTAAACATTTAAATGGCTACATAATATCTTTAATTCTATGATTTTTAGAACTATATCCTTTGTTATATGGGCCATTTAAATTACTGACCCAACTTCAACTTATTAATTTTATACCAAATGTTATTTTTAGAGAACTATTAATCCTTCCATTTTTTCCTAAGAGATTTTAATAGCTTATGATGTTGATCAGTCTTTCCTTAATCACATCTAATTTCTTCTAACTTTATGTCCTATCTATTGCCTTATGGGAAAAGGGCATGATGATCAATACCCCTGGTAAATTACAAACATAGAAAACATGCAATATTTATAATCTTCACTTCTAAATCCAAACTCTCTTCCCTAGACTGAATAATGTAGTTGAGAATTTAGGGTTGGGGGGGGGGGGACCAAGGAATGAAAAAAATTAAGGCAGCTGGACATTCTAGGAAAAGTAAGACAGTTGTATTAGAAAGCCATGATCCAATATGAAATCATTGGTTCAAATTAGAACTGGATGTATGCGTGCTTCAAGAGGAAAAAGAGAATGGTTTCCAGGCAGGAGAAATATTGATTGAGAAGCCACACTGTACTAGGGATATATTGAAGAAGACACATGTTTACACTTCCAACAAGAGGAAACAAAGTCAACCAGAGAATCCAGGAAAACAAAAATGACACACAAAAGCCATGACCTGAATATGGAGCCAGCTAAAATGATGCTGATCTGGAGCAATTCAGGTATAAGAAAAGAGAGTTGGTTTGAAGATTCTCCTTTGAAGGCAATGGGTATGTGAACATTGGAAGTGCAGAAAAGGAAATGTAATTATAGCATGTTAGCTGGCTCTGAAAGGAAAAAATATTTATCTAGTCATAATAATGTAAATTCTGTTTACTGATTTTCAATATTTTGGAGTCAGTGTACAGACAAAACATGGAAGACTTAATTATGATTATAGAACGAGGTCTGAATGTTATCCATCTTGACAGTATGAAAGTAAAAGTGCAGCTGACAGACCTTGGAAGATGGAAGGGAGGAAGAGCGGGAGAGGCAGTATCTCTTCAAACTTTGTCTTGCAAAGGTATGGAGTCAAGTTATAAGGAATATGAGGTATGGATCAAGACCTAGAAGATGACTATTTAGGCTTACAGTGGAAGTCAATAAATGAGCTGGAAACAGTGTTATTGACTGTATTGGAGGAGGAGTTGAGACAAAGTGGAGAGCAGGACAGGCTGGCTATTGAGCTGTTGTCCCTCAGCTTCATGCCACCCTTGCTTTGCCAGCGCTGAGAAATGGCAAACATGGTTCACCACTTCAGTCATTCCTGGAGAGGCACTGTCAGTAGGGACACAAGAGGGACACTGAGGCTCCAGGAGAAGGGAAGTGCTCCTTCCTGTTTGCTCCTGGTTCCTGTCTGCTTTCCCAGCATTGGCTTTTCTGTCCAGCACAAACAACCATCCAGAAGCAGCAGCTGGTTCCAGTTTCCTAATACTCCCAGAACCAAAAGCATGGTGCCCACTCAAAAAGCCCAGCCCTAGCCGGCTAGCAACCCCTCCTCAGGGGCCTGAATACCAGCTCTGGAGTACAGTCTGCACACCCCCAACACCACTCGGGTCTAGCAAGTTTCCACATTTGTATAACTCCACCTCTTCTGTGTCTTCCACCAGCCCTTCCGGTAGCTTCTCCCTGCAAGTTACTCCTTTTGTCTTCAGTTCTTCAATACCTGATTAATAACGATGTATCATATTAAACTCTCACAGTTAAAATAACTAGCGTGGTTTCTGTTTCTTGCCCTGAATAATTCAGGAAATAGGTGGATTAAGTCCTCATATATTATTTCAGCAAGTTAATAAATCATGTGTGATTGATGTTGATAAATCAAAACTTGGTAGTGTAAGCACATTATATAGAGGTAACCACAGGAGGTAACCACAGGAACTGCAGGCGTGTTTAAGTTGTTGCCCCTGGGGAGAGGGTTGGGTTTGTGGGTGGGCAGGTGCTATTGCTCATCTGCACATTCTTTTAATGTACAAACATATCTTTGATTAAAACTATTTTTTATTTCCTATCCTCTCACTGTACTTTTTGTGGAATCTCATTCTTAGGGAATGGAGAAAAGCAAACTTTCCTAAAACTGTGAAGTTAAAATCTAGTGGACTTGAGAATCAAGATTCATTTAATATTTTTTGGTAAGTGAGGAAAGAGAATCCTCAAATTCAAGTCTTCAAATAGCTCTAACCTATACCAATAAATAATCATAAATTGAATATATATCATCAATTTAATAATAACAGTAAGTTGAATAATAATAAATTGAATAATTTAAATTATAACTGTAATTGATTAAACTATAGTTAGATTATACCTCTGAAAAACAGCACGAAATAAAGTTTTTAAAAAATTTATCTAAACAAAACAAAAAACCCCACAAAAATAGTTTCTCCCTCCCCCACAGCTGCAAGCCTCTGGCAGTCACCAATCTGTTCTCTGATCTATGCGCTTGATATATCATCTTTATCTGATTTATTTCATTTAGCTTAATACCCTCAAGGTCCATCCATGTTGCTGCAAATTGGAAGATTTCATTATTTATGGATGAATAATATTCCATTGTATAAACATATATACCACAATTTCTATTCATCAGTTTTGCTATTGTAAATAATACTCTAATGAACATGGGAGTGCATGCGTCTTCTCAAGTTAGTGTTCTTATTTTCTTCAGATGTATACCCAGAAGTGGACTTGCTGGATCATATGGCAGTTCTATATTTTATTTTTTGAGAAACCTCCATACTGTTTTCCATAGTGGCTGCACCCATTTACATTCCCTCCAACAGCGCATGAGTGTTCCCTTTTCTCCATATCCTTGCCAACCCTTGTTATTTCTTGTCTTTTTGATAATAGCCATTCTAACAGGTGTGAGGTGGTATCTCATTGAGGTCTTGATTTGTATTTCCCTGATGATTAATGATGTATAACATCTTTTCATGTACCTGTTGGCCATCTGTATGCCTTTTTTAAAAAAAAAATGTCTATTCAGATCTTCTGCCTATTTTTATTCAGATTTTTTTTTTTTGCTATTGAGTTGTATGAGTTTTTTAATGTATTTTGGATATTAGTCCCTTGGCAGATATATGATTTGCAAATATTTTCTGCATTCAGTAGGTTGCCTTTTCATTTTGTTGATGGTTTCCTTTGCTGTGCAGAAGCTTTTTAGTTTGATGTAGTCCCACTTGTTTATTTTTGTTTTTGTTGCATATGCTTTTGACGTCAGATTCAAAGAATCATCACCAAGACCTGTGTCAAGGAGCTTACCGCCTATGTTTTCTTCAAGTAGTTTTATGGTTTCAGGTCTTATGTTCAAGTCTTTAATCCATTTTGAGTTAATTATTTTGTCTTATATAAGATAGTGGTCCACTTTCATTCTTTGCATGTGCTGTCCAGTTTTCCCAACATCATTTATTAAAGAGACTGTCCTTTTTCCATTGTATATTTTTTGCTTGCTTGTCATAAATTAATTGACCATATATGCCTCATTTATTTCTGGACTCTCTATTCTGTTCCACTGATCTCTGTGTTTGTTTTTATGTCAATAACATACTGTTTTAATTACTGTAGCTTTGTAATATAATTTGAAATTAGATAGTGTGACTGCCTCCAGCTTTGTTCTTCTTTCTCAAGATTGCTTCGGCTATTTTGGATCTTTTGTGGTTTCATACAGATTTTTGGATTGTTTGTTCTAGTTCTGTGAAAAAATCCTTTGTAATTTTGATAGGGATTGCATTGAATCTGTAGATTGCTTTGGGTAGTATGACAATTTTAACAATATTAATTCTTCCAATCCATGAATGTGGAATATCTTTTCATTTACCATGTCTTCTTCAGTTTCTTTCCTCAGTTTCTTAGAGTTTTCAGTGTACAGGTCTTTCAGCATTTTGGTTAAATTTATTCCTACAAACTTTATTCTTTTGAATGCAATTGTAAGTGGTATTGTTTTCTTAATTTTTCTTTCTGATTATTGTATATAATCAACTGATTTTTGCATATTAATTTTGTATCCTGCAACTCTACTAAATTTGTTGATTAGTTCTAACAGTTTTTTGATGGATTCTTTAGGGTTTTTTATATATACTGTCATGTCATCTGCAAACAGTGACAGTTTTACTCCTTCCCTATTCTTCCAATTTGGATACTTTTTATTTATTTTTCTTGCCTAATTGCCCTGGCTAGGACTTCCAATACTATGTTGAATAAAGGTGGTGAGAGTGGGCATAATTGTCTTGTTCCTGATCTAAGAGGAAAAACATTAAGATTTTCACTGTTGAGTATGATGTTAGCTGTGGGCTTGTCATATATGGCCTTTATTATATTGAGGTATGTTCCCTCTATACCCATTTTGTTGGGAGTTTTTAATCATAAATGGATGTTGAATTTTAACAAATGATTTTTCTGCACCTATTGAGATGATCATATGATTTTTAGTCTTTATTTTGTTAATGTAGTGTATCACATTGACTGATTTGCAGATGTGGAACCACCTTTTCATCCCTGGAATAAATCCCACTTGATCATGTGTATGATCCTTTTAATGTATTTTTGAATTCTATTTTGTTGAGGATTTTTGCATCTATGTTAATCAGGGATATTGGCCTGTAAGTTTCTTTTCTTGTGGGCATCCTTGTCTGGTTTTGGTATCAGGGTAATGCTGGCCTTGTAAAATGAGTTTGAAAGAGTTCCCTCCTCTGCTATTTTTTGGAAGAGTTTGAGAAGGATTGGTATTAATTCTTCTTTGAATGTTTGGTAGAATTCACCAGTGAAGTCATCTGGTCCTTTGTTTATTGGGAGCTTTTTGATTACGGATTCAATCTCCTTAGTAATTGGTCTGTTCAGATTTTCTGTTTCGTCATGATTCAGTCTTCATAGGTTGTGTGTTCCTAGGAATTTATCCATTTCTTCTAGGTTGTCCAATTTGCTAGCATATAATTGTTCATAGTAGCTTCTTTTGATCCTTTGTATTTCTGCAATATCAGTGATAGCTCCTCTTTCAGTTCTGATTTATTTGTTTGAGTCCTCTCTTTCTTTCTTGGTGAGTCTAGCTAAAGGTTTGTCCATTTTGTTTATCTTTTGAAAGAACCAGCTTTTAGTTTTTGTGTTCAGCTATTAAATGAAAATGAAAATGTAAGGTCATAGTGAAAGCATAAATTAGAGCCAGTGAATGAAAGAAATGATTAAGACCTAGTTTTCCCCAAACCTCTCATTTTAGAGATGAGTAAAGTGAGCTCCAGAAGGAAGAAATGGTTAAAACTAAATGAAACTTTGCTCTCACTTGTACTCTCTGAAACATTTATTGCACTCCTGCTGTGTGCTGGGCATGGTGCTAGGCTCTGGTGACACAAATATCCCTTTCATGAAAAGCTTAAGTCTAATAAGAGAAGGCAGAAGCTCAGGGAAGACATAGTACCCATCTTATGTCTCAGGCCAGTTAACAAGAGCTGTCCTATGTAATAGTTCATTTAGTCTTCATAACCAGGCTGTAAGATAAGTGGTATTATCTCCATTTTACAGGGGAGGAAACTGAGACTCAAAAAAGGTAAAATAATTAAAGTCAGGAATGTATCATTCTAAAGCCCATACACTCTCATCTGCAGAATTGCCATCTACACGGTCATGGCCATAATATGGAGAAGGGGTGGGAAGGGAAGGGTAGAGGAGAGCACTTTTTGAAAAGAATCTCCCTGAATCAGACTTGTTTAAATTAAGGACTAATTTCAGTTAACCCTCTTAGTGGGAAACATAGCCTTTCTCTGGGCCTGGTTCCTATAATACTAACACTCTATCTTTTTGCTGCAGGAGAAGTTTGCTATGAAAGGGTGGGATGCTTTAAAGATGGTATACCATGGACTGGGACTTTGTCAAGAAAGATGGCAGGTTTACCCTGATCTCCAGAGAAGATAAACACTCGCTTTCTGCTTTACACTAGACATAATCCCAAAGTCCATCAGGTAAACTAACTTGCTGCCTTCACACATAGATTGTTCTAAAATATAAGATGCAGCTGCCGATATAGAAGACATAGATACATTAACCTATTCTGGCATAAACTGTTGAGTTAAAGGAAAATATTTCTTTTTAGTATTGTGAGCCAGATGTTTTTCTCATATTTGTCCTAGTATTTAAATATAAAGATTGCTCTGATTATGTGTTTCATATGAGGTAAATTTGCTATTTCATTCAGTTAATATATTAATTGGGAACCTTCCACATGTAAGACTGAACAAACAACAGTACCTATTATGTACTAAATTGAATAAACAAGACAGTGTCTTAAATTTATTATATTGAGGAAATGAGGTATGTAAACAAATATCTTTATTGCAATGCAAATTTTGATCTGTGATGTAAGATACAAATAAAAGACTCTGGGAACAGAGTGCGGAAGGGCTTACCTTTCCCTTGGTGGTGGGGATGGGAATGAAAGGCTTTGGGGAGGATCTGAGGTGTGTCCTGAAGGATGGGCAGGGTTTTCAAAAGCAGAGGCAGGGGAATGGTATGAACAAACATACAAAAGAGAGAGACAACAGAGCATGTTTGATAAATGACAACGTGTTGGGTTAGACTGGAGGCAGAGAGGAAGTCCTTAAATGTAGAGTTAGTTAGAAAACTAGTTTAGAGACAATTTGTGTAACTCCTTCCTGGGGAGTTTGGACATTATCCAGGGACACATTGAGGACCCATTGTGAGTTTTTAAGAGGCTTTAGGACATTTACTCTGGCTGCAGTGTACTTTCTTGCCTGGAGCTGGAAGAGCCTGGAGGGGACTGCCAGACCCTTTAGTACTGTGCTTGTAGTCACTAGCTACATGTGGCTCTTGAAATAAAATTCAGTTCTTCAGCTGCACCAACCACATTTCAAGTGCTCAATAGCCACACATGGCTAGTGGCTACTGTATTGGACAGTGCAAATATAGGATATTTCCATCATCACAGAAAGTTCTATTTGACAGCACTGAATAGAAAGCAATAGTGCAGTTTGGATCAGACACGGGAACTAGCCTGAACCAGATAATGAGAGTGAGTATGATAATAGAAAATTGACATGCTAAACATCATCAACTGTCCTGAGATTTCATGTATGCATGATAGGATGAAAAAGGACCCTCCTGTCTGAAAAATTTAGGGCAAAAGAAAAAGTTAAATTTTTGACAAGTGAGGCTTGTTCAGACTATTGAAGGCTTTAGTCTTACAGCTTAGCAGGCAGTCCAGAGCTGGAGAAATACATTCAAAAGTCTTTTACCCAGAGGTGATAGTTGAAACTCAGAGTGCATGAGATCTCAGGGGAGAGAATAAAGCATGATACTAGACCCAGGTGGAGCATCTACATTTAGGGAGCAGGTGGGAAAGGGGGCCAGGGAAGGAGCAGTCCCCGGTGCAAGATCATCTCCAGTCTTTACCTGCATCTATAACCTTGAGGCTTGCTTTCCATCAGACCCATCACATGCAGGGCAAGTCTCACCAGCCAAGACAGCCTTCCTCTATGCCTTCACACCCTGCAGACATAGCTATCTACTTATCAGACTCACACATACATATGTACACATAGCTCTTTACTGAAATATACCATCTGCTCTATAGATGATGGATGTAGCTAGAACAAAGAAGAAAAGACAAGACCTTATCTTGGGTATAGAGAAACTTATAAGGAAAGTGTCATCAAAAGTTTGATTTTTATAACTATCAAAAAGCAAAGAGAAGAATATTACTCAGCTCTAAAGAGGAAATGAAATTCTGATAGATGCTGCAACATGCATGAACCTTGCAAACATTTTGCTAAACTGAATAAGCCAACACAAAAGGACAAATATTATATGATTCCAGTTATATAACATACCAAAAATAGTCAAATTCATAGAGACAGAAAGTAGAATAATAGTTACTAGGGGCTGTGGGAGGGGGTGATGGGGGTTATGTTTTAATGGGTACAGAGTTTCAGTCTGAGATGATGAAAAAGTTCTGGAGAGGGATACACAGCAATGTGTTGCACAACAATGTGAATGACTTAATGCAAGTGAATTTCACCCTTAAAAATGGTTAAAATGGTAATTTTTATGTTATGTGTATTTTACCACAATTTTTAAAAATGTAACACAAATATTTGGGGGCACCTCTGTCCATTTAGGACTTTCAGGGTATATTTTTCTGTTCAGGAGTAACTGTATCCCCTGGTCTTGACCCTCAGTCCTCATAAGACTCGTTGATCCTTTATCCTTCTGGACAGAGACATGCACTCGAACTTTGTAGAGCACAGGCACTAAAACAGAAGGTGATGAAGACCAGTCTTTAAGCAAGGCTGAGCCCTAAGTGCAATGAAGAGAACATCAGAAACCGAATACTTTCCTAGTAAAGGGGCCATAAAAACAATGTTTTCTACATCTTCCCCACTCCCTTCCATTTGGAAAGAATCATGTGTGACAAACCAGATCTGTACCTGAATTTTGCAATAGGCACCTGAGGGTTTGCTGTTAAAGTGGTTTTTAATAACAGCTAGGTTGTAGGATGAGTCAAGGTGTGATACTAAAAGCAAGGATTGTCCCAGGCTCAACCCATATGCTGTACTGTATAAATCTGATTACCTTTGTTTATGAGAAAAACAATTAAGGAATTGTCAAGGATAAACATGTTGCAATAAACTTGGTCTTCTGAGTCATAGGTCTTCTCAGTTTCCTTCCTGAAAGAAGAAAACCAACTTCTTCTCCCATGAATCCATGACTGCTTAACCTGGAGTGACTCATTGCAGTTGCTAGTTGTGATGCATAGCTTGCATAATTACAGTGGTTTCTATGCCTGCAATTTTTGTCAAGGCTAGAACATGCCTAACTGGTGACTATTTTTGACTCGCTGGAAATGAGATCACATGGAAAGTAGTCAGCACTTGTAGAATGGATTGATCTCATGCCAGTTAGGTTCCATGATCCCTCAAAGATAAGAATGTTAAGAGAAAATGCCGCAGCACCCAGCTAAACGTCAATACTTCAGCCTTATCTCTGCATAACATGTTCTTTTTTGACACCCTTTTTAGTTTACATCCTTGTGGCAGCAGAATCCAAGTTGGCTTCTTTTGATTCCATGATGTTGTTTGGAGCTTCCCACTTTCTAGGTTAGTGTGTCATTTTAGAGGGGTGTGTTAGATTGAATGTAGAGTGAACAAAAATGTTTTTTCTCCCTTTTCTACTTTACTAAATCCTTAATGGCTTTTGTGACAACAGAGGATGCTTGGATCCAACAATACTTGTCAGATTTCCATTTTGAGGCTTCTTGTTCGAGGTCCCACTTCTTCAAACTGTTCTTGTGACAGGGGAAGACTAGACAAACTTTTTCTACTAAATTGCCTCTCCAAAATTGGTTTTTCTGGTGTAGAAACAGGAATATAGCAGGTGTTTAAAGGGCTCCAGCTGGAGTTGAAATAAGCATCGGGTTCTTTTAGCTACACAAATGGACAAATGTCTTTGTACTTGGATTCGATTATTTAGCAGAGAAGTGATTCCTAAAAAGCCCCAATACAATTAATTTTATTACCTGCCTCACAAATCCCACATCTGCTCTGCATCCTGTCAGTATGATCAGATCACAGCTTGAAAGCCCAGTGGTTAAGTGCATGACTTCAGAGAAAGGCCACGTGGGTTTGAATCCTTCTCTAGGACTCATTAGCTGCAGTACTATTGGACAAGTGACTTGATTTCTCATTACGCCCCTTCCTAATTTGTAAAGTTAGTACCTACCTCACAGTGTTGAGAGGGTTAAATGTGCTACTCTATAGAGTACCTGCAACATAGGTAGACATGAGTTTTATCTGTATTATAATTATTACCATGTAAACCAACTTAGGATTCTCATAATCGTTTGCTTACAGTCTTGGAGAAACTTTAGTCAGTAAGTTGTATGATTAATTGCATATACTGTTAAACACAGGTAGCTAGTAATAGGCTCTTCGTTTCAGTTTCATAAGTATCTAAATGTGTTGCTTTTCAGTTTAGGAGTATCATTGGCAAAGTTGCTATTTGCTGATTAGAGCTTTTATTTTTTCTCAAGAGAATTGCTTATACTTGTGACTTTTAATTTTTCTTTTAATAACAAAATCACTTAAATTCATAGCATTCTATAAGTCTTTGAGAGTTTGGTTATAAAACCATCCAACAAAGTACAAGAAATACAAAACAATATTTAACATAATCCCATAAAATTATCTTTAATAGGCTGTTGTATTTCATGTGGTGAAAGTCTAACCTCTATTCCTCATTCATAAAGTGTGGTGGACAATCTATTTTGCCACCTTTGGAGCATGCTTCTAAGTCTCCAATAAGGTAATTCTCATGAATTATATTGACAACTGAAAAATACTATACAAAAGTAAGGCTTACTGAAATTCTGATTGAAACTGACCCAACATTGTCTTATAAACATTGCCTCAAAACCAAACATGTTTATTTCCTTTATGATTAAATTTGTATATTGCACTTTGTAATGCATTAATAATCTCTTGGTACTTTTGCAATATGTAGCAGTAACTATTTCTTTGATAAAAAGGTATTAAAGAAGGCTGTTAAAATCAAATTTAGAGGAAGACTTTTGAGCAAATTTAGAATAATTTTACTAAATAGTAAATAATTTTCAATTATTTTACCTTAATTTCTTTTCACCTGAAACAGGAAATCAGTGCAGCTAATTATTTAACTATCCAAGCCTCACACTTCGGAACAGACAAGATCACCCATATCAACATACCTGGATGGAAAGCAGATGGCAATGGCAGCAAGACATGTGCAATGTATGATGTGAATAAACGCTTCTTTACACTAGTATGAAAGCTTTATGTTTAATGTGAATGTACTTTGCAAGGTACTAATGTATTCATGGAAATTCTCCATTCAGTTATTCACATTGTCCATGTCCCAAGGCCTCAAATGAATTACCCATTTCCCATTTATTTTCACTTATTATGAATCACACAGATTATGATGGAAGATTTTTATAATTATTCTTTGGTAAATTCTCATCTTTGACAAAAGATTGAGTGGTATGATAAATTTCTCATTTAATTTAAGGAAAACATTTCCAAGTTCACTCCATGAAATTAATTTTCCTCTCTTATACCAAGGTTAATAGACTGCTAATGTAGTAAGTGTGTATACTGTGGTAAGGTCGGGCTGTCTGAAATCATATCATGGTTCTATTTACTAGCTCTGTGGTCATGGGCAACTTAATTAACCTATCTGTGCCTAGGTTTCCTTCTCTTTAAATGAGTATTAAGTTGATATATGTAAAAGTGTTAGGACAGGGCCTAGCATGTAGTAGGTTCTCAATACCTGCAAATGTTATTTCTTATTGTGAAATCAGTTGTTCAGGCACCTTGGTTTTCTTTAATTCTTACTTTTTAATACTTACAATAAATCTTTTTAGGTGTTCCTAAAAGTAGAAGATGTGAACTGCATTAATTTAGACTGGATTAATGGTTTGCTGCAATATATCCACGCCGTAAACAATCTCCGCGTTGTTGGTGCTGAGGTGGCTTGTGTTATTGATGTCCTTGTGGTAAGAACTGTTGATTTTTTAAAATTATATTTAACTGACTTTGTATCATAACACCAAGAATTTGGGGGTAATTCTATGTTCTTTTTTATTAGTTTACACATATACTGAACATGTCAAATAATAAGCATTGGTGTATGATAGCCAAAGAGGGAAGTTACTTCTTGTGAAAGAAGTGCCTGTAGTTCTACAAAGTGCCACTTGGTGGCAGTGTCCCTTCACAGGCGCCTCACCAAATCCTTCCCTACCCCTCAAGCTTACTGCCATAGTCAGCGGGTAGGACCACCTCTGTTCATTTTCATCACACTGTAAACCTATCCTTAATGACAGAGAAGAAACTGTTTCTGCCTTATGGATGCTATCTGTGTAGAATGTGAAGTGCATTTTCCAACAGAAACTGGGTTCTATGGCAGTGAATTAGGTCCATGGGCCAGTCCAGGCATGACCCTTTAACCTACACGTTTTCTAAAAGAATAAAATAGACTTTGCTATTTATGAGGGATATACTTTGAGATGTTTATAAATCTCCAGATGCTCTACCGTAATAGAAAGTAATTTCACACCATGAAATGCAGTGAAGTAAAATCTAAAGATTTATGACGCTTTCAGATTCTTAAGGAGAGTTCACTCCTTCCATCCAACAACTATTTCACTCTGCACTTGCTGTGGTCCCGGCTCTGTTCCAGGCACTGAAGACACATGGTGAGTGAGACAGAGTTTCTGCTCTGGCCACGTGTGGAAACAGTGCTGTGGAGAATTCCAAGGCAACGGGAGGGGGAGTAACAGGGGTAGCAGCTCACTTAGATGGTGGGTCAGGGAAGGTGGTGTAGAACACTGAGCCCAGTTAGAAAACAGCCTGGAGAAGGGTCGGGGAGCCAGATACTCACCTTCCTCTGCCCCCACTTCTCTATCTGCACCCCAATTTATCTGCCCCCCACTTCTCTATCTGCACCCACTTCTCTATCTGCACCCCACTTTATCTGCCCCCCACTTCTCTATCTGCACCCACTTCTCCATCTGCACCCCACTTCTCTGTCTGCACCCCACTTCTCTGTCTACTCTTCCCACTCTGTCAGGGGAGACTAGAGTACAAGGAGGAACTTAGAGTGAGTCTTTGTCCACAAAGGATAAAATCAGATTCATCGCCTCTTCAGAGAAAAACCAGTCCTAAGCTTTTGTGAATTTCTTCCTTGATCTTGGGGCCTGAACTGCAGGCTCTTAAGGGTCCAGGAAATAAATAGGAGTGGCTTGTAGGAAGCTGGGAGGAGATTTTGCTGAACTGAAGAGGAAAGTGTTGGCTGACTTTAATGTTCAGTGAATTGTTCACCCCCTTGGAAGCCCAAGGTGAAGAGCAGGAGAAGGTCTAGGCTGAGGGAGCCTGGAGCCCCCGAGAGTAACTCAGGAGCCAGACCTGCAGAAGGAGCAGCTAAGGAACAGGTAGGAGTCTCTTCCCTGCCCCCTTTTCTGTCATTTTATCACAAGACACTAGGCTTGGCCCTGCGGCAAGCAGGTGCCTGGAATAGGGTTGCAGGTAGATGGGGAAGGAGGAGGAGAAAGCTGAAGGGGAGGAGGGTGAGAACCAATATCAGACACAGTCTGTAGGGAAAGATAAGAAAGCAAGCAGAGATTTTCAATGGTGTCAGCAGTGGAGGACAGGGCCCCCTAACGACAGGAGCCATTGGGGCAACCATTCACATGTAAAAGTACTCTTCATAATGCAGCACATAATACTGTCATTACTGGTGAAAAAATAAATAGAAGATTTGATCAAATGACAGATTTATCCAAGTGAAGGCAACTGCATGATTTTCACTATTATGAAGAGAGCCTGAAACTGCTGACACTAAAAATGTTTGCTCCTTTGTTCCCCATTAAGTTGATTGTGCTTGTGTGTGTGTGTGTGTGTGTGTGTGTGTGTGTAAACTCTCAGGCCACATAGTCTCATTGTGAATAGTCTTAAAAATTTTTTCTTAAGGCCAAAGTCATCCCAGACATTTGCTAGAGTTGCCTTAAAGTGGAGAAGACAGACACAGGCAAGGTGGATAATAGCATGGGCGTGAGCTGCCTTTGACCTGTGTTGGGGGCGTGCTGGATGGGTTGGGTCTCAGGAGGGATGGGCACGGGCTGGAAGCCACAGACATGGTCACTGGGCTGTTCTCCTTCCTGTTCCCGAGGACTGTGAGGCCCCTCAGCACAGGGAGAAGAACTCTGACAGAAGGCATTCCTCCAGCCCGCCTGATGCTCTCTGCTTCAGCTGGATAAGGATGGAGGTGAACATGGGGTCGCTTTGTCACTTTACCAGTCCCCATCCGGGGTGTGAGAGGGAGAAACATGTCAGCTCCTTTTTCATTTTAAGCCAATTTCAACCATTCTACCTGCTCTTTTAAAAATAGTTGTTCTGTTTTCCTTTGAAAAAATCCTATCAGAAAATATTTGGATATTCCCCTTCTAAAGTGCATTTGATTGGCCACAGCTTGGGAGCTTATCTGGCTGGGGAAGCTGGGTCAAGGACACCAGGCCTTGGAAGGATAACTGGTAAGTCAGCCCTGCAGATGGGCCTTGGGTTTGTTTACATATTTGTTTATGCACAAAATGTCAAGTATCTGAATGCCAAAGGAAGTCACAGAAGCAAATGTAAGACAGGAGAAAATGTAACTCCCCCAAACCAAAACCTGAAATGCTTCCAAAGTGTGAGTGTGTAAATCCACGTTCAAGGGTGTTCACCGTGGAGTTATCTGTGGTGGCAAAGGAATGGAAGCTGTGATCGTCCACCTGTCGGGGATGGTTGACTGAATTATGACGCATTCCATGCTTTGCAGTTCCATACCAACTAATACACAGAATGAGGTAGAGCCCTGATGCTGGTCCTGCTCACCCAGCATAGCTGGCAATGCTGAACTGGTTTGTTTAAGGCCAATGCCATTGCAGTTGTGAAAATTTTGAATATTGCCCCTGGATACACTGTTAAGTCTAAAAACAAGTTGCAGAGTGAACCCTATGAATTAGGGTTTTGAGGATGATACTTAATTGTATCCCTTCCCTGCACTCTGACTTTTTAGTGGGACTCTCCCAGACCTTCCCCATCTTTATCTTCCTTGGCCCCTCTGCAGAATTTGACCCGCTGGCCCCTCTGTGCTGTTGGAACACCCTCTCCTCTTGGCTCCTGTGGTTCCCCATCTTCTTGGTTGTCTTTGTTCTTGTCTGACAGCTTCTTTCCAGGCTCCCTTGCAGGTGCCTTTTCTTTCGCCTTCCCTTACTCGTTGGTATTCTTCAAGGTTCTATCCTAGGCCCCCTCTTCTCTCCTCTCCTCTTCTCATTCTGTCATTTCTCTCTCCATGCTTATATTAACCAGAAAAATAGAAACAAAACCTGAATCGTATGACAGGCTGTTGTGCTGAGGTAATACACACCCCACAACTGTGGCACTTTCATTTCTCACTCATGCAGCATTTTCCCAAGGGTCAGCTGCAGCTCAGCTCTGAGTCCTCTCCACTCTGGGACCCAGTCTCCACTGAGCAGCAAAGAGACTTTGCTAAAATACAAATCTGACCGTAAATCTTCCCTTCTGCAAACTTGTAAGAGCTGCCCATCGACAACCAGGTCATGTCCAAACTCATCGTGGCTCAGGTTACATCTGGCTCCTGCTTAAAATGCTATCTCCATCTTTCACCAAATTCTAAAACTCTACACACCAGCCCTTGAAAGCTAGTTACAGTTTCCCAAATGTGGTTAACCGTCTCGCCTGTTGGTCACATATATTCTCTATCCTCTTCCCAGGATGCTGCTGATCCCATCTTCACCCTGGCTGGCCTTCTATTCCCTCACATCTCTGCTTGTATTTCTCATCTCCAGCAGACGCAAGTCCTAGTTTCCCAATATTGGGTTACATGTTGCTTCTCTGTACTTGCATAACACCTGGGCTCACCTGTCTCAGCATTGAGCACACTGCATTGTAGTGCCTTCCCCACCAAACAGAAAGCTCCTTGAGGACAAGGCTAGACCTTACTCCTTGTACCCAGGTGCTGAACCCTGTTCCTGGCACATAGTAAGTGCTTGATAAATAATTGTCAAATGTGTAAATGAGGAGTTATGTGAATGATCATAACATTTTAAAGACCCTAGCTATTTTACCTTTGTTTTAGTAGACATTTGAACAGCAGACAATGGGTTGAGAGTCTGGCCACCAGGCTCCTGGTCCATTTTGCACCTAACATATGCTGGCCTTGTCAAGTCCCTTCACGTCCCTGGGCATCAGGCTTTTGTTTGTCATATAATGAATGGAACTAAGTGAGCCTTAGCTGAGGACTATGATTCTAGTATTTTAACTGTGTTGCTTTGAGATCCATCTTTACATTTTGAAGAGCTCTCATCTTTTATTTTTATATTTTTACATATAAATGTTGCTTTTAAGATGGTCTACAATCCATAACCTTAGTTATATGTATGGTATTCCATGTACAGATCCTAGAATAGCCACCTTGACTTGTCTGACTTCGTTAGCTATTTTGGCATTGTCTAGACACAGCCTCACTTGTGTGTAGGAATCTGACATTGCAGTATATACAGACCGTGCATTTATAAATGTAAACAGACCCTACAGTTTATGTATCTGTCCCTCATGCTGAGTGGTGTTTGACCTACATAAATCATATAAGAAAGAATACCTTGCATTCACCATCTATCCTTCCAAAATAACAACACTATCCATGTACTATCAATGTACTTTTGTATGTCTTAGTTTAATACACATTATGCTTTTTCCTAGGGTTGGACCCAACTGGGCCGGGTTTCCACAACACTCCAAATGAAGTCAGGCTGGACCCCTCAGATGCCGACTCTGTTGATGTTATTCATACAAATGAAGTTCGCTTCCTCTTCGAGCTTGGTAAGTTTTTAACACAAACTGAAACTACACTGAAACATGGAGGAGAATTTTAGAAGCGTTTATACTGGTTTTTAAAATTTCAGGTGTTGGAACTATAAATGCTTGTGGTCACCTTGACTTTTACCCAAATGGAGGGAAGCACATGCCAGGATGTGAAGATTTAATTACACCTTTATTTAAATTTGATCTCAACATTTACAGGGAAGCTAAATACTTTCTAAAATATGAGGACTGCTGTTATAAATTCAGTGAGCTCCCTGCTTGGATAGAATCCATATCCTTTTGTATATAATATAATATAAAAATATATTTTAGCCCAAAACACAGTTGCATGTATGAAGTTCCCAGCAGTTGTGAGATCTGCAAGGTCAGGGTCCATGTCTTAGTTACCTTGGCAACCCCAGGGTCTAACAGAATGTCTAACATGTTGTGCTCACTCAGTAGGAACAAGGAGGATGTCTTCATCCAACAAATATGTATTGAGTGCTTACTATGTGCCAAGCATTATTCTAGGAATAGCAGATGTAGGAATGCATACAAAAGACAGAAGTCCCTCCCTGATGGAGCTAATATTCTAATTTGCTAGAAAAACAAAAATAGAATAAGTGCTAAGAGACAAAACAAAGCATGTAATGGGAATATGATGCGTTGATGACAGTGGGGGTGACGTAGGGGAAGGAGATTTTTGATAAGGTGGCCAGGAGGTCCTTACTGAAAAGATGACCTGAAGGAGTTAGCCAGTTAGGCCTTCCAGGCTGAGGGGTGGGTATAGCAAATGCAAAGGGCCTGGGGCAGGAGCCTGTGAAGTTCATGGCAGTGAGGAGCCTATTGTGGCTGAAATGAAGTGAAAGACAGGAGAGTAGTAGGACATTAAGTTAGAGAAGGAACAGGGCAGAGGGAGATAATACAGCACCTATGGACTGTAGTAAAGACTTCAGCTTTTACTCAAGTGAGAGGGGAGCCATGGGAGGATTTTGAGCAGAGAGGGACATGGTTTGACTTGCCTTTTAACAGAATCACTCTGAGTCACAAATTAAATTAATCACAAATTAAACAAATAATATTTAACCTTTTAAAGTGGTTTCCAATAATAATAATAATATCTATAAGGCACTTAGTTATAAGACACCAAAAAGTTATTATTTGGGAGTTCCATTCCTCCCTATCTCTACACATCATCATCATGTAAATAATGAAATATATCATACATAATATATAATAATGCACAGTAATATAACATATGATGACATAATAAATACCTGGATGATTCTAAATATCCCATCACCTGATCCCATGTGGTCAGAATAGCTAGATGATGTAATTATTTTATCTTCCATTTGGCTGTTGTAGAGGAAAGATACACAGATCGTGACATTGAGAGTAACTTGAATTTCCTCTTCACTAGAGATAAGTTATGAAGTTTTAATAGCTGTTCTGAAAGAGTAAATGTAATTAGAAATATCTGTTTGCAATGACTACTTAAAAAAAAAACTGGTGAAACTACAGATACTCAAAATGAGAATTAAAAGCCAATTCTACCTAGTGCAGGTAAGTGAAATTCATTCAAAAAAGGCCTATTATAAAACTTATCTCTCTCACTATTTGCCATATTATGATTTAAAATTAGTTCTATTAGGATAAAATATAGATCATAAGACTCCTTTACATAACTATATTAAGTGTTATATACTGAGCACTTGAAATTCTGTAAAAGAATGAATTCAAATAAAACATACATTTATCATAAGCTATCATTTTGAGATATAATTCCTACAACTTTATTGGATTAAAAGCACATTTTTTTTTTTTTAATAATTGTATTTTTTTTTTAATTTTATAGCTACTTTATTTATTTATTTCTTTATTTTTGGCTGTGTTGGGTCTTCGGTTCATGCGAGGGCTTTCTCTAGTTACGGCAAGTGGGGGCCACTCTTCATCGCGGTGCAGGGACCGCTCTTCATCGCGGTGCGCGGGCCTCTCACTATAGCAGCCCCTCCCGTTGCGGGGCACAGGCTCCAGACGCGCAGGCTCAGTAGTTGTGGCTCACGGGCCCAGCTGCTCCGTGGCATGTGGGATCTTCCCAGACCAGGGCTCGAACCCGTGTCCCCTGCATTAGCAGGCAGACTCTCAACCACTGCGCCACCAGGGAAGCCCTAAAAGCACATTTATCATTCATGTTTAAGCTTCAAGATATTCTATGTTACATTATATTTATTACTAAGAAACCATTTACTTTTAAAATTCATAGCTCCCAATATTCTAATGAACCGTCTTGTCTAAATCACAATTAATTATGAATATAAATCTGTATGTAAAGAAACCTGATGTAAGAGAAGTCCTCCTTTTTAAAAATGATGCCAATTCTTTATCTCTGCTATGTTGCATTTCTGAAATTATGCTGTCTCAGTTATCTATTGCATAATGAACCATAGTGGCTTAAGAGAATAATGGTTTTATTGCCCATGATTCTAAGCCTCAAGATGCAGGCAGAGTTCTGCCGAGATTCTGCTTTGTGATGTGTCCATTGGGCGAATGCATGTGATTGCATCCAGCTGGAAGCTGGGCTGGGCTAAGCTGAGTGGGAAGGTCCAAGATGGCCTTCCATGTCTGGGGTCTTGGTACTAGCTCTCCTCTCTAAGTGGTCTGTTATCCTTCAGAGCTTCTCTCCCCAGCCAGTTAACTTGAATTTCTTAACATGGAGGCTGGGTTCCAAGAGAGTAAGAGTAGATGCTGGAAGGTCTCTGAAGACCAAGGCCCTGGAACTTGCACAGTGTCAGTTCCTACTGGTCAAAGAAGTCACAAGACTAGCCTGTAACCCCAACCCAGAAGGGAAAAAACAAAAACAAAAACAACTCCATCTCCTGAAGGGAAGAATAGTAACATGATATTGCAAAGGGGTGAGGACCTAGGAAGGAGTGATTCTTTGGAGGCCACAATTATAGATAAGTGATTTACCACATACACTAAAACCAAAATCTGGTTTCTCAAAAGTCAGCCAAGCTGGGTAGGTCATTGGAAGAATAGTCCATGTCAAAGAGTAAAAATGTTTTTATGTAAGGAAAAGAGAGTATAAATGACTGGAATTCTATGATAACTTGAGAATGCACAAATGTACTTAGAACCTTTATGTATTATTGCAATAATCCTATTAGTGGCAGTAATGTTCTGCCTGACAATGGCAAAACTAATTTGTCTGTAGCATTCTTTACAATACCTCCCACCTGTCTCACCTGGAAGCTCAGCTGAAGGTGTGCACTGCTTAACCTTGCTGGCTGTTCTGTGACTGAATAGGAGGGAGTTCAGTCATTCCTGCAGAAACAGGGAGACAGAGAATTAACTGGTCTAAGGCGGAGATGCTATGTGCACAATGGTACTCAAAGCTCTAAGTGCTTGCATCCGAGGTCTGGGAAGTGTTGGGGATATTAGTGTCAGAGCACAGTCACCTACATTTGCATTTGTTTACTTATCCTCCTTGAATGTCCCTTTAGAGTCACACGAAGAATTCTTATGTACAAGAAAATGATATGTAATATTGATAAATGTGGAATATCCAAGCTTACACACAAGGTCTGGTGACCTAGACCCAAGCCAAAAAACTATCATTTAAAATTACTTTTTCTAAGAAATGGTTCATACTATCAGTTAATCAGTTCATTGCTACCAGTTAATTGGAAATTGTTTTCACAGAAGTGTTTTCCTTCTTTGATTGCAACCATGCCCGAAGTCATTGCTTTTATGCTGAAAGCATTCTCAATCCCGATGCATTTATTGCTTATCCTTGTAGATCCTACAAATCTTTCAAAGCAGTAA
Source organism: Balaenoptera acutorostrata (assembly GCF_949987535.1). Classification (NCBI taxonomy): domain Eukaryota; kingdom Metazoa; phylum Chordata; class Mammalia; order Artiodactyla; family Balaenopteridae; genus Balaenoptera; species Balaenoptera acutorostrata. The sequence goes on along the minus strand of NC_080079.1, from coordinate 14,471,115 downwards.
GTAAAACGTTTTGCAGTGTAATTTAATTAGCAAGTCATTTTTTGAAGCATGATCAGCCAACTAAAAATTAGAGCATTGAGTATGTAGCAAAAAAATGCATCTGCCATTTTGGGAACTAATAGATTCTTTCTGTGCTGAGTGCTGAACAGTAACTGGGGTTGCTGGAGGGCTTAAATAACTAAACCAACTATTTGTATTCTGGTTGTTTTGGCTCTTTTGAATTATATCCAATTTTGCTTTTTTGGCTATTTGTTATGCCATAATTAGATGCTGCTATCTAAAAGGGCAAAAATTTTTGTGTGTATATATTTTAAATGTCATCCTCAAAGATACCCCGAGAAGCCTGAACCAATCAATAGCTACAATGAAACATATTGCCATTTACTTGGAACATGAAAATTATTTTTATTAAAATTTAATTATTTATACAGAAAAGAACTGAGGTGTAGATAGCTCACAGGAGCTCCATGCAGATCAATACATTACAAAATACCAATCTGATTTTGCTTGAGTCATAAAGCACGTGGTACCAGATCTGAGCTGAACATATTTTTCATTTGGTTATCATTATGAAAAGGAGAAAGAAAATCTATTTTGTAGTGGGAGGTGGAAAGATTTTCCTGCTTGTGCTTTAGAGACCTACCCCCTGTTTTATCAGGGAAGAAAAATGTGGGGTTTCCAGCCGAAGTGTGTTGTAAGTAATAGCATTGTGTGAATAAGTACAGTGTTGGGACAGGACTAAGCGTTTCCCTCCTTTTACAGGGCAAGGTGAGTGAGCCCTCAGGCTGTCTTCTCAGTTTCCTGAGCAAGTTGTCCTTACTCATATCGTGGCTGGTGAACTGCTGTTCTTGGAAAGCTTGCCGTCCAACCATTGGCACTTCCTCAAAACCTTCTTCAAGCTCCAGATGCTGCTCTGAATGGCTAAATGGATCCTGACATTTACTACACCAAAGGCAGGTGGAAGGAAGCAGGTTCTCAGAGTCACAGTGGATTCAGAGTTAGTGGGGTTCAATCTGCTAAACTGGAGAACCATAGGCTCCTGTGCCACATGGATGCTAATTATGGCAACAAACTAGAGAACATCAAGTCAATTTCCTTGACATGTTTTATTGTACTTTAACCCAACAGTCATAAAAAATGAGATGACATTTTAAAAAAATAAATAAAATAAAATAAGGAGGGGTTTTAGTGCCAGGCTGTCTGATTCACATTCTTGCTCCATCACTTGATAGACATGCAACATTGGACAAATTGTTTACTTCTCTGGGCTTTAGTTTCCTGATCTGCTAAATAAGGAAACTAAAAGCATTATAATAATAAGGGACTTTGTAACGATTAATTGACCTAAATGCATATAAAGTGCTTCAAACAGTGCCTTGCACATGGTAAGCACTCCATAAATATGAGCCCTTGTTATGTTGTTAGTATTTTTATTCATTAAAAATGGAGTTTTAAATGGGGTGCTTTACTATAGTCCTAGCCTAAGTGTCCATAGTTTAAAAATCTAAAAGTTCAAAACCTAAAATAGAAAATACTCCAACACTGCTACCCAGATTTTTTTAAGTTAATGTTTTGTTAGTTTTGCTTTAGATTTTAAAACATACAGATAAAATTGAAGTACCTTACATTTCCTTAATGCCCTTCCCTAAGGCAGACTTTGAAGCAAATCAATATACATGTATCATATAAATAGTATCATACTGTAAGTATCTTTCTGAATTTGTTTTTAAATTAAATTTTATAAATTTAAGATCTACATTGATGTTTATAGACCTATTGTATTTATTTTGTAGGAATCGGCCACAATTTATTTATTCATTCCCCTACTAATGTGCATTTTGGTTATTTGCAATTTTTGTTATTAAAAGCAATTTTGCAATGAACCCCTTTGCATATTGCCTTATGTGCTTGTGTAGAAGTTTCTTTATGACATATAATAGAAGTGAAATTGTCAAAGCATTATGTGCATTTCCATCTTTATTGGACATTACCAAATGTCTGTCTGCAATGTCTGTTAATTTATATTCCCATAAGAAGCAAATGAGAATTCCCCACTCCATGTCTTACCCATGCTTGGTTTTGCCGATTGTCTTAATTTTCGTGAATCTGCTGAGTACGAAATTGTATGTTGCTTTAATTAGCACGTTCCTGACAACTAGTATGATTGAGTATCTTTTTACATAGTTATTGACTATTTGAGTTTCGTCTTCTGTGGATTGTTTATTCATATCATTTACTAATTTTTCTAACAGGCCCTTTTTCTTTTCCCTCAATTGTTTTTGTATTATTAAGTTTTGTTTTTGCAAACAGGCAGGGTGGTCTGTTAGGCAACTTAGTCATTTTTAAATGCATATATACTTTATTTAGATTCCAAACATTTCTGATAGTTTAATAATACATCCTGAGTTTATTGAAGGTGAACATTTCTGATTACCTCTTATTTTCTGTCACCAGGGAAATTGCTTCCATTGTCGCAAGGAAGGTTGCCCAACGATGGGTCATTTTGCTGATAGATTTCACCTCAAAAAAATGAAGTCTAATAGATCGTATTATTTTTTAAACACAGGGACTCTTTCCCCATTTGCCCGTAAGTATTGTAGCTGAATTTTATTGTAATGCTTTAAGGCACTTATCTTTAAAAATTCAACAGTTTTTACTGAGTGTCTACTAAATAAGTGGGCATTGGGCCAGACTCCGAGGATGCAGTGAAGAACAATGCAGTGAAGAACAATACAGTGAGCTTAGGCCAGGGTGAAAGCAAAAAAAAAAAAAAAAAATCAGTTTCAATCCTGAGTAATAAACTTTCTTTTGGGAGATGTTCAAAGGAGGAACTTCTGCAACCAGATCAGGGGAGCCCTCTGAGGGGAGGTGATTTCCAAGCTGACTCCTGAAGAGTGAGTAAGAGGGAGAAGGAAATGGAGTATTCCAGGTAGAAGGAACTGCATATGAAAATGCCTGGAGGTAAGAGAGAGCTGGAACTGAAAGAAGATCCCCCTGCTTGGATTGTAGAGGCCAGGAGGAAGGTAACACGAGACAAGGTGGGAGAGGTAAATTGGATCAAATAATGAAATTGTGCTCCATGTGGGAGGTTTGGGCTTTATCTTTGGACAGGTAGAAGCAAAAAGGAACTGGGTGAATGGATTTGAGGGATGCAGAAAATGGGGAAGTCAAGGATGATTGTAGCTGGGTGGATGGTGTGCCATTCGCTGAACTTGGTAACACAGGCAGAGGGGCTGGTTTGGAGTAAGTTGATGGCTCAGTTTCTAACATGTTAGGTCTGAGATGCCCTTAGGACTTGGGCGTGTACAGTTAGATATGGGTCTCGGCCTCTGGAGATGTGGTCTACAGTTACAGATTTAAGCATTTAGGCAGTAATCTAAGCTATGAAAGTGGACGATGTAATTACCCAAGAAGACTGTGTCAAATGAGAAGAAAGAGAGCAGAGAAAGAGGCCCCTGTGAAGGAGACTGAGGAATGAATAGAGAGAAAATATAAAGCTGTGTGGGAGCTAGGGCAAGAAAGATGATGAGGAAGGGAGGGATTCACTGCACCAAATATGCTGAAAGGTCAGATGAGACAGGGGTCCAAAGGGGCTCTAGGGGTGAGCCACCAATTCCGTCATTGCTGATTTTGGGATTTCAATGGAGAGGTGACAGTGGGAGCCATACTGCAGTGGAATGGGCTGGGGAGGGAAAGGGAGCTCTTTGGCAATGATTAACTCACAGTTTGAAAATTCTCTCTAGTAAAATTTTTCCCCTTTCAGAGGCTTTTCAGACAATTTTATGAAGAATTGCATTTTTTTCTGTGTTATTAAGCATACAACAATTTCAGAATTCAGAATAAATGATCTATTTAACTCTAGATGTTTTTAAGTTACACTTGACCATTTGCAAGGGATTTATCCTATTGACAGGCTTTGTGCTGACCCAGACCTGTATTGGCTGGGCATTCCTAGTACATAGCCCTGCAGGAGAGGAAGGGACAGTTTACTTTGCCTCTAAGTCATTTTAAAAGCACAGACCTTATTGCTCAATAGGTTTTCTAGATTTTTTTCTCGATTAGTTGTCAAACTATGGCAAATTAAAACTTGGCTACAGAAAGCATACATGCCACAGAATACAAATTTAATGGATGAGAAACCACACATTTTCTTAAAGTTATAAAAATGTCTGGAAAATTAAAGAATTTTCTTTAAAAAATATTGTTAAGCTATTTACATTTACAAAATCAAAATGTGAATGTTTATGTTTTTTAAAATATAATTTCTCACCAAATTCACTCAAGCTATATAAAGTTGTATTTTTTCATGGACGTGAACAGCCCTGTTCCACTTTAACCTTGAAAGTTGTATTTACATTAAAGTAGCCAGGATGTCATGCTTTCCATGCATTTTTAACCCTTCTTTCTCTTTATTTCCAGGTTGGAGGCACAAATTGTCTGTCAAACTTGATGGAAACAATGCCACTCAAGGAAGCATATTTCTCCGTGTAGGTGGAACAACAGAGAAGACAGGGGAGTTTGGGGTTGTCAGGCAGGTAAGGACGAGGACCTGGCAGGTAACAGTGCTGCACTCAGTTCTCGTGTTCGTCTGGCTCAGTAAGGCTCAGTCTTTTCTTTTCCTACAATACCACCAGCTATCTTGTTATAGTTAACTTTTCTTTTTACTATATATTTTCCAAATATAAAATAGAAATCATAATATCTACAGTTCCAGCTACAAGCAGAAAACATTAGGAAATGATAACATGAAAATACAGATCTAAATAATAAAACAAGGGGGAAAAAATTGACAGGAAACAAAATATATTTTTAATCCAGTCCATTAATGTTATACAAATTTGGGTAGATCTCTTTTATTTTTATAGATTCCATGCAAATTAAGACATTTATATAAATTGCCAAATTTCTAATAAGCTCTCTAAGTAGTACCCACAGATATATGATATATGCTGGGACAGTCAAAGGTAGGAGCCTTTGACTCCTCATGGAGCCTACCTTCCAGTTAGAGGAGACAGACAATACATTAACAAAGGAATAAGGAAATAGCAGCAATAAAGAAATCTCATCTGGTCTAATTTTGGCGTGCATAAAATATGCCTTATGTCTCAAGACAATCTACTTCTCTCTGCTCTATTTCCACACTCACCAAAATATCTTTTTTATCATTAGTTTGGTTACCCAATTCTTTCATACAGATGAAGAAGGTACCAGGGAAAGGGTAGGAGAACATTTTGGTTAATAAAAAGGAAGCATTTCACCATTGTGAGCTGATAAACAGGCTTCTAGTTCTTATATGAGTTTTGTGTGAATTTAGTCTATCATTGGTAGTTTAATCATTTCCTGGTGTCAGTAAAATCTAGTTTCTGATGCCACAGAGCCAAGACCAGATCTTTTATTATGGAGTACTCCTCCCCTAAAAATCACCTAGTCAAGCTTCCCATTTACCTCACCCTTTTTTCAAGCTTCAGACTCATGCTATTCTGAGAGGCTGACCAAAGTGAATGGAAAGAATAAATCTCCTATAAGCAAATGCCAGGAAATGAAACGTTCTCTTCCATGGTACACACAGATGTTGTCTTCAACTTCAGCATTGTGAATACCCAGTGCAAGCTTATGAGTTTTATTTTTCTCTTTACAGTGGAACACTGAAACCAGGCATGACTTATACAAATTTAATTGATGCAGACATTAACATTGGAAACATTGCAAGTATTGAGTTCATTTGGAAGGAACTTTCATTTGAACATTCTCAGAATAAGCTGGGAGCAGAAATGGTGATAGATATATCTGGAAAATATGGATATGAGTAAGTCTTACTTTTTCCTCTGTACTTTCAAACATAGTTTAAACTTTACAAATGACATTTAAAACCCATATATAATTTGAAATTTGAAAATAGTATAAAAATTTGTGCCCTTGAAAGTTTGCAATTAAAGGAAATAAAAATTATTTAAGAAACCAATACTATATTTGTGAAAGTGTTTATAAAATAGTTACTACTCATTAAATTAGAAGACCTACCTATGTCTTCCACCCCACCTACCCTGGAATCATATTAATATCCTCTTTTTTCCCCTTTAAATTTTTCAGATCTGCCTTCTGTAGCTAGAACCTTGTAGGACCTAATATTGCCCAGATCCTGAAACCATGCTAATTCCAGATATAATCTCGATGGATTTATTTAATGGGAGCAATGGAAAAATTAAGCTGGTATCCAGACCAAACTTGGCCCTTGTAAATGAGATAGAAAGGTACAGTTGCCTTTTTTCTATATAGAATGTTTTTCTTATTGACAAGCTTTTATCTGTCCCTTAAAACCAGACTGAGCCCTGGGATTCTGGGTATCAGTGACAAAATAGAGCTGAGTTAGTATTTCCCTGAATAAGAGGAGGTGTTACAAGTAGGGTGATGTAAACTCATCAGAAAATGAGCCTCTGTCTGGTTGAGTGTTTGAAGTACATTTAGAGTATTTCCAGGTGGAATAATCATTGTTCTAAAATGATTTGAAGAATATTTACTATGTTGTTAAACCTCGCTAAGGCAAATTATGTCTATAGTTCATGATGTATAGTAGATGATAACCCTGTAGGTTGATACATCTATCGATTAATAATAAAAACTAATGAGAGCGCATTAGTATTTGCAAGGTGTTCCTTGGTCTTCAGGGAGTGTGTGAGGTAAGAGAGATTTTGGAGCTTATCTATGATGTATGTATCAGTTAGTAATGGGCCCTGAGGATCATCAGCCCCTTCTTCTAGAAACCCCCTACCACAGAATTACTCATCTCCCTGGGCCTTGAAGGTCCCGTTGCAAATTTTTATTTAACCTAAAAGCAGCATTTCATTTCTAAAGCCCTTGACTAACCCTTTGTGTTTATAATAACAATACTGTAATATTTAAATGTGTCATTTGTGTTTTTTCTTTTATTTTGCTTCAATTTCGTCTAATTCAGTTGTCCTCATCCAGTGAAAATAAAAGATGAGTGTTTTTATTTGTTCTGTTCTCTATCACTGGGCTCAGTGTTTGGCCCATAGCACTGTGCTATGAATATTGTTGAAAAGAAATGATGACAGATACTCTGCAGAGGGTTTCTTGATTCTCCTTGTGCCTTGTTGCCAACTGAACCTTAAGAAGAGACCCATGGGTGTACGTGAACTTGAGTTGTGGCAGAAAGCAGAGAACAAAGTGGGGTGACCCTCCCGCTGAGCAAGGAGGAGATAGAAGGTGGATTGGAGAACAAGGCTTAGTGGAAGGAGGAGAGGCGATAAGCCTGTGTTTGGCATGATCCGGCTGAGCATCCTGCCTCCCTGGTGCCGTATCAGCCTGAGGCCCGTGCCAGCCCAGGGACAGGGGGGCCACGCACAGCCCTGTAGGAGGGTCTGAACCCTACTGAGTAACCGCATCGCAGCCCCAGTACTCCTGAGCAGCCTGGCAGTGGAGTTGGTCCATGGCTCTGGGGGATGGAAACCTCCTGTTAGAGCAGCTGCCCCGAGCCTGCACTGCTCTCTGCTCAGCCTTTCTTCCTTTCAGGAGGGGGCTGCCAACTGGGAGGAAGAATTATGAATCAGGATGCTGCCCTAGGCTCTGTGTGTCCTGGCTTGCTTCCTTGTTCGAGGTGTCTCTGGGCTGGCTCTTTCTAAGCTTGAAACGACAAATTGGACTCACTTAACTTCTGGGAACCCTATTTTAATAAACTAGAGACTTTCTGTCCCATTGTTCTTAATATTTGTCCCCTTTTTTGCATTATAAGAACGTCGTATGAAAAATAGTGCATGAGCTATCCAGGCAGATCTGAAAGTTCAAGGTGACAACATTATTTTCTGTGTGTATTGCTGCCTAGGAAAGCTCTTAAAAAAATGATTCCCTTGCTCTCTGAGTGCCCTGCGTTACTATAGCAGAGTACTGCGGGCAAAGGCTGTTAGGAAATTCTTCTGCTTCTTGAGCGAACTGCCCTTAATGCTGAAAAGTGACTTCCAATCCCATTAGCCATCACTTTCTCCACTGCCCATTGCCATCAGTTCACACTCATACCTCGTCTTCACATTACCCACAAATGCCCTCCTCTAAACTTGCACATGGGAGCATCCCCCTCTTGGACCACAACTGCTTTCCCTTCAGGCCGACGGAGTGAACTTCTCAGACCTTGTGACTTCTGTTCCATTACCTTTCTACTTTCTTGAAACCCACCAACCCATTTCCTTTCACACCCAGCTTAAGTTGCATGATAATTTAGTTTAGTAATAATGCCTATTAACACCCTAAACTCCCTTTTTTTGCATCCTGTTGGGCAAAACCTCAACCTGAGCACACCCAGTGTTCCTCTTCCTCTAGGCCAGCACTCAAATAGTTGAGGGCTACTGGGACAGTCATGTCTCAGAGAAGACATGTATAACTATAAATTGATCATCAACACTGTCCTGAAATTCTACCTGTTTTTTGGTTTTTTGTTTATTTGTTTGTTTTTCGCTTTTTGACACCTCTTACCCCAAACTCTCCACCTACTTTATACAGAAAACAGAGGTCATCAGAGAGCAAATCTCTCCTCTTTTTAATCCAAACATGTCAGTTACTTACATCTGCATCCGTTTTATCCTTTTTCTTTCTAATAAGGAAGCTGCCCCTTCTCCCACCCAAGGCCAATGCCTGCCTCTGTGCATTGGATCTCACTCTCTCTAGCCTTCTTGGGAATCCTATCCTATTGGTTACATTTTCTTTCCTTTGCACATTCAAGCTCTCATTGCTTTAGATTTTTTAAAGTCTAAGTCTCTCCCATTGGGGAAAAAAAGTCATTCTCAACCCTGTTTTCCCCTTTAGTCCCATCTGACCTGAAAATAGCTCTCACTCACGTTTCCAGTGACTGCCAGGTACGAAGTTGAATGGAAAGTTTTACTCATTCATTCCATCCCTCAACAGAATTCAGCACTGTTTTTTCTTTTTACTTTTTGTTGTAGAAATTTTCAAATATTCACAGCAGCAGAGAAATTGGTTAAATAGAACTCGCAAGAACTTGTCAGCGAGTTAAATGATTTTCAGATTTTGCCAATTCTATAAGTGTGTCCACAAACACACACTCCCTGCTTTTGTTTTGTTTGTTTGTTTTTGCTGAACTATTTTAAACCAGATCCTACGTGTGATACCATCTCTCCCATTTACATATCAGTATGAATCTCTAAACAATAAATTTGTTGAACATAATCATAATATCTATTTTAACAATAATTTTTAAATGAATTTAAGGTTAACCAAAAGAATTAACCATAATTCCTTAATATCATCTTACATTCAATTTGTTTTTAAATCTTCCAGATTGCCTGAAAAAGCTCTTAGGGCAGTTGGTTTGTTTAAATTGGGATCCAAGCAAGATCCACAAATTGCATATGATTAACATGTCCCTAAGTCTCTTTTCATCTATAAGAGTTCCCCTCCCCCTTCTTCCACACCAGTTGTTAAATAAACCAGGTTACTTGTCCTGTAAAATTTCTCACATTCAACTGATGGGATCCCCTTGGTATCATTTAGTACATTCCTCTCTCCTGTGTATTTCCTGTAAACTAGTACCTAGGTCGGGACACTTGATGGGATTCAGGTTCCTGTCCACTGGGCAGTGGGGATTGACCCCCTCCATGAGAGATGGGTAATTTCTACACCTTACTTACAGCTCTCAAGTTAACTGGTGATCTTTTATTCATTCAAAGGATTATATATGTAATCACTTTATAAATTTGAAAGGGCTATACCAGTTAGAGTTGTAGGTAAAACAAAATACTGACTGGCTTCAAATCTAGTTGCTGAATGGCAGACTAAGAGGAGAAAGGTGACTTGAAGAAGGTTTACTAGGGTTTGTGCTCCAGGAAGATTGGAGGAAAGGGGCAAATTGTGTAAAGATCCAATTACAGAAGAGGCATTGAACTCTGCACTATGGCTAGGGCTGGAGGAGGTGGATCATAAATGTTCCTGCAGAAGTTGAGGAAAATTCAGATACCTGGTGGAGTTGTGTGTCTGTTTCCCCAGGCTCCTCAGATCAGAGTGAATAATAGAAATTCCCTGCTTAACAGAGCCGTCAGGTTGTGTTGACTCTGCAGCTCTTCAGAACAAGCAGTGTGTCTCAGGAACAGAAGTATAATTTATGTCAAGTTATTGTTTCTCAGCCTTTTAAAACCTAAGCTCATGTTAGATAAACATAAAAATCTTATGTTCCTCCTGGGGTCTTTACTCCTACATTTGGGAAAATCAATCTTTTTTCATATACCCTCTGGCCAAAAAGATTTCAAAAATCTTTACTTTCTGCAGATTGTGTAATAAAAATGATAAGTGTGTTTTGTGTTATGTTTTGTTATTTTTTTTCCCCTCAAATACATACTTATAATACCAGATGGGCTTCTTTATTTTACACATGATTCTCTAAGAGTTCTGCTCTAAATGATTTAAGTCTTATACTCAGGAGAGTGGAGTCTTTCTATTAGATTTCACTCCAATACGAGAGAATGTCTATATAGACTGGGCCAAGAATTTTGGTAAATGTTTTGTCCCATATACAGTCTATTTTCAAAGTTTGAGTTTTGCAAATATTTAACCTTTACAGAGTCATATATCTTTCTTTTCTTTTCGGAGGCTTTTTTTCATTCATTCATTTAAAAAACATTTATTGTGTTATCCTTATGTGCCAGGCATTGTGCTAAGTCATAGGGTATATGAAAAACAAGAGATAGTCCTTGCTCTTGAGGTACACATAGCATTGCAGAGGACACAGGAAAATAAATCCTTGATTATAATACATCATGACAAGGACTGTGATAGAAGCAGGCACAGGGGTGAGAGTGGCATAGAAAAGAGCCAGCTTACTCAACTACTCTCACACCTTCATCCTTCACTCACTGATAATGATAAAGAGAGAGAGAGCCGTAGGTTTTCATTTCTTAATTCTGTGGTTGCCATACATACTGTTATAAGAGATTCCATTTTGGAATTCAGAGTACTTTATTTTTCCAGTACCTGTGGTCCTGGAGAAACAGAACTGACATTTCTCTCAAACATTCACACATACATCTATTCATCAAGGATCTACTGATTGTCAACTGTGGCCAGAGGAGCAATAATTTCCTTGAGGGTCCCAGGAAGAGGGAGCAAAGGCCATGCCCAATAGATTTAGGATGACGCTAACCAGAGCATGACTAATCCACTCATCTTGGGCTTGTGTAAGACACAGTCCAGTGGTCCTAACGGCGTCAACTGCAGAGCAATGCCTATGCATCATGAAGACAGATGCAATTACCAAACTTCAATCCATCATTTAGGAATAACCACAGTAAACCTAAAATTTAAAATAACTTAAGGCTAGAGATTTGTGTGTGGAGATGAGAATACCACTTAAAAGTAATGGAAACACCATTTTTTCCAGACTTTTACTTTGAAGAGCATGTGGGCAGCAGGTGATGCCTCTGGACGCTGTTCATTAATATGAGGTAAGACTCTCAAGCTCTTTGGTTAAATAAGAATTCTATTCAAATCATAATACCTCATGCAAGAGTGAGAAAAAGGAAGTGTTAGTGATTCCCTTCTGGATTAAAATGAAAAGATATGCACACTTGTAGCTTCTGGAAAGCAGAAAGGAATTTAAATTTTATCTCCACAACAAAACATTTTTAAGTCAACCAGTCAAAATTAGACCTTTCACAGGATGAAGTTTACTTTCATGGGATATAACATCACCATCTAAAGTCCAGATGTTTGACTAACATTTTCATTATACACAATGCCATTTGCTTTTTCTCCGAAGCTGCAGGGGAAAATGCAACATTTTTCCTGTATTATTTGCAGAGGTTTCTTTTACCAGCACTTACGAAGCCTTGTGGATTTTCAAGGGCAAAAACTGTAATTCTATTGGTTATCACAAAGAGAAAGACAAGCCCAAGGAGTCCAAAACACACAAGTTGGAAAAAGAACACTGTAGAAAACAAATGGAATATGGGACACATACTATTTTGTACCAACAATGCAGATGATGTTTTCTGAAATCTCAGAAACAGAAGGTTATTTCTTTTCGAACTTTCAAAATATCTTAAAATTTAATGTAGTGAATGTAGAGCACGGAATTGTGAATTGGAGGTCTGGTTCTGATTCCAGAATCAATTAACACAATGAACTCAGGCAAATAATTTCACTTTGAGCCCCAGCATGTCCACCTATAAAACAAAGATCATATGTATGATTTCTGAGATTGCTTTCTCATTCTGAAATCCTTCGGCTAATTAGGTGAGGGTATGTATACATAAATGAGTGGATAGATGGGTGAATCAATCAAGTAAAAATAAAATTTGGATTTTCTTGTGTGTTCATAATTCTTCCCAACCATATAATGCCGTCATTAGGGATCTATATGTTTTTATGATGTACATTGATTGTCCCTAATACATTCATGTTTTCTTAAAGTTTGATTTGTCTTTTTATTGTGGAAAGCCTTGCTTACTTGAGTTGAATATATTATTTATTAAGCTGCCCTCTAGTGGAAGAATGAGCGTATTGTGTCATCCAGTGACAGCTTAATAATCAACAAACCACTGTACAACACTGTATGAATTTTTAATGAATCAAACCTCAGTGCTATATGCAGTGAAATTTTTAGTTCTCAAGATCTCAATATATCACTCTGGTTAAGTTCCCTTTAAATTCTGATTTGGAACCAGTCTTGAAATTTAAGAATAACAACACATATAAAGGTAGAATATCGTTTTAAAAACTTCCCCCATCATTGAATTGTTGCTCTTGGAGGAACAGTGTGCATTGGGTTATAAAACATAGAGGACGTTTTGTTCACCCAATGCATGAATTACATCAGTAAAGGAGGAGAAGTTTTGGGTCCCGGACTCTTTGCTGGTTTGCTGTTGATTTCCCCCAGCACACGTTTCAGGTGGGACAGGGACTGTGCCTGTGGAACCGAGAAGGTGAGCACTAACTATAGTAGTGATGGTCCAACTTCACAGAATGTCTAGCGTGTGGGAGCAGAACGGGCACATGTTGTGGTGTTCTTCAGTTATCTGTCATCAGGTTATATAAGAACTTAGAAGTCTTACTCACTAGCCTCTGTTTCAGTGTAATTGCTGTTGGTGTAGTAATCAATAAAGATATTTCTCTCCAGAGACTAAACTTTCCCCTTTGTTGAACAGCACCTAACAGTGTGTGAACACAACATTTAAGCTCTGTCCACAAGCCAATTTAACACAACTAACTGGTCAGTTTTGTTTTTAAAAAGTGACAAGAGCATTTTAGTCAAGCAACAAAGTTGATTTTTTTAAATAGAATTTTACCAGTTATTGATTCAATTTTAATATATTAATGCACCAATTCATCCAACATATAACATTGGTTGTATGTATAGACAGTGTTATGGAGAAAATAGTTAGAAAGGATTGGTTCAAGGTGACGGAGTTGAAGGATGTGCACTCACTCCCTCTTGCAAGAGCACCGGAATCACAACTAACTGCTGAGCAATCATTGACAGGAGGACACTGGAACTCACTAAAAAAGATTCCCCACATCCAAAGACAAAGGAGAAGCCACAATGAGACAGTAGGAGGAGCACAATCACAATAAAATCAAATCCCATAACCACTGGGTGGGTGACTCACAAACTGGAGAACAGTTATACCACAGAAGTCCACCCACTGGAATAAAGGTTCTGAGCCCCATGCCAGGCTTCCTAACCTGGGGGTTTGGGAATGGGAGGAGGAATTCCTAGAGAATCAGACTTTGAAGCCTAGTGGGATTTGATTGCAGGACTTTGACAGGACTGGGGGAAACAGAGACTCCACACAAAGTAGTGTGCACATCAGGACCCAGAGGGAAGGAACAGTGACCCCATAGGAGACTGAACCAGACCTACCTGCTAGTGTTGGAAGGTCTCCTGCAGAGGCTGGGAATGGCTGTGGCTAACCATGGGGACAAGGACACTGGCAGCAGAAGTTCGGGGAAGCACTCCTTGGTGTGAGCCCTCCCAGAGTCTGCCATTAGCCCCACCAAAGAGCCTGTAGCCTCTAGTGCTGGGTTGCCTCAGGCCAAACAACCAACAGGGAGGGAACACAGCCCCACCAACCAGCAGACAAGCAGATTAAAGTTTTACTGAGCTCCGCCCACCAGAGCAACACCCAGCTCTACCCATCACCAGTCCCTCCCATCAGGAAGCTTGCACAAAACTCTTAGATAGCCTCATCCACCAGAGGGAAGACAGCAGAAGCAAGAAGAACTACAATCCTGCAGCCTATGGAACAAAAACCACATTCACATAAAGATAGACAAAATGAAAAGGCAAAGGACTATGTACCAGATGAAGGAACAAGATAAAACCCCAGAAAAACAGCTAAATGAAGTGGAGACAGGCAACCTTCCAGAAAAAGAATTCGGAATAATGATAGTGAAGATGATCAAGGACCTTGGAAAAAGAATGCAGGCAAAGATAGAGAAGATGCAAGAAGTGTTTAACAAAAACCTAGAAGAATTAAAGAACAAACAAACAGAGATGAACAATACAATAACTGAAATGAAAAATACACTAGAAGGAATCAATAGCAGAATCACTGAGGAAGAAGAACGGATAAGTGACCTGGAAGACAGAATGGTGGAACTCACTGCTGCAGAACAGAATAAAGAAAAAAGAATGAAAAGAAATGAAGACACCCTAAGAGACCTCTGGGACAACATTAAATGCACCAACATGCACATTATGGGGTTCCAGAAGGAGAAGAGAGAGAGAAAGGACCCAAGAAAATATTTGAAGAGATTATAGTCAAAAACTTCCCTAACGTGGAAAAGGAAATAGCCACCCAAGTCCAGAGAGCACAGAGAATCCCAGGCAGGATAAACCCAAGGAGAAACATCCGAGGCACATAGTAATCAAATTGACAAGAATTAAAGACAAAGAAAAATTATTAAAAGCAACAAGGGAAAAATGACAAACAACAAACAAGGGAACTCCCATAAGGTTAACAGCTGATTTCTCAGCAGAAACTCTACAAGCCAGAAGGGAGTGACACGATATATTTAAAGTGATGAAAGGAAAAAATCTACAACCAAGATTACTCTACCTGGCAAGGATCTCATTCATATTCGATGGAGAAATCAAAAGCTTTACAGAAAAGCAAAAGCTAAGAGAATTCAGCACCACCAAAACAGCTCTACAACAAATACTAAAGGAACTTCTCTAAGTGAGAAGCAGACGAGAAGAAAAGGACCTACAGAAACAAACCCAAAACAATTAAGAAAATCATGATAGGAACATACATATTGATAATTGCCTTAAATGTGAATGGATTAAATGCTCCAACCAAAAGACACAGGCTCGCTGAATGGATACAAAAACAAGACCCATATATGTGCTGTCTACAAGAGACCTGCTTCAGACCTAGGGACACATACAGACTGAAAGTGAGGGTATGGAAAAAGATATTCCATGCAAAGGGAAATCAAAAGAAAGCTGGAGTAGCAATAATCATATCAGATAAAATAGACTTTAAAATAAAGAATGTTACAAGAGACAAGGAAGGATACTACATAATGATCAAGGGATCAACCCAAGAAGAAGATATAACAATTATAAATATATATGCACCCAACATAGGAGCACGTCAATACATAAGGCAAATGCTAATAGCTATAAAAGAGGAAATTGACAGTAACACAATAATAGTGGGGGACTTTAACACCTCACTTACACCAATGGACAGATCATCCAGATAGAAGATTAATAAGGAAACACAAGATTTAAATGACACAATAGACCAGATAGATTTAATTGATATTTATAGGACATTTCATCCAAAAACAGCAGATTACACTTTCTTCTCAAGTGCGCACGGAACATTCTTCAGGACAGATCACATCTTGGGTCACAAATCAAGCCTCGGTAAATTTAAGAAAACTGAAATCATATCAAACATCTTTTTCGACCACAATACTATGAGATTAGAAATAAATTATAGGGAAAAAAACGTAAAAAACACAAACACATGGAGGCTAAACAACACGTTACTAAATAACCAAGAGATCACTGAAGAAATCAAAGAGGAAATCAAAAAGTACCTAGAGACAAATTACAATGAAAACACTACAATCCAAAACCTATGGGATGCAGCAAAAGCAGTTCTAAGAGGGAATCTTATAGAATAAAATTATTTATTAGAATTTTATAGAATAAAATTATTTCTTATTCTCAAGAAATAAGAAAAATCTCAAATAAACAATCTAACCTTACAGCTAAAGGAACTAGCGGAAGAAGAACAAAAAAACCCCAAAGTTAGTAGAAGGAAAGAAATCAAAAAGATCAGAGCAGAAATAAATGAAATAGAAACAAATAGCAAAGATCAATAAAACTAAAAGCTGGTTCTTTGAGAAGATAAACAAAATTGATAAACCATTAGCCAGACTTATCAAGAAAAAGAGGGAGAGGACTCAAAGCAATAAAATTAGAAATGAAAAAGGAGAAGTTACAACAGACACTACAGAAATGCAAAGCATCATAAGAGACTACTACAAGCAGCTCTATGCCAATAAAGTGGACAACATGGAAGAAATGGACAAATTCTTAGAAAGGTATAACCTTCCAAGACTGAACCGGGAAGAAATAGAAGATATGAACAGACTAATCACAAGTAATGAAATTGAAACTGTGATTAAAAATCTTCCAACAAACAAAAGTCCAGGACCAGATGGCTTCACAGATGAATTCCATCAAACATTTAGAGAAAAGCTAACACCCATCCTTCTCAAACTCTTCCAAAAAATTGCAGAGGAAGGAACACTCCCAAACTCATTCTACGAGGCCACCATCACCCTGATACCAAAACCAAAGATACTACAAAAAAAGAAAATTACAGACCAATATCACTGATGAATATAGATGCAAAAGTCCTCAACAAAATACTAGCAAACAGAATCCAACAACACATTAAAAGGATCATACACCATGATCAAGTAGGATTTATCCCAGGGATGCAAGGACTCTTCAATATATGCAAATCAATCAATGTGATACACCATATTAACAAATTGAAGAATAAAAACCATATGATTATCTCAATAGATGCAGAAAAATCTTTTGACAAAATTCAACACATATTTATGATAAAAACTCTCCAGAAAGTGGGCATAGAGGGAACCTACCTCAACCTAATAAAGGCCATATATGACAGACCCACAGCAAACATCATTCTCAATGGTGAAAAACTGAAAGCATTTCCTCTAAGATCAGGAACAAGACAAGGATGTCCACTCTTGCCACTATTATTCAACATAGTTTTGGAAGTCCTAGTCACGGCAATCAGAGAAGAAAAAGAAATAAAAGGAATCAAACTGGAAAAGCAGAAGTAAAACTGTCACTGTTTGCAGATGACATGATACTATACACAGAGAATCCTAAAGATGCCACTAGAAAATGACTAGAGCTAATCAATGAATTTGGTAAAGTTGTAGGATACAAAATTAATGCACAGAAATCCCTTGCATTCCTATACACTAACAATTAAAGATCAGAAATAGAAATTAAGGAAACAATCCCATTCACCATTGCAACAAAAAGAATAAAATACCTAGGAATAGACCTACCTAAGGAGACAAAAGACCTGTACTCAGAAAACTATAAGACACTGATGTAAGAAATCAAAGATCACAAAACAGTTGGAGAGATATACCATGTTCTTGGATTGGAAGAATCAGTATTGTGAAAATGACTATACTACCCAAAGCAATCTACAGATTCAATGCAATCCCTATCAAATTACCAATGGCATTTTTTACAGAACTAGAACAAAAAATCTTAAAATTTGTATGGAGATACAAAAGACCCCAAATAGCCACAGCAATCTTGAGGGAAAAAAACGGAGCTGGAGGAATCAGACTCCCTGACTTCAGACTATACTACAAAGCTACAGTAATCAAGACAATATGGTACTGGCGCAAAAACAGGAATATAGATCCATGGAACAGGATAGAAAGCCCAGAGATAAACCCACGCACCTATGGTCAACTAATCTATGACAAAGGCGGCAAGGATATACAGTGGAGAAAAGACAGTCTCTTCAATAAGTGGTGCTGGGAAAACTGGACAGCTACATGGAAAAGTATGAAATTAGAACACTCCTTAACACCATACACAAAAATAAACTCAAAATGTAGTAAAGACCTAAACGTAAGACCAGACACTATAAAACTCTTAGAGGAAAACATAGGAAGAACACTCTGACATAAATCACAGCAAGATCTTTTTTGACCCACCTCCTAGAATAATGGAAATAAAAACAAAAATAAACAAATGGGATCTAATGAAACTTAAAAGCTTTTGCACAGCAAAGGAAACTACAAACAAGACGAAAAGACAACCCTCAGAATGAGAGAAAATATTTGCAAATGAATCAGCGGACAAAGGATTAATCTCCAAAATATATAAACAACTCATGCAGTTCAATATTAAAAAAAAACAAAAAACCTTATTAAAAACGGGCAGAAAGCCTAAATAGACATTTCTCCAAAGGAGACATACAGATGGCCAAGAGGCACATGAAAAGCTGCTCAACATCACTAATTATTAGAGAAATGCAAATCAAAACGACAATGAGGTATCACCTCACACCAGTTAGAATGGGCATCATCAGAAAATCTACAAAAAACAAATGCTGGAGAGGGTGTGAGAGAAGGGAACCCTCTTGCACTGTTGGTGGGAATGTAAATCGATACAGCCACTATGGAGAATAGTATGGAGGTTCCTTATAAAACTGAAAATAGAATTACCATATGACCCAGCAATCCCACTGGTGGGCATATACCCAGAGAAGACCATAATTCAAAAAGACACATGCACCCCAATGTTCATTGCAGCACTATTTACAATAGCCAGGTCATGGAAGCAACCTAAATGCCCATCAACAGACGAATGAATGGATAAAGAAGATGTGGTACATATATACAATGGAATATTGCTCAGTCATAAAAAGGAACAAAATTGGGTCATTTGTAGAGACATGGGTGGACTTGGAGACTGTCATACAGAGTGAAGTAAGTCAGAAAGAGAAAAACAAATATTGTATATTAACACATACATGTGGAATCTAGAAAAATGGTACAGATGAACCAGTTTGCAAGGCAGAAATAGAGACACAGATGTAGAGAACAAATGTATGCACACCAAGGGGGAAAAGCAGGGGTGGGGGTGGTGGTGGGATGAATTGGGAGATTGGGTTTGACATATATATACACTTATATGTATAAAATAGATAACTAATAAGAGCCTGCTGTATAAATAAATAAATAAATTCAAAAAAAGTTAGAGATATGGTAACTTGAATGTCACAGGGTTAAATACCTTGATTAGTGTTTTATAGGGCAACATTTTTTTTTTTTTAAAGAGCAGAGTATTTTTTTTTAAATTTATTTATTTATTTTAATTTATTTATTTTTAGCTGTGTTGGGTCTTCGTTTCGTGCGAGGGCTTTCTCTAGTTGTGGCAAGCGGGGGCCACTCTTCATCGCGGTGCGTGGGCCTCTCACTATCGCGGCCCCTCCCGTTGCGGGGCAGAGGCTCCAGACGCGCAGGCTCAGTAATTGTGGCTCACGGGCCCAGTTGCTCCGCGGCATGTGGGATCTTCCCAGACCAGGGCTCGAACCCGCGTCCCCTGCATTAGCAGGCGGACTAGGGCAACATTTGATGTGGTTTCTGTAATAACTCTTTATGTTAAATTTAGATTACTTCTCCCAGCAAAATGACAATAATCAGTTCTATGACAACCGACTTTAAAGTTAGAAGCATTCCATTTTTATGTAACTATGGAAAAATGCTATGATTAATGAATCTTTGAGGTGCTGATACTTCTTGCATTGAATGGGGCAAAACCCTGCCATCTCTTTGTAGCTCTTGTCTTCAGAGTGACTCATGTTTCAGGGGTTCTCTGCATCTTTAATCCTCACACTTTATGTCCTCTCCTTCTGTGGTTCACTCCATTGACGACAGGCTGGTCTGCCACACTACTGGGGAGGTTAGAAGGAGGATAAATGGGGCTGGTGGGTGAATCACATGTTGGTAGAAACAGTGAAAGCTGGAAAACTGTACTTAGTGTACACTGTGTAACCCAGGTCACCGTATAGGATAGAAGCCCCCAGGAGAGGGATTGCCATGGTTTGCTTTTATTTAAGTTCTTTTAATTGAAATAAACATATATACAAGAAAGTGCACAAATCCGAAATGTACAGCTCAATGTATTTTTTCAAAGTAAACACACCTATGTAAATTTTTTTTTTTTTTTTTTTTTGCCTGAGCGCCGGGACAGGCTGTCCCTTAAGGGGTGTGTGCGCGCTCGTTTGCTTCTGGTTTTCTTTTTAACTTTTTGGTTTATTTATTTATTTATTTATGGCTGTGTTGGGTCTTCGTTTCTGTGCGAGGGCTTTCTCCAGTTGCGGCGAGCGGGGGCCACTCTTCATCGCGGTGCGCGGGCCTCTCACCGTCATGGCCTCTTCTGTTGCGGAGCACAGGCTCCAGACGCGCAGGCTCAGTCAATTGTGGCTCACGGGCCTAGCTGCTCCGCGGCATGTGGGATCTTCCCAGACCAGGGCTCGAACCCGTGTCCCCTGCATTGGCAGGCAGATTCTCAACCACTGCACCACCAGGGAAGCCCCCTATGTAAATTTTTTTAAAAGAACAGTAATGGCATTACAGAAATCTCCTTTGTGCTCCTCTCAATCATTACAAATTACCAATTACTAATAAGGTAACCACCACTCTGATTTCTATTCCCATAGGTTAGTGTTGCTTGTTTTTCTTAATTTGATACAAATGGAATCATGCAGCATTTATTCATTCTCAGTTTGGCCAACGTTATGTCTATTGTTGCAAATAGCAATAGTTTGATCTTTTTCAGTGTTGTGTAGAATTCTTTGGCATGACTATTTATCTATCCATTCTACAGTTGGTGGACACTTAGGTCGTTTCTAGTTTGAAGCTATTGCAAATAATGCTTCTATGAATATTTTTGTATGTATGAATATTTTTGAGTGTATATTTTGTGTGCATTGTTTCAAGTATAAACCTAGGAATGGACTTGCAGATTCATGAAGTGTGCACATACTCAGCTTTGCTAGGAACCGCCGGGAAGCTCTGCAGGGGAGTGCAGCCATTCACACTGCTATCAGCATGGGAGAGTTCTTTTTGCCTCCACATCCTCAGCACACTTGGTATTGGCAGTCCTTCTGTCAATAATTTAGCCATTCTGGTGAGTGTGTAGTGATATCTCATATTGGTTTTAATTTGAATTTATCTGATGACAAATGATAGAGAAAGCATCTTTTCATGTCCTTACAGGGCATTTACATATCCTCCTTTGTAATTATTAAACATTTATGCCCATTATTGGTTTCTCTATATGTCATTGATTTGTAAATAAATCTACAAATAAAAATTTTTTTAAAAAAGAAACAATGACAACCCAGTAGTGATGAACACCCCTAGCATTCAGATTGTGGCCTCTAAATGCTATTTCCTGTCAAAAAGAACCAAGGTTCCTTGGAGCAAAGGCTGATTCCACATAAAAGAGAAAGCTGGAACATTTTTTCAGACCTAAACGCAGGGAAACTATCAAGGGTTAGTAGGATCATGTCAAAAAGACTGAGGAGCCAACAACTCCTTAGAAGCCCCTACTGGTTGCAGATAGAACAAAATGAGCATCAATAAACAGTAGTTATATGGCAAAGGACTGAAAGAATTTAAGTATATTTTATCCATGAGTTCCAATTGATAATTTAAATAAAAACAAAATTTTATTAATCACCTTTGAAGGATATTAAACTCATTACTTTGAAAATTGACAAATAAATGGGAAATTGATCATTTATCCTGCCTTTTCTATACAAACTGTAACTCAGAGTAATTAAATACTTACTAAAGAGGCAAGTAATAGTAAAGAGGCAAATTTCTCTTTATAGTAATATTCCAGCTAAAATATGAAAAAGGAATGACATAAGTAGAATATCGTTATTTTTAAACCCTAGAAGGAGCTAAGCAATGATTATGCCATGACTGCTAACATCACAAAAAGAGACAACCAGATATCAGGACATCAGTCTAGGA
Source organism: Balaenoptera acutorostrata (assembly GCF_949987535.1). Taxonomy (NCBI): domain Eukaryota; kingdom Metazoa; phylum Chordata; class Mammalia; order Artiodactyla; family Balaenopteridae; genus Balaenoptera; species Balaenoptera acutorostrata. The sequence goes on along the minus strand of NC_080079.1, from coordinate 14,449,017 downwards.
AGATACTATCTGTCATCGCTGTGTAGAATCCTTAAGCAGCAGCTTTGACAAACAACTTCCTAGGCATTCTGCTGGGAAGGATTCAGGTTTTGGTTCTCCCGAGTAGATTTTATCACTGTCTCCCAAACTTGCGTGTGAATCCGAGTCATCACAGGATGCTTTTTAAAATACTGAATCCTAAATACTGCCCCTGAGTGTATGAGCCAATAGGTCTCAATTGAGGAATTGATATAATAAAGTTCCATAGGCATTTCTGATATTCAGTCAGGTATAGGAACTCTTGATTTGTGTCACTTATTGTCCCCAAAGCCTCACCTAGTATCCTGCATGGAGCAGACTGCAGGCAGGTGAAGCCTTGGGATTTTTGGAGAATCCATCAAATGGCTGATATTCTCAATCACTCCTCTACCTCATTGCTGGCACCTTAAATTCCACCATCGGCACTTAAAGTGTTTAGCTTTTTACTGCAAAATAACTAACTAAAGATGGGAATGGAAAATTCATGCCCAATGTGATGCCAATTTTCACTCCCAACCCACAGTCCCACTACTAATTGATCACCATTCTCTTTCCCACTGAAATCAGATGTGACCTCAGAATCCTTCTCACTCCAATGCTCCAAGCAGTCACTACCAGTTAATTATTGTTGATACACAAATCAAAATCGATTTGTCATCCTGGGCTCAAGGTGTGACTCTTATCCCTTGTGCCCTTTGAGTAGGCAGAAAAGTATAATCTGTTTGCACTTACTTCTTAACATGCATAGGGTTCTGAGAGTAGAAGATGATAAAGTGGGAGAAATCAAGAGCACTTCACCTATTGAGGCTGATGATAGTGGATGTACTAACTCCATCAACAGGTACGTACAGAGTTGACCATGTCCAGGTACCCGGCTGGGCAAAGTACAGACACAGTCCTATCCTTGTGGAGTTTTCTGTTCCACACTTCACGGGGAGGGGGGGCGGGCGGAATCTGTCAAGGGGCGAGCATGTGGTTTGGCAGTTTCAGAGGAATAAAGAGATGAAACAATTTTGTTCACACGCCTTTGATAAATATGAAATGTAACACTTGCTATGATTTCCACGGAAATCTGGTTCCCTTCTTAACAACTGCAGAATGTACTGTAAACATCCAACAAGTCCTTTAGCCGTCAGCAGCCGTTTTACTTAACAAGAGCAGTTCTCAGATTCCCACATCATTTGTGGGTTTATTCGTCAACTGAACTTGTTAATTTGCCTGAGTTGTTGTTACTCTTGTGTTTGATATATCCCCAATTTTATGAAAAGGATCAATGGCTCAAAAGTTATTCATTGAGATGGAAAATCAGAGATGAAAATAGTAGCAAATACCATAGTACAGAATAATATAACAAACGCAAAACCAGCTCTGAGTCAAATGAATCTGGAAGGATGAGAGGAACTAACTGAATAGCAAAACATCTTCCATTTTCCTTCAGGGCTCCAGTATATAAATATTTCTCCAAAAGTAGCATAAAGTTTTTGACACTCTCATTTCATTTTTAAGCAGAACGTGGTGATGTCTTTGTTAAGCATATTGAGTATTTTTTAAAACAATCAGAACATCATACCTTCCAGTATGAGGTTTATTAATAGCGGATGAGATCAAGAACACAAAGGCATTTTTCAAGCTCACGTTCCTTGTAGCAAAAACAGGTACAAGTCACAGAATCACAGAGGAGTTTACAAAACCAGGTTCAAGGTCAGAGACAGACACTTTTGAGAGAGCACAGAATAAATTGGTGAAATTCCGTTATCAGATGAAATTGTTGGACTTTCATAGCATTATAGGGGAGGAAAAATATATTTTTCCTCTACCCTTTGCATCATTGACTGGGACCCCTGTAATAAAAGACATTAACAAGAGAAAAGCATACAAATTAATTTAATATAAGGTTTATGTGACACAGGAGCCTTCCTAAGGAAACGAGGACTTGAAGAAACAGTTAAGCTTGAGTGGTTTTATGCTAGGTTTGATGAGGAGTGGAAAGTCATGGGAAGATGTGATGGGACAAAGACTATGAGCTAAGTGTAATAAACTGGGGGAAATTATCAAGGCCTGTTCATTCACATTCCCCTCTGAGTCCCTTCCTCTGGGTAGAGGGAGGGCACCTCTCACATGGGGTGCTCCAGGGAAGGGCAGAAAGTCCTTCCTGTACATGCCATTTCTGAAATTCCTTCAGTTTAAAATGTTCAATATGCCAAGGTGTCATATTTTGGGGTAGCATGTCCTGAACCCCATCATTACAAATAGCATACCACCCCATGGAATTGCTATCACTGTGTGTACCCTAGGCATATAGCTGTAGAAAACCAGACATGTAAAGCCGTGCGAGGGGAGATGTTTGATGACTTTTCCTCCTCCCGCTGAAAGTCCATGCTGCAGGGGGAAGGACTTCCATAGAGTAAATGACAGGTTAGTGAGCCATAAGATAAATTGGAAAAGGTGTACTGGGATCAGTACAGACAGCAAAAAGGCTGTGACTACACAACTGAGAGGCACCAGAAGTCCAGTGAATGCATGCCTGGCTTCGCAAAGAACAGTTGGTCAACAAAACGCCTTCTGATCCCGACACAGTGTTGAAAAAAGTGGTGACATTTTGAATATGATCGTGTTATGGCCGTGGAACGTGTGTTTAGCATGCTGTGTGCAGAGAAATGAGCTTAAATTCCAAGGGGAAGTGTGTTCACGTGAAGGAGATCAAAGCACTTTCAATACACATTTTCAATGCCCCAATGATATCTACTCCACAATTTCAAGTGAGGTACCTCAGTAATATATTCATTCATTTTTATTCAAGAAGTGAGAGCCTGAACCTCTCACTTCTTGAATAAAATACATGTTTTAATGCTGATGATAAAATTTTGGAATTTCTAAGAAGAGCAAACTGTGGTGAAAAACTACTTGATCTCCAAGATTTTAATATTTACTGTCACTTGATAATTTTCCCCTCCACTTCCTGCACCTCTATTCCTGCAGCCAAATAAGCATAGTTTTAAGAAAAAAGAAGAAACCTCCTTAATATCCTTCTTTAAGGTGTTTAGAATGCTGGATTCTCAGATATTCTTCATTCTCTCTGTAAAACACACCAACCGGTATCTACAGCACAGTGACTCAACATGTGCCTATACTTATGTGTGATCTCAGATATTTGCCAATTGTACTTGTTAGTATAAGTATCCAGTTTAATTAAGCACTGTGCCATCATCATTATAAATGATTACACCATATCATTCCATATCGTTTTAACTGGTGATATTAAAGCGCACACCAGAATCTCATGAGGAGCTTTAAAAATCCCAACACCTAGACCGCTCTCTAGCCCAATTTACATCAGCATCCCTGGGGTGGGTCCCAGGCATCAGTATTTTCTTTAAAGATCTTCAAATGATTCCAATGTGCAGCCAAGGTTGAGAAACAAAGATTGATCACAAGGCTATCTTAATTAGGGAACAAAAGAAAAATTTCAGCACAAATTATTAGCTTGGTGTTTTTTTTCCCCCCTCTTTTTTATCACAGCTCACAACAACAAGGCTCTCTTCACTGGTTCTGAAGAGTTTTAACTCTTTCCTTTTTTGATCCCTTTTACTGAGTAGTGGCATTTGACAAGTCTTGTAATTACCATTTGGGAGCTCTAGGATGCAACCAAGCTTTATATAACTGCCGATGAGGTTTGAGATATTGTGAAAGAAGGCCTCTTCCCTCTACCCACCCCCTGTCCCCAAGAAGTCCTACATGCATAGGCACATCCAGACACCTTAATAGGCTGCTAAGCAGACAGAGAATACTTTAAAAGAGGTTGAGAAAAAATAGCACAGTGGGGCTGGGCTGGAGAAGAGCACTGAAGGGCAAGATTTCATGCCCAGGAGGGAACTCGAAATCCAGTCACTGCCACCTCTCTAGAATCCATGTGGGAAGCCACGGGAACAACTGTTGATCTTTCTGCAAGTCCTTGTTTCTCATACTTTCAAACTCATGCTCATGAATTTATTCGACAAATATATTTGCCTCAGGTAAGAGCCTGTGTGTCTGAAAACAGCACAGGATACAGTTTGGTCAGAGCCCAGAGCACAAGGGAGGAAGTGAGAGGACATAACGTCAGGGAGCAGAGAGACCAGCCTTATAAGACGTGGTAAGGAGTTTGGAATTCATTCATTTCAAGAAAGTTGGGGAACGAGTGGAAGATTTTGAGCATTCCTGTAAGTTAACTCCATAATAGAATCATTTTATCCTTAACTTTTGCAGAGCTGTTGGCTAAAGATGTGTCCAGTTTTTGTGAATAGGTTCGCTATTAACAGACTACTATCAGCCTGGTGACTTTGGTAATCTTATGTTTTTTTCTTAAATTCCTATTGGGTGTTTTATTTAATGAGTTGATCTTCCTAAAGAATGACATCCTTGCAACTTCTCTGCAAGTAAACGTCTTCTTTTCTTTTCTAAATGCTTTGGTTTCTGAGTCATTCTTTCATCCAACCCACGGGCCTTAGTGACATCCCTGTGCTCAGAAAGGAGAGCAGATTCATGAGAACTGCCTTTCCTCCTGCCAGCAGCTGTGACTGTTGGGGACCTGAGCTGAGCAAGGGTGCTCATGGTTGGGCTGTCTCAAGATGTGATGTGTGACTGGAGGACAGGTTTTGGTGGCAAGTCCACGCAGCCCACCTGTGCTATTTGACGGCCCTCTGTTACTGGCCCACTGGGCAACTTCAGCCTCATGGAAATGGTGTCTGAGGACCCAGGCAGCACTGGGTATTTGGGTTTTTGGGGTTTTTTCTGTGCTGTGATTTTGGGTTTCACTTGACGTCAGGCTACCTGGGAATCACAATTCCCACAGACATGGTAAGAAACAAGGGTTGTATTCAAGTGCTCTACCAAATCATGAATTTTAATTTAGGGACAGCAAATGGAGAGGGATTTTTTTTTCTCTCATATAGAATAGCTCCTTTCAAGATACTAAGGATATGGACAAATATCATTTCTTCAGAAATATTCATAACTCTGGCCCAAACCATTAAGGATGTTTGCAGCCCCATAGGAGATTTTTTTTTTTACTTGAATTTTAATGGATTTTAGAGGGAAATCATTGAATAATGAAGTACTGAAATATTCTAAACTACTTTTCTACTGGGAAATAAATGGCACTCTAGAGGCCTGAATAAATCATTACAGCTAGTAAAATTTCCTGATATTGCCTCCAGTAAATTTGCACCAGAAAAAATGAATTAGCATAGATTTATACAGTCAAATAGGGTCAGTCTATATAAAAGAATGCTGTTAATCCAGCATTTGGGCCACGTAAATTTAGACTATTCAGTATGTAACCATAACCGCAGTGGATGCCCTTTGTAGCTTTCCCGAGACTGGAGGATAGAAGGCTTACATTGCTAGTAATACTTGTTACTGCCAGTAAGAGAGGGCTCTGCAGGATTCGTTCCAGGAGATTTGACTCAAAAGTCTGTGTCTTCAGTCATTGCAGGCTTTTGGTTTTTTGCTTGTCAAAATGATATCTTATTTTAATTTGCATCTCTCATTATTATACTTCGTTATTACATTTTATATATTTTGTTTTTTATATGTAATTTTCACTTTTCATTATTATATTTGTACATATTTTTAATTTCTGAGCATCCTGTTTATGTGCTTTGCCTATATTATCTGTGTGGTTTGTCTTCTCCTTATCAGTTTATAAAAACTCTTTGTATATCAGGGAGATTAATTTTTTGTCTGACCTATATATTGCACTTATTTTCCCCAGGTTGTAGTTTTTATTTTGTCTTTGTTTTTATTCTGTGGAGATGTTTTTAACTTTTATGCACTGTCAGATTTGGTGTAAGAAATGAGGTTAGGATTGACTTTAATTTTGTTTTTCAAATGGTTCATTAATTAATCATAATGTTCCACTGGTTTAATGACACCTTTATATTAGATTATATTTCTATAGATGCTAAGGTCTAATGCTACTTTCTCTACTCTGTTCTATTCATTTGTCTATTTTAGTTTCTGCCTTGGCACTATTGACATTTGGGGGCTAGATTATTCTTTATTTGGTGCCAAATTACTGGCCGGGGTGGGAGTGAGGGGCTGTCCTGGGCACTATAGGATTTTTAGCAGCGTCCCTGACCTCTATCCACCCAATGCCAGTAGCACCCCATCCCTGAGTTGTAACGATCAAAAATGTCACCAGATATTGCCAAATGTCTTTGAGGGGCAAAGTTGCTCCAGCTTGAGGACCCTGGTCTATTTCTACCCCAGTACGTCATTATTCTAATAAATATGGCTTTATAGTATATTTTAGTATCAGCTTAGGCAAGTTACCCTCCTCTTGTCAGAATTTCCATGTTTAGACTTCTAGAACTTAGAATCATTTGGCAAATTAAGAAAAAAATCCTGATATGAATAATTATAAATCAATAAAGTTGTTACATTAAAAAAAAATTCTGTCAGGATTTTATTGGGTTTGCATTAATTCAAATATAATCTGATAAGAACTGACATCCTTCATTACATGCAGCCATCCTCTTCACATGTGTCCACTGAATTGGACATTTTTCTGATCCCTTAGTAGAGTCCTATGATTTTCTTTGTAAAAGGTAGAGTGGCACTCTTGCCTAGTGGTTAAGATCATGAACTTTGGTTCAAATCCTGACTCTGCTGTGTTCTATGAATGACCTTGGGAAGCTATTAAACCCTTCCGCAGCTCAGGTCTTTCAACTACAAAATGAGTATAGTAATAACACATAACCACAGTTTACTTTGAGGATTAAGTGACAGCGTAAAAAATCCCTCACCCTCAATAGGTATTTGCTATTAGTTACTCTTGGGATTCCTAGATATTTAGTCTCTTATTGTTTTTGTGAGTAGACTCTCTTTTGTGATATGAATTGTTTCCACAGAAAGGAATCTGTTGAATTTTGCGTATAACGTTTATAACTGACTACTTTACAGAATTCTCTTATTATTTTCAATGGCTTTTTCATAAATATAGTGATAGCATCTGGAAATAAGGGAATATTGCCCCCTCCTTCCCAGTTGGTGTATTACTTGTTACTGAATTGTTGCATTATTTAACACCTTCAGAACAACTTAAATTATAATAAATAACGAGCATCTGGTGTAAATGAAAATGCTTCTAGTCTTTCATCATTAAGCATTGGTTCCTGAGAAGTATTATTGTTATGTTAAGGAAGTAGCTTTCTATCCTTACTTTCTAAAGTGTTTTTTAAATGAGGTGTTGTTAATTAACAGGTATAAAGTTTCAGTTATGCAAGATGAATAAGTTCAAAAGATCTGTTGTATAACATTTTGCCTATAGATTACCATCTGTATTATGCACTTAAAAATATGTTAAGAGGGTAGATCTCATATAAAGTGTTCTTACCACAATAAAATAAAAATTAAATTAAAAGAATAAATGTTGAGTAAAAGGGTAGACAGATCAATGGAACAAAAGACAAAGACCCAAACAAATATGGAAATGATACATTATGAAACTGGCGTCTGCAGGCCAGTAGGAAGATTGGATTTTTCAACAAATAGTGCTTGGACAATTGGTTATACACATGAAGTTGGCCCCCCCTACATCATACTATACATTCTAAAAAAATCTATTCCAGGTGGATTAAGACTTAAATATAAAAGGAAGAACTATAAAACAAGTAGAAGACAGTATCAGATATCTAACTTCTGAGTTAAAAAGGATAACTGACAAAGAAAATAATATATATTTAATTACACTAAAATTAAGAACTTCTGTTCAGGAAAAGAAAACATAAAGTAAAAATCCCACAATCAGAAGGATTTAGTGCAACATTTGTAACGAACAAGATATTTTTATCCAGAATATGTAAGGAATGCTTACAAATACAACAGAAAAAAATAACCAAATAAAAAATGGTCAAGAGACACTTACAGAGGAAAAAACCCAAATAGCCAAAGAAAAGACACTTAATAACATTGATAATCAAGGAAACACTGACTGAAACCACGAGGTGGTTTTACTGCCAACAGATTGGCAAAACTATGAAAGTCTGATAATCTCAAGTTATTGTGAGAACGTGGAGCAACCAGAACAGTGCTGATGGAAACGTAAATTGGAGCAATCTCTTTGGAAATAATTTGACACTATCCAATAAAGACTAAGAACAAAAGACCCTACAACCTTTCAAGTCCAGCCCCAGATCTGAAAGCACACAATCGCAAGGTCGTGTATAAGAATGTTCACAGAGAAAATTTTTGTAACACTAAAACCAAATACAATCCAAATATCAATAAACAGAAAAATGGATAAATTAATGGTGGTGTAATCATACAGTATAGTACTATACAGTGGCAAAAACTGAACCAAAGCTACACGTAACATGGATGAACTTCAAAGACACACTGTTGAATGAAAAAACCAAATCACAGAAGAATGCATACATAATGATTGCATTTATAGAAAGTCAAAGATATGCAAAACTAAACAGTATATTTATAGGTATATAAACACATATTGTGTTTCAAACACACAATATTTTTTTAAAAAGCAGGAGAGTGATAAACAAGTTTAGATTCATGGCCACTTCTGATCAAGGAGGAAAGGATGGAATGGAGGAGGGTCATGCAGGGGATTTGTCCTATTCCTTCAGTTGGGTGCTGGATACAAGGGTGTTTCCTCATATACACGCTCAACAAATACTTATTCAGAGCTCTCAGTGTGTTAGGGGAAATGACAGTGAACAGAACAGACATTCTGTTCTTTGGAGCTAACTTCTGGTGCTTAGAGATAGGCAACAAACATGATTAATAAACAGTATATGTTATTTAGTGATAGATGCTAAGAATTTTAAAAATGAAGCACAGAAGGAGATGAGGAAGTGTTGACTGGGGTGAGTTGAAGTTGTATATAGGGTGGCCAGGGAAGGCTGGCTGTGGAGGTGGCATTGGGGTGAAGCCCTGAGGATGTGCGGCTCAGCTGGAGAGCTGCAGGCAGAGGAAGGACTGAGGCCTGAGATGGGAGAAGTCAGCCCTCCAGGAACAGCAAGAAGTCAGGTGGCTGGAGCCAAGTGGGGGAGGGGTGAGTAGGAGGCAAGGTAGGAGGTACCAGGTGGGAGTGGATCTCAAGGAAGATTTTGGTTTTACTCTGAGGGGGACGTGACACCATTGGGAGGTTTTGAGCAAAGGATTAACAGTCACTTTATCATGATTCTTTATGCCATATACATATTTTACAAGTATTCTTTTGTGACAATTCAATGTTAATTTTTAAAGCTATTTAAGAACTAAAGTTAAAGTAAGTCCCTCTCCCTCTCCCCCTCCCCTTCTCTCTGCTTTATTCCCATGGATTTATGGAATGGGAGATAGGTGAATGTGCAATTCAAACGCTGTAATTAGTAACTAAGCTTTGAACACAGTTATAAATAGCAAAGGCTGCTGTTATTAGGGATTCGATGGTATGTTTTCTAAGTAGTGAGCTGGAGAAGCTGTGCAGAACTCACCTTTGTGACAAGCCCAGTCTCTGGCTGTGACAGAAAGGTTAGCTTGATGTTCGCATGACCAAATGCCTTGAAGAATTAGGACTCTGATTCTTAGAAGTTTCTGTTCTCTGATGTTTTAACCCAGTTCTGAGATAATGAGAGCTCATTAAAATCCCCGTGCAAGATTTTACAGGCAGCTGGTGTGACTCGGCCTATTGTACAAGATAATTCGCTCTTCCTCTATCCATAACTAATCTGATTTTATCAGAACTAGTTCTTTTCTCTGTGTGTGTCGTTACAGGCAGGTCACTCACCAAACTTCTTGATCATTCATTATACACAAAGGTCTCTGCCCTTTTATTCGTCTTGCTTTCTTTTTTCTGTATCTGCTGTGTTATCTGGGCACGGAGTCATCTTTTCTAGGGACACATATTCAGGACGCAAAGGCACTGACTTTCAGGAAGCTCTGCTGCTGGCCTCACAGAGCGCATCTGAGCCGGCAGGCCAGACAGATGCTGTACACGTATGTCTCCAGTTCTCCTCACCAGATCTTTTCTGACTATTTTTTTCCCTGACGGAATTTTCCAAATTGAATCTCAGCTTACTCTCTCATAATTTTATTGGGTGGTCTATAACTCATTCTTCCTTTATGCTTTAACCACAGCTCCTTCATTTAGGTCACTTTTTCTTCTGCATTATTGTCGAGAGGTAAATTAGCCAGGCATACGTTATTCTAAGTCAAAATACACCCATTTTTCTAGAATGACGGAATTCTTTGGTTGGGTTAGCAGTGAAGAATTATCTTTAATTTTCCGTTTCTGAATTTTCTGTGGGTTAGACAAGCTGTTCATAGAAAAAATACGAGGGCAGGTAATTTTTAGTGTTTGTTTGGCAGCCTTCCCTAACAGGCTCTGCGGTAACAAAGTTCTTTTCAACCATAAGTGTGTGTATATATATATATTCAGAATTGTGGAATAAAAATGAACCACATTGAAATAGTGACTCATTTAAACATCGATTACTCAGATGTAAAGATAAATTTAATGTATACACTTATGACCTTCCCTCAATTGTTAATGATATAAATTTTCAATGGTTAACATAGGAAACATATCCTTGGAAACTTTGCTCTTTTTTTGTTCTTTTTCCATGGAATTACAGGCAAAAGGAAACATTTATCCATAAAAGGGCATTTATATTCTAGCATGATATATGGAACCTCCTGAAACTGCCTGGTGAAAATTTGTCCTACTTAGTCAGATATTACAAATGCTTTTTTAAACATGTAAAACTTATTTCATACCTATCTATCTATATTTAAATTAAATTTAAATATATCGTGGCTCTGAGTTTTCTGTGCCATATCAGCTTAAAAATATCACTGTTAAATATCTCTGAGAGTTTTTTTAGGTATAATTTACATAAAGTAAAATGTACGATATGGCTTAAATGTATGGCTTGATGCATTCTTATGTATACTGTGTAACCTCTACCCAGATCAAGAGGTAAAATGTTTCCATCACCCTAGAGAGTTCCCTTCTGGCCCCGTCCAGTCAGCCTCCGCTGCTCAGAGGTGGCCACCTCTCTGACTTTATCACCGTATGATAGTTTTTCCTGTTTGTGACCTTCATATAATAGGAATCATACAATATTATTACAAATGTTTTTAAGTTTTTAAAAATTGGATTATTAAATAGAATTACCATATGATCCAGCAATTCCACTTCTGGATATAGATCCAAAGAAATTGAAAGCAAGCCCTGGAACAGATATTTGTACACCCGTGTTCATAGCAGCAATATTCAGAATAGTCAAAAGGTGGAAATAACCCAAGTGACCATCCATGGATGAATGGATAAGCAAAATGTGGTACATACATATAATGGAATATTACTCGGCGCTAAAAAGGAAGGGAAGTCTAACACAAGTTACAGCATGGATGAAACTTGAGAACATGGCTCTAAGTGAAATAAATCGGTTACCAAAGGACAAATACTGTATGATTCCACTTAAATGAGGTACCCAGAGTAGTCAAACTCATAGACACAGAAAGTAGAATGGCAGTTGCCAGGGACCATGGGGAGGGGAGAGTAAGGAGTTATTCTTTCATGGGCAGGGAGTTTCAGTTTAGCAAAGTGAAAAGAGTTCAGGAGATGGATGGGATGGTGCTGATGACAGCACAGCGATGTGAATGTATTTAATCCCTGAACTATACACTTCAGAATGGTTAAGATGGTAAATTTTATGTGATGTGTGTTTTACCACAATTTTTACATTAAATTATTTCAGTTATTTTTCCATTCTTTGAAAGCTAGAGTCAACAATTTTTTGGACATGTTTGTGGATGCTGCTGTTGGGTGCAATGGCAGGTAAACACAAATACTGTGTTAAAGGAGATGTCTTATGAAAGCTTTTGTAAAGTGCTAAAACCTATGCTTTCAAATTACTAAATGGGTAAACGTTTGGATATGCTAAATATTTTTTCTTCAAAATCTGTATTTATAAAATACCTTTAGAATCTTGAAAGAAATCCACACATTGTTTCGTTTATAAGTGCACTTGAATCCAGGATACCCCCAGCTCCAGCCAGAGAAGGAAAAATTCACACATGAAAAGGAAAGACTTCTAACCAAGATGGGACCGTTATGCTCTCAGTTTAAAGCCTAAACCAACAAAAATCGAAAACCAGTATTACTTCTCCCTCTGAATTAATGGTCCTGGCTACCAGCAATGAGTGGGGAAAAAAGAGTCTGAAAGTATGCTGACCTGAGAAATGCCAGGGATAAGACACTTCCTTGCTTAGAAAAGAGCATTATTGCTGCTGATGTTGAAGTCAATTGTTGACACATTTGTTTCGATATTTGGATGTGAGCTTCTGGGAGGGAGGATAGAGGGAAAAGAAATACCTACTACAATGTGTGTGTGTGTGTGTGTGTGTGTGTGTGTGTTAAGAACACTTAACATGAGATCTACCCTCTTAACAAATTTTTTAGTGCACAATACCGTATTGTTGACTCTAGGTACAATGTTATACAGCAGACGTCTAGAGCTTATTCATTTTGCTTAACTGAAACTCTATGCCTTTTGATTAGTAACTCTCCATTTCCCTTTTCCAGCAACTGGCAACCACCATTCCACTCTGTTTCTATGAGTTTAACTATTTTCAATACCTCATATAAGTGGAATCATGCAGTATTTGTCCTTCTGCAACTTTATTTCATTTAGCTCAGTCCTCAAGGTTCATCCACATTGTCACGTATTACAGAATTTCCTTCTTTTTAGAGGCTAAATAATATTCCATTATGTGTATATGCTACATCTTCTTTATCCATTCTTCTGACAATGGACACAACTCAATATCATGAAAACTAATAACTCACTTTAAAAATGGGCTAAGAACGTGAATAGCCCTTTCTCCAAAGAAGACATAAAAATGGCCAACAAGTGCATGAAAAAATGCTCAGTGTCACTAATCATCAGGGAAATACAAATCAAAATCACAATAGGATATCACCTCACACCTATCAGATTGGCTATTATCAAAAGAACAAAAGACAACAAGTGTTACTGAGGATATGGAGAATTGGAACCCTTGTACAATGTTAGTGGGAATGCAAAATGGTAAAGCTGCTATGGAAAACTATATGGAGGTTCCTCAAAATATTCAAAATAGAACTACCATGTAATCCAGCGATTTCATTTCTGGTTAATTATCTGAAAGAATTGAAATCAAGAACTCAAAAAGATATTAACATTCTCATGTTCATTGCAACAATTCACAATAGCCAAGATGTGGAAACAAACTTAATTTTAACTCATCAAGTACCATTTGGCAGAGAGAGGTCCTCAAATAACATTCCGGATAAACTTGAAGCTCATTCTGGAATGCTTTCCACATAATTTTCCATGAGGAGCCATTCTGTAATCCTCCTCTGGGGAAGATATTAACATCTGCTCCTCTAACGATAACAAAAGCAAACGTCAAGATTACTTATTATTTTCTTATTTAATGCCTATGTATTTTATCTAATTAAAATAAAGTTGAACTTACAATGCATTTTTATTTATGATGCTGTAATTCTACTTTTCCACCAGAAATTATGGTTTATTCTTGCCAAAGATATGTGTTCCCAAATATTCATGGCATACTGTAATAGCCGAAAACCAGAGACAACTCATTGTCTGCCAATAATAAAGTGGCTAAATAAATTGTGGTATGTTCATGCAATGAAATAACACACAATGTTAAGAAAGAAGGAACTACTGATACATTCAACAATATGAATTATTCTCACAGACATAATATTGAGTGAAAACTGTCAGACACAAAAGAATACATACCATATGATTCCACTTATACGAAGCTCAAAAACAGACGAAACTAATCAGCAAAGGTGATATAGGTCATGATAGGACCCTTGGGAGTAATTTCTGACTCGAAGGAGTCCTAAGGAAGTCTTCTGGGTGCTGGAATATTCCATATCTTGATCTGAGTGATGGTTACATGGGTGTATACAAGCATAAAAATTAATCAAGTGGTTCACTTAATGTATGTGTACTTTGTTCTACATAAGCTCTTAATTTTTAAAATGTTAAATTTTAAAGTCTAGATAGCTTCAAATAGTGAAATTGTATGTTTGGAGATCTTTAGAATCAGTAAGCCCAAGTCATTTATGTAATTTAATTTTAATTAATATATTACATTGGTATTTTTTTGTTCTTCCATGTAATAAATATATCCTTTTATATTTGCTTTTTTCTATGAAATGAGGATTTTAGTAGCATTTCCTCATAGGGCTATTTTTTAATCAACTTTGTTATAAATTTTGTTATTTAAAATAAACTGCACTCATTTAAAATGTACGATTTGATGAGTTCTGACAATTGCATAAGCCGATAAACCACCACCAAAATCAAGATATAGCCCCCCAAAAGTTCCTTCTTGCCCCTTTACAGTCCATTCTTCCCTCTAACCTGGCTCCAAGCAACCACTAATTTTTTCGTGTGTGCAAAAATGATTCACTTATACTTTCTAGAATTTTAAATAAATGGAATCAGGCAGTACATATTCTTTTGTTTCTGGCTTCTTTCACCCATATATATACACACACACACAAGGAGGCATGCACATACACAAACACACACACAAAATGGAACAAATGGAATACTACTCAGCCATAAAAAAGAGTGAAATCTCGCCATTTGCAATAACATAGATGGACCTTGAGGGCATTATGCTAAGTGAAATACATCAGACAGAGAAAGACAAATACTGTATGATCTCACTTACATGTGGAATCTAAAAACAAAACAAAGCAACAGCAAAAAACCCCAAGCTCGTACATACAGAGACCAGATTGGTGGTTGCCAGAGGTGAGGGTGGAGGTGGGGACAGGTGATATGGGTTAAGGAGGTCAAAAGGTACAAACTTCCAGCTATAAAATAAATAATTCATGGGATGTAATGTACAGCCTTGTGATTATAGTTATAGTCGTATATTGCATATTTGAAATTTGCTTAGAGAGTAGATCTTAAAAGTTTTCATCACAAGAAAAAAGAATTGTTAACTATGTATGGGAATGGATGTTAACTGGACTTATTGTGATCATTTTGCAATATACACAAATATTGAATCATTACGTTGTACATCTGAAACCAATAAGATGTTATATGTCAATTATACCTTAATTTTTAAAAAAGATTTTGAAAACAGCTCAAAGAACCCATGCACTTGAAGGGGGCCCTGAAATTTAAGCTCCATTGGTAAATCTGGCTTGGGATGATTCCTGCTGGTATTCTGATTGCAGAAAAGTTTGTTTCTCCTTTTTCAAAGACGTAATACCAATCCTTAAAATATAAGCCTTCTGTCTCGTCTGTCTTGACTAGGGCTTAATGACCATACTTCTGTTCCTCATTCTATTCCTATTTCTGTTCCTAATTGCTATTTCTCAATTTGGGTTAACTTGAGAGCTAACAGAAATGGAAGTTTCCTGGGAAAGTCCTTTACAATGTGAAAGTCCTCTGCTCTCAACAACCGTTCTTTTGTAACCTGAATCTTACTGTACGCCATAATTTTAGGCAAGAATAGTATCTTTACATTGAATTTTTTTTTAACCTAGAGGACTCTTCCATCTGCATCTAGAGTAGTTTCCTCAGTAGTCTGAAGTCTTTCTTGTTAGGAGGTCTTTATTCCTCTTCCTGTCATCCCTAATCCACACATTAGCTACTTTTCTGAGTTATCGCAATTTCATCCCTTCATGTTCCTGCTTATAAATAACTGGCATAATAGAAAGATTGTGGAATTTCAAGTCAGAGGATCTGGATTTAAGTCCTGACTTTACCTCCTGGCTATGTTGTCTTGAGTAAGTCGCTTAGTACCCTGTCCTCAATAGCTTGTCATAAAATGGGGATAAAGTTATTGTGAGAGAAAATCATATGGGAAAGCAGTTGCAAAAGAAAACAATGTATTTTAAAAACAAGAATGAAGTGAAATGAAGCCATTTTCAGATCAAAGAAAACAAAGCGAATGCATGTCCACCGAACTACAAGCTATTCCAAAGACAGAAACTTGGAATGAAACACATTGGAAATGGTAAATATGTGGGCAAATGAAAAAGATCATCTTTCCACCCATAATTTTTTTTAATCTGTTACTTGATTTTAACATCGTCCTGTGGGATGTGTCATGTTATATACATGTAATAGATATGACAACTATAGCATAAAGGACAGTGAAGGGTGGAAAATGGACCTACACACTTGCAAAGTTGTTAACGTTTATGTGAAGTGGTACAATATTAACTCTAAGTAGACTGTGAAAAATTAGAGATATATGTCTCCCTAGAGCAACTACTAAAAACCAATAGAGAAATTAAAATAAGACAGTAGAAATTAAAATCGATGAATTTATATAATCAGAAATAACCACAGCAACACCTAAGGGGAAGCCTGGGACATAATTTAAGGCCATAGGTGTGTGGCAGGAGGAGCACAATTCCATCTGTAGTGATGAAAACCACAGTATTACCTCATGCTCAGCCCCAAAGTCGGGGGGTTCAGGGACTTTTCCCAGTACTTGAGAATCAGAAGGATTTATTCTAGATAGATAGATAGATAGATAGATAGATAGATAGATAGATAGGGATGTTGATAGAGGTGGAGAATACTGTTACATTAGAGAATAGTGGGGAAAGCATGGAACTGACCGGGGCTTGGAGTCTGGTCCAGACTGTGCAGTAACTGGTGCTGTGGCCCTGGGCAAATTATTTCCCCTCTTTGAGCCTTGGTGTCTCCAATTTTGGTGAAATTGAACATGTTAAAAATTATTTCTAAGATTTCTTCCTTTACTAAAAATAGTATTTGGAATGAGGTTAGGGTATTTCTAAATTAATTATTTTTAAGTTTTTTTTTTTAAGGTTTCCATCCAGCACTAACACAGTAGGATTTTATTTTTTATTTTGTTTATGACATTCTCCTCTAATCATCAACTTGCCACCTTATATAGCTCTGGTTGAATATCTGTATGTTTTCATTAGAAATAACTTTCCACTGATATACATTAATGGTAGAGATTAAAAAGTCTTTTGATTCTTTTTTAATCTTTTAATCATGAAAAAAAAACCCAAAACCCTTTTTTCACTTCCCTTCAATATATATATTTAGTTGAGGGGCCCTCTAGTGGAAGAATCTTGCATATAGTACTACAATAGTTAGCCTGCTTACAGATTTAATAGCCCATGATACTATGTTTTATACATTAAAAAATAAAATATCTATGCCTATATTACAGTAAAATTCTCAAAATTCAGTTTCTCGCTCAGAGTAAACTTCTGGTGAATTCAATATTAAAATATATGAGACTACATATATAGGATTGTAATGTTTAAATTCTTTCTGTCCCATTGCTTGTTGCCATTAGATTAACCCTGTGCATGAGAATGTATAAGATAGAAGTGATATTATGTTATTCCCCAAAATGTGTTCAAAGAGAAGACACTTGTTTCCTGAATCATTTACTACTTTTCTAGAGAGTTCCTGCATTTTTCAGGTGAAAGAAATATACACGACTGTGTTGACAGGAGAGAAAGTACGCTAAAGACATAAACTTGGGTCCCACAGAGTGTTGGTGGGAGCTGACATGCATCTTTTGTGGGTGTTGGGCAGATAACTGTGGACCAGGTAACATTGCAAAGTAGTTTCCCAAGGCATTTCCCCTTTTCCTCACATGGTCAAAAGGAAAATCACAAACACTTCTAATTACAAAATGGGCCATGTCAAAAAAACAAACGAAGAAAACCTGACCTGTTACCAGGTTCCACAGGCTCCACTCTCAGGAGTTTGTTCCAAAACAATTGTATGAGTGTGATCATCTATACACAGTCTCCCCTTAATTCAACAGAAAACTACTGTGAATGGCAATGATTTTTAAACTTCATTCAGAAGCCAGCCTGACCTCATTTGCAATCAATTCTGCTTAAAAGATATAAATATATCTAAAGCAATTTAATTAATTAATCTGGTCTCTAAGCTGAATTTCATCCGTTATTAGTTTCAGTTTTAACAAATTGATATAAATCATCCAAAATATCAAATTGGTTGTGTTATAGGGAACCTCAAGAAACAAATGAAAAGTTGAACTAACTTAGCAGAAAGAGGTATGAAAACCTTCTTAGACTTGAATTTCATGGGATTAAGTAACTACTTCATTATTAGTTTTTAAAGCAGTTTCCTAAATTAGTTTCTAATAGCCAGATCCTAAAATGTGCCTCATCATTAAATTTAGCTTTCTTTTCACAGTAGAGGGGCAAGATAATGATCCATGACAACTATTGATACCTTAAGAATTAGATGTACTTTTATTTTCTTTATAAAAATAAAGAAAAAAATCATGGCTAAGGAATATTTGGAATGCTTTCATATCTTCCCTCGAGTGGACCTAAATCCCCTTGTTCCTCTGTAGATGTTATTGTCAGATTATCTTGGCAAATCAAGGTGCCAGAGGTTCCCACTGCATACACTATTTTATTATTGACTCATTTTGGCACATTCTGAAGCATTTTACTCTCCAAAAGTGGGCACTTGTCTTCTGAGGTTCCCACCACTGGAGACCCCTGGGCTCCCAGCCTCCTGGGGAAGCGGAAAGGAGAACAGATGGGGCCACCAGGCAAATCACAGCCTGTCCATCCTGCAGCTCTGGGTAAGAACGCAACACGTTTAAGAGGGAACTTCAAATAGTTACATGTTAGCCTGTGAGAGTGGTTTCCAAGTGTTTTCAGTCCTGGACCACATGATTAGAAAGCCAGTGTCCAGGGGTAGGTGGTAAGCATGATCTTTTTTTATTGATGCTAACCTTGGAGTTGGCAGAGCATGTGTTTCCCATATAAATTTTACCCCAGGTCAGGTGCTTTAAAGACCTCATTCAGGGGGTTCATTTGCTATATTTGTATTGATAGATGCAGTTCCCAACATCTCCAAATGGATAAACTCCTTGACCCCCGTTTCCAAGGGTGATCAGCTCCTACTCTTTAGTTGGCAATTTAGTAACCTCACCTTTTCCCTTTTAAAGTATGTCAGGGTTTGGAATGAGCCAAATTGGGGCCATCCAGATTCGTGTTTCTCAAATTTGAATGTGCCACAAAATCTCCTGCAGACCCTGTTAAAATGCAGATTCCGACTCAGCAGATTCAGGTGGCTTTTGCATTCCTAACTAATTAGCTCCCAGGTGACGCTGACCTGCTGGCCCATGGACCACACTTTGAGTAGCAGGAATCCAGATTTCTAACAAATAAAGGGAAAGAGATATCATATGTAAAAAGAATTCTCTCCTACACTCTGCAGATGGAGACCAAGTCGGGGACTGTAAAACCATTATGTGTATAAAGAGATTTCCCTGGGAAAGTATTATGTTTTGTCAATCTTGCTAAATAGTTGATGTTACGTAGTTCCTTATCTTTATGCAAAAGAACTTCAAATATTATTCCGAAAACTTCCAGTATTCTGTGAGGATTCTACTAGGGTAGGAAAAGATAAGAAAACTGTTGGAGAAATTACATTTGAAATAAACATTGAGCTGATCCTGATTATCCATTAATGAGTTAGACTCATCTAAAGGAATCAATCTTTTTTCTAAATATTTTCACACATTTATCTATGATCTAACTATTCAAAACAGCTCTTGGGAACTAAAAAATGAATCATAAGGTACACATTTTCCTTCATGACTATAATTTGTCTCTCAATGTGATTCTGACCCAATTGACAGTAATCTATCCCATTGGTATATCCTGATCAGGATACTAACTAGGAAAAAAAATTATCTTTAATGTGTAATCAAGTCTGACTTCATAAGAGAATTTATGGTGTGTAAACACTTAAGAAGTGGCTATTCTAGTAGCATTCTCAGCTCAGAGAGCTTTGCAAGATATCTTTGCCCTTCCTGTAATGTTTAATTGAGAAAAGTATTTGTCATGACATGGCAATGACTAGGGAATGATATCACCCATAAAAAATAGGATGTTATTTCTAGTAATTTTTATGACTTATACAATTATCTCGTACATTTAAGAACTACTTTATATAACTGCTTATCCAGGAAAGGATATTTAAGAGAAAATGGAATTTAACTTTAAACTATATTTAATATAACTTCAGTTATCCAAATTACTGCCTCATCTGAAGTATTTGCTTTTCAGCTACGTGTTCAGTACTCTCTAGACAAAGTTATAGTCATCATATAAACAAAAAAAATGTAATTGGCTTAATTATCTGTTATTGTGTTGACTGTGATTTTCCTTATGTACTATTAATTACTTGCTAATTATTTCTTACAATCAAGTTTAAAAAATACATATACTTATTAAACTCAGACTTGGTGAATATGTATCATTCCACAATTAAAATATCAAATTATGTGTTAAGCATGTGGTATTAATCGGAGGTAAGATCTATTGGCCTAGAGGAGGGAAAGATATTGAGTTTAATTAGAAAAATAAAAGAGATTGTTAGTAAATTCTGCAAAGCCTTATTTTTTTTTAATTTTTGAATTTTATTATTATTTTTTTATACAGCAGGTTCTTATTAATCCTCAATTTTATACACATCAGTGTATACATGTCAATCCCAATCGCCCAATTCATCACACCACCTGCAAAGCCTTATAGAAGCACAAATAAAATAGGAAAAGTTCATCAGAATAACAATAATAATAAGAATATCAATTGTCTACTGTGTACGAGGCCCTATTCTATGTGCTTTCCCTCATTTATTCCTCACAGGAACCCAATGAGGTAAGTTCTATAGCATTCCTATTTTATAGATGAGGAAACTGAGATACAAAGAGCTTAGGCTAAGCTAAAATCATTGGATTTCAGCAGTTTTACTATGATGTGCCTCTGTGTGATTTTCATTGGATTTATCCTGCTTGGGGACTGTTGAGTTTCTTGTATATATAGGTTCATTTTTAAAAATAGATATTAGACATTTTCAGCCATTATTTCTTCAAATATTTTATTTAACATCTTCCCCAGGATTACAATTGTGTGTGTGTTAAACAGCTTGTTATTTTCCCACCAGTCACTGAGGTTATATTCAATTTTTCAACCTTTTCTTCTCTGTGTACTTAAGTGGGATAATTTCTATTGCCATGGCTCAGTTTACTGATTTTTTCTTCTGTAGTGTACAATCTTTTATCACAGCCATTCTTAATAATTTCTATTCCTAACTCATATATCCATGTTTTCCTTTGGATCTTGAATATATTTATAATAGCTATTTTTAAATTCTTATTTGCTAATTTTATTATCTCTGTCAGTTCTGGATCTCTTTCTATTAACTGATAAGTCATATTTTCCCACTTCTTTGCATGCCTAGTAATTTATCATTAGATGCTGGGCATTTATAATTTTACAGTACTGAGTATATCATTGGGTTCTAATAAAGAGACATACAAGTTTAATTTTTCTTTTTTAGTTGGATGGGGTACTCAGTTAATTTACTTGTAGATCAGTTTAATCTTTTTGAGGTTTGTTGTTATGTTTTTTTAAGCTAGATTGGGATTGACCTTTATTCTTGGGCTATGTTAGTGCTCCTCCTAAGGCATGGCCTTTTGAGGGGTATCTACTGAATGCCTTGATCATTCAATGAAATCTCTTACTCTGTTAGGCTGGATGTTTCCCAATTGTGTGTGAGCTCCAGGATTTGTTCAGATTATAAATTCCCTCAAATAGTTGGTCTTTCCCTAACAGTTGTTTTTTTAATCAGCCTCATAGATCTTACTCTTTTCAAACACAGCTTAGTATTTATCCAAAGTTTCAAGCGGACACCCATGCCAATTTCTGAAAACTCTCCATCTTCATAGCTTCCTGCTCTCCAGTACTTTGCTCTGCAAATTCTAACTACTTTAGCCTCTGCTCTCTATCTCCTCAGCAAAATGAGTCTCCCTTGCTCTAATAGGAATCTCCCTCCTTGTGCTGGGGTCCAGGAAATGCCAGAGTGATTGAAGGTCTCACCTCATTTGTTTTCCTTTTTTTTCCATTTATTACCGTCTTGTACTACCCATTGTTCAGTCTTTGCAAATCATTTATATATATATATTTTCCAAACTTTTAATTATTTATGGTAAAAGGGCAAGTCTGATACCAGTTGCTCCATCCTGACTAGAAGTAGAAATCCTTCAGCTTATAATTTTTTAAGTGGACTTTGCTACTTGCCTCACAAGGTTGGTTATAAAATGAACATGGTGAGACAGCCTCTGGCTTTGCCTGCCCCTCTGTAAAGTTCTTCAGGTCATTTCTAATTGTCTGATCCCCAAAGCATCTTAGGTATAAAAAAAAAATTGGTACAAATTATTAGTTTAATATGTTTCTTTCTTTCTGTTTTCTTTGCTTGCTATCTCTCTTTTGTCCCTCTTTCACCATAGCTCTCAGAATCCAAGCTGTGATCTCTGGGTCTGTTGAATTTTGCATCTCTCTACCTATTTGCTGTCTCTTCCTGCTCAATGACATCTGGAAAATCTTGTTATTCCATTCTTTAAGTACCCTGTAGTTGGATCCCATTAAACTCTCTTGAGAGCTCATGTCTTGAAAGGAGTTCAAAGTGCCTGGAAAATGGACCAAATGGGTATGCAACAAGGTTAAAAACCTCAGAGAAGGTAACCATATCTGTAAAGCTTTACTTGTGATAAGAAGAGTTAATTTGATCTAGAATTGTGCTATCCAATATGATAGGTGCTAGCCACATGTGGTCCCTTGAAATGTGCCACATGTTGAAATGATAATATTTTGGGTATTTTAGATTAAATAAGTTATTAAAATATATTTCACCTATTTCTTTTTACTTTTTAAAATGTGACTTACAGTATATTCCTATTAGGCTGTGCTGATCTAGAAAGCACAGGGCTGGGGTTTTAAAAACAATAGTGGCCAGTCTGCATTTTAAACCTGACTGTCAGGCAGTGTGTAGAGGATAGACACTGTCCTGAGGGCAAGAAAAGCAATTAGAAGTCTACTGTGATGGCCCAGGAAAGAAGTGATTATCATATTTAATATCACAAAAGTTGTATTTCCATTTGAAAAAAAACTGCCATTTGCTGCATTAGTAGTAAGGGAACAAAATACAAATAAAACAAGTTATCTAAAAAATATGTGTGGCTTTGTTTTGGAAAGCAGATAACCAGTCTTATACATATATATATACATACACATTTAACATCTCCTACGGTACCCATTCTTGACCATCTTTAGATCAACTGTAACACAGCCTTGGAGAACATGGCCTTTTGTGGATTTACACAAGTCATCTGGAGCTGGAGGAAAGAATTTGTCCCCAAGACTTAGCTCTCCTGCTTACCAACAGTGTGATCCTGGAAATGTTGCTTAAACTCTCTGAGTCTCACTATCCTCATAAGAAAAATAGCTAAAGCTTCCACAGGTTCTGCAGGACATTAAATGCATACTTTATAAGTATGTAAAACTGAATAATTAATGCTATAAAATTTTAAGTATGCTTGTTCTTCTTTTTCACAAAGTAAACCATCTTCATACATAACAGAGGAGGGTTGACTATAATTTCAGTCCCTGAGTCTGGGTGCACTGAAATCCCTCACGTTTGTTTTGTTTTGTTTTAATAAGCACACTCAGCTAGCTATAAAGTGGTTTTTCTTTTTTTTTTTTTAATTAATTTATTTATTTATTTTTGGCTGCATTGGGTCTTCACTGCTGTGTGCGGGCTTTCTCTAGTTGCAGTGAGCAGGGGCTACTCTTCGTTGTGGTGCGCAGGCTTCTCATTGCGGTGGCTTCTCTTGTTGCAGAGCATGGGCTCTAGGCGCATGGGCTTCAGTAGTTGCGGCACGCGGGCTCAGTAGTTGTGGCTCGCAGGCTCAGTAGTTGAGGAGCACGGGCTCAGTTGCTCCGCGGCATGTGAGATCTTCCCAGACCAGGGCTCAAACCCGTGTCCCCTGCATTGGCAAGTGGATTCTTAACCACTGCGCCACCAGGGAAGTCCCAGAAACACCTCACATTTGGCAGGACGGTTGCTCTGGAAGGTGTGAGGCCACGATAACCCTCAGATTCTTGCAGTCTCCTTCTGCTCAGGGAAGTCTGGCGTTCTCAGGTAGGCATATTCTCCCTCCCATTGAAGGCCCTGGCTGTGGGCTGAGCAGGATAAGGGAGGACACGACAGGCTCTCTGAGGTTAAGTAAATGAGACCCCGTTTGGCTAACATGCCAGTTATCTGGCCACACAGGTGTCCCAGGGTCTTTCTTTCTCTCACCTGGAGTTTGGTATCACAAGGTTGCCAGAATCAGAGCCTAGACGTATGTCAATATTTAACTCCTCTGCAAACATGGCTACTGGATTAGAAATGTCTAAGTTTATCTTTTTGTTTTTAAATGTCCAAGGTTTCAGAGTCAAAACTGAATCAATGTTATGTAGTGCTCTGCTGAATCCAGGAGACATAGAATTATTTTTCAATGAAAGCCCACTTTCAACGCCATGCAATAGCTGGAGAAGGACTGCCATGGCTCTGTCAGCTTTCACAGGGCCCACCCTCTAGCCCGCAATCCTGAGATGTGAGGAGTGACAAAAGCTAGTGGAGAGCAGAGTTTTGGTGGTAGCTCCAATCCACCTGCCTGTGGTGCTTGAGAGTTTCCTAGGTACCCAGCACACTGAACTGCTCTAACTACAAGTAAGTTGCATCTGGGGGCCCAGGCAACACTGGGTGAATTCTCACTAAACCTTGAAGTATCATATGGCCTCAGGTTGCTTGTGAAACAATGGTCACTATCAGGGTCTGAACTGAAAAATACCCAGTAAAATTAAAATTCTACAAAAATGGAGTGAAGGATTGGGCAATTACTTTTTATAATTTGGGAAGTGGCAGGAAAGGGGATTTTCTAAGCCAAAAATTGGAAAATAACCTGGCAAAGTATTAATGTTTTGCATAATGTTTGCATCCAAATCTCATGGTAAACTTTGCAACCCAGGATTCAATGTTTGGTACCTGAACTGTTCTTGGAAGTAGGAGAAGTCATTGTACAATAAAATAATCTTTATTGGTTAAGGTAATGCTAGTTGACGTAACCCTGAAATATCAGTGGCTTTACATAATAGGAATTTATTTCTTGCTTATGTAAAGTTCAAAATGGGTGTTTGTGATTGATGGGTGGCTTTCATCTAAGCAGGGAACCCAGGCTCCTTCCAGCTTGTGGTTCCACCAGCTTCAACACATGGCCTTCAAAGTCACTGTTCCTGTCTGCATCAAGCCACAGAAAGGAAGGCACACGGCAGATCATGTGCGGGGTTTTATGAACAGGACTAGAACTGATGTGCGTGTGTGCGCTCGCATCCCATTGGCCAGCTGATCATGCGGCACATCATCCCGCAAGACAGATCGGGTCATAGAGTTTAGTTCTATTCCCTGTAGGAAGAGGTCAGCAATCTCTCCTGTACACACTGTAAACAGACACAGCATGTTAGTGATCTGAAGGAAACAATATAGTTCATAAAACTTTACAACCCAACTAAAGGGTTCAGAGAGATTGAATTTAGGGGAAGTCATTCATCCAGAATTGACATGATAGACTGCTGATTACATACAACTCCTTTCTTAGCTTTTATAACAGTTTGGGAAATTGACTCTTCCCAAAACACTATAAAATTTGAACTTATTTTAGTTTACTAAAAAAAAAAATTCCCCATGAACTCCAGTCTCTGTTTCAGAACTTAGTGACTTTTGGTCCTAATTCTACAACCTATATTGAACAAAGGTCTCCTTAACTATGGATTAAATTTTGTACTATCTAAAATGCCGACTTAGAAATTCTGTGTGAATTATTTGGTAATTCGCACAGAATGTATTTTATTTTATAGTAAACTCCAGAGTGAACATTGGCTCCTTTTTTTTGGTTTGTTTATTTTGCTTGTTTTCAGTTAAAAATCACAGTTCTTTACTGTGAGATTGTGTAGGCAGTTGTTCCTATAGAAATTATTCAAACTATATTGCTTTTTATATTCATTTCCTCATTCGTTTGTTTGTGCATTCATGGGGGATGTGTTCAGGGCCTGCTTCATGCCAACATGGCTAGATGCTGAGGTAAGACAAGGCCTGGAGAATTCCAGCCTTCTCAGAGTTTATGATCCACACCTGATTGTGATGGGTGTCAAATGAGGCGAGTTCTGAAGGGAGGTGTTTCTAGAGGAGAGAGGGAAACCAACCTAATCAGCTCTGGAGAAGAGTCCCTAAGGATAGGATGAAATGCTGAGACATGAAGGATTCAGTGGGACTTTGCCACTGCTCCCATCCATGGGATTCCTTCCTTGCAACTTCTGTCCTGATTTTAACATTTCCCTTGCCCAACATTCCTGAATTTTCTTCATACACAAATAATTTTCTTGCTTTTTTTCTGTACCTGTAAACTTTGTCAGGGAACTGAATTCTTTGACCTACAAACGTGACAATTTCATATGATTCGACCTACACCTGTGATGCTGTCAGGCCAAATGCTCCAGTCTCTTAAAATTATAGTAGCCTATCCCAGTCTTTTTAAAATTAATTTTAAGCAATCAATCACCAACTGAAAACATCCCAGTTCTTTTCTATCAAATACTTCTCTTCCATATTATATTTCCCAGACCATTTTTTTCCAAGTTGAATTTTGTTTTTCTCTTATGCATAATTTCATTTGGTGATGGGGTCACTGATTTCACCTCTATGTTCTTAGAAGTACCCCCAGTTCCTTTCATCAGTTCATTTACTCTTTCCTCCATGTTATTGTTGATAAATAAATTAGTCCTATGGACTACCAAAATAAACTATCAACAGCTTTCCTAAAAGAAATGAACTCTCTTGAAGAATTGCCTCTATTTCACTGTTTTGGAAGGTAAGGCAAGGTTGTACAAAAACTGCATGAGCTGGTAAGCTTTTAGTATTTGTGGTCAAGACTGCTGTTATCAAATCTATGAAAACAATTTAGTTTCACCCATACCCACAGACCTGCACAGAGAAATGTAAACTAAAAAATGGGCAGACTAGAACCTTCACTACAATGAAATTATGGTGATTCTAAGCATTGTATAATCACATTGAAAGAGAACGGTTCTTATCTACCCTTTTCTCATCTTTCCAAAAGTACTATGGAAAATTCTACCTACTCTATCAATCTTGGTTTATTTATGATTAAAATTAAAAGTACATCCTTGGAACCTCCTCTTGTTTCATGCCACTTTTCCATGGAACTGCTCAAAAAGATAAGGTTTGCCTATAAAAGGACCTCTAGGTGCTATCTTGTGGGCAGAAATTGATAGAACTGCCATGGTGAGTCTGGAGCATATTTACTGAGTCTAATTTAGTAGAATTTACCCATTTTCCCTCAGAGGTCTAACTGAACTTGAATTACGCCAATCTTTTAAAAACTTACTTAGCCAGACTTAATTATATTTTAAAATTTTATTTAGATGCTGCTCATCTGGACACTTTCGCTGTTGCTGGGAGCAGTAGTAGGTAAGAAAAAATATTTATGTCATGCTGGAAGAGACTTGCTGCTCAATACTTGGAAGAAGGGCTACAACACCTGAATTCAAGCTACTATGAGGATGAGAAATAGAGCAAGGGGGAGAGATCCATGAATAGGAGTTCAAGCACTGGGAGTAGGGCTGCCAGATAACAGCTAAGATGCCCAGTTAAAGTTGAATTTCAGGTAAAACAAAGAATATGTGACATAGTTATATAAATGGTAAAATTGATCATTATAATAAATAAAATTTAAAGTTAAGAAAATTTAAATTTATTGCTAATGTTATAATAAAACATTTATTGTTTATCAAACTCAAACTTAACTTGTATTTTCATTTGCTAAATTTAGCAACCCTAGCTCGGAGTTAAGCGTAAGGTTTGAACCCTGGTTCCATCAGCCACAACTGTATTTCCCTGGGTAAAATTCTTAACCTCTCTGTGCTTCACTGTCTTCATCTGTGAACTGGGCATATAATGCCACCCCTTTTGTAGGGTAATTGTGAGACTTAGGTGTGATAAGTCACGTAAATCATCTTGCCCAGCATGTGGCACATATCGAGAATGCAGCGCCTACAACAACTACTCCTCCTATTCCTGCTCCCACTATTAATGGAGACTTTATCCCCCTGGAGAACCCTTCCTTTGTGTTGTTCTTTTATGGGTTAACATTCAAGCACAGAGTTGTGTCAAACCATGGGCTTTCTATCTGATTATTTGTGAGCAGCTTCTTCATCACAAGAATCCAGGATGCCCCTCAAATATAGGTCAGAGACGTAAATATTCAGCCAGGTAGAGACGTAAAGTTTTGGCATTTGCACGAAACTTAAGATCTCAACCCAAAGCCCAAAGACCAATGCCAGAAGATGTTTACAAGGAGGTAAGCGCCTCACCCCCTACTACCAAGACCTGGGGACACAAGACTGCTCCCTTCTTGGGCACCAATGGCCCAGAGGAGACATCTGAGTTGAGAGGCTCAAATGAGTCCTAGCATGGGACTCGACAGAGACAGGAGGGGAGTGAGGCGGTCCTACATAGTGGAAATGAGAAGCAGCAGCCTGTCTTTAGCTGGGATGTTGTCTGTTGAAGCTGTTTTGTGAGTGTGTATATAGGAAGGTGTTTGAGGATGTGGAGGAAGAAAATATGCCACAAAATGTAGTTTAACTCATATATTGTCAGAGAGACCATCACAAAGAGCATTCTGGTGAAACTAATACTTCTGGGTGATTGCAGGAAAAGAAATCTGCTATCAAAGACTTGGTTGCTTCAGTGATGATTCCCCTTGGGCAGGAATTGTAGAAAGACCCATCAAAATATTGCCCTGGGCTCCAGAAGATGTCAACACTCGTTTCCTCCTATATACTAACGAGAACCCAGACAGCTTTCAAGTAAGAACACTCATGGTTTTCAGAACTAAGTTTCATCTGTTTTATGTAATAAGGATACTGAATTTTGTCTTCTAAAGAGAACAAATCAGACAGTGGAATTTGCACCTCTGTGGACTTTTAGCACGGTGACCGTATTATTTTTTATAACTTGTTTATAAAAGGTTTGTTTGATAATTTGTTTAAAGTATCCATTAACTTGATATTATTTTTATTCTACCTCTATGGTACCATTTAATACAATATTCTAAATATGGATATTACATATATATAATCTCTAAGTGTTATGTATAACCTTCCAACATATTTTGTATCTATAAAAAACACACACACACATACATAGTCTTCCATTGGGTGGAGACAAGACCCTACCACCAATATTATAGCAGACATATTACCCCAAGTAGAGCAAATGCAAAAATGTTATGACATCCGGAAAGTATCGACTTGGTGATGATTGGGAATAGCTTGGTTGTAATAAGAGAATCCTTACTCACAAGGATCCCAAGTCCCAGGAGTCTTCTCCCATCTGCCACTTCCCTCCTCGTAACAGTTCTATTTGATATTTTCAGAAACTTGACATTAAACATTTTTCTCCCCCAAACAGGAACTCGTTGCAGATCCATCTACTATCACAGACTCCAATTTCAAAACAAATAGAAAAACTCGCTTTATTATTCATGGATTCATAGACAAGGGAGAAGAAAACTGGCTGCACAGCATTTGCAAGGTGAGACTGTAAATCTCTTAAGGGAAGTTTGTTTCCAGAGTGATAATTAGCAACAGAGAAGGCAAGGCCCGACCCAGGCAGGACAGATGCCTGCCACCATGAGGCTGGAGGATCCTCTGACCTCACTGGGTCTGGGGTTCCCAGAGGAGGTCCAGGAGGTGACACGGGGTGGAGGGGACCTGGGACAGTCAGACCAGCAAGGCTGGCAGGCATTTGGTGGCTCTGGGTAGCGATTATTTAATAACTAATACAGAGATATTTCTAAATTTTAGCAACAGGTATTGCCATACTGATGCAACATTTGTTGCATTTTCAATAGCTTTTAGTCTCTTCAATAGGCTTTGATTTCTGTGTGAAGAACTAAGATAACTCATTTTGCCCAAACTAATTATTTTCCCTTGCTACTCTTTTATCTCCTATGGTAGCAATAGCTAGGAAGACTGTGTAGATTTTCATTTCTGGCTTCTGTTGTTTCAGCAGTAGTGATCCTATTTTCTTAAATTTGCCTTTGGCTATGTGCCCTGTGATAATGAAGAATTAAAAGACAGAAAATCAAACAGAATAAATTTTCCAATAACTGCTAGTGCTTAAGGAACATTATCATTGATTCATTTCTTCATCAAGATTTTGTGGCCAGCTGTGGCGCAAAGATGCAATCATTTCTTTAGAGGTCTTATTTCAGGCCTGCCTGTGACTCAAGCCAAAGGCTGATCTGAGTTAACTCCAGAGAGTTTCGACTGATCTTGAAGACAGTTAAAATGAAGGGGCTAATTAACTACACAAGTTTAAAAATAATCAGTAAAACCACAACTTGTCTTCAAAAATAATTTATAGCTGATGATTATTGGGCTGGGTGAGGAGGGAGGGTAGTAATAGATTTCTGTACTACAGTGAAGAAAAAATAAATAAATGATTCTCAGCTCAAAGGTATGTAGATTTTCAGATATGCGTATACAATTTATTTCTGAGATCCCAAAAGCAGATGTGTTTTTCTTGCATTTGATTTGGCTTTGGGCATTATAATGGAGGAATGAGTACCTTAAATTAGAAGGTTAAATGCCGTAGATTCAAGTTCCAATTCTATCCTTACCTAACCAAGACACTAGCAAATCGTTTCCCCTCTTTGGATTTTTCTATCTGTAAAATGAAACAATTGGAGATGGTTTCTAAGATTGCTGCATTCTCAAATCCTTCTTGGAAAAAAGGTGGGGATATGCATAAATAAATACTCAAATAAATAAAATTCCTGCCAGATCTAGCATTCATGAAACTATCATTGACCCCCATCCAAAAAGACTTCCAGTAGATATCTGAAAGTTTATATTTTTATGTGAAATAACTTCAGTCATGTACAATAAAACATGTTCATACAAAAATTTTGATTAGTATTTCCATCATGGAAAAGCTTATTCATTTGCCTTCAATGCCTATATTTAAAGGGTCCTAACATAGTCTTTCATTTATTCAATTACTTAGTAGATATTTACTGAGTACCTACTATGTGCCAGGAACTTTTCCAGGCACTGAGGATACAGAAGTGAACAAGACAGGCAATGCCCTGAGGTGCAATCTAGTCAGGGACAATGTCTTGTGAAGTTTATGATGCTCTAATGAGACAACCCGTTGTACCACATTTTATACACTTTTCCCTGCAACAAATGTCTATGCATCTGTTGCTGTAGAAATCCCAAGAATCCAGTTCCCATTATGGCCAAATCTCTAGTTTGGAGCCAATGTTAGGTTTTAAAAAGGATTCCATAACCATAACAGATTAAAAGTTTTGTTTATTGGTTTGGGGTTAAAAAGCGAGCATGATATTGTGTAGGTCAAGGAGGCAATTTATCCTAGTCTTCAAGATTGTTAATTAGTAATTAGGAAAGATGTTGAATTATTTACTTATTTATTGTGTCTCTTCCACCAGAACCTGTTTAACGTGGAAAGTGTGAACTGCATCTGCGTGGACTGGAAAGGTGGCTCCCGAACCGGATACACACAAGCCTCACAGAACATCCGGATTGTGGGAGCAGAAGTGGCGTATTTCATTGACGTTCTTGAGGTAACTACTTCTGGGTTATAGAAAAGCCCATGCACATTGCTCTCTGGATTCTCTT
Source organism: Balaenoptera acutorostrata (assembly GCF_949987535.1). NCBI lineage: Eukaryota > Metazoa > Chordata > Mammalia > Artiodactyla > Balaenopteridae > Balaenoptera > Balaenoptera acutorostrata. The sequence goes on along the minus strand of NC_080079.1, from coordinate 14,417,318 downwards.
CCAGAAAAATTGCTGTATGTATGATAATTGGTAAAATATTTTTCTACTTAGAGTTGGCATTCTCCTTGATTGAAAAGAAAAATGCAAAAAAAATCTAGATTTGGGCTTCATCAATATGCCTATTAAGGTGAAAAAACTGATTTTTAAGTGCTATTATTCAAGCAACCAGGTAGATTGTTTCTACTGAATTCCATCATTAGTTCTTTTAATTTTACCAGTTATTAAGCCAAGTTGATATGATAATGTCAACCTGAAGATTAAAGTAGGGGTTTTGTTTGTTTGTTTGTTTTTATTTTTTTAAGAGAAGCACAATGATAACAAGCTAACCTGATTTGATAACTAAAAACTTAGAAAATGTTAAACTTGAAAGTGCTTAAGTAATTGCTTTCATTATTCTTTTCTTCTTTTCTTTTTCTTTTTCTTTTTAAATTGAAGTATAGTTGACACACAATATTCTATTAGTTTCAGGTGCCAAAATAGATATTGCAATGTCTGGTTAGTGGAGCTGGCAGATCATTTATTGATTAAGTTCACCATCTTACATGAGTGCAGTTTGTGATGCCTCAAAACAATTACAATAGTAATATCAAAGGTCAATGATCACCATAAGAAATATTATAATAATGAAAAAGTTTAAAATATTGTGAGAATTACCAAAATGTAACACAGAGACCCAAAGTGAACAAATACTGTTGGAAAAATGGTGCCGATAGACTTGCTCAGTGCAGGGTTGCCACAAACCTTCAGTTTGCAAAAAACACAATATCTGTGAAGCACAGTAAACCAAAGCATAATAAAACATGGTATGTCTGTACCACATCTTCTTTATCTACTCATCTATTGATGGACACTTAGGTTTTTTCCATTGCTTGGCTATTGTAAACAATTCAGCAATAAACATAGGGGTGCATATATCTTTTGGAATTCATGTTTTCATTTTCTTCAGAAAAATAACCAGCAATGGAATTGCTGGACCATATGGAAGTTCTATTTCTAATTTTTTGAAGAACCTCCATACTGTTTTCCATAGTAGCTCTACCAATTTACATTCCCACCAACAGTACATGAGGGTTCCCTTTTCTCCACATTCTCGCCAACGCTTATTATCTGCTGTCTTTTTGATAATAGCCATTCTGACAAGTGGGAGGTGGTACCTCATTGTGGTTTTGATTTGCGCTTCCCTGGTGATTAGTGATGTCGAGCATCTTTTCATATGTCTGTTGGCCATCTGTATGTCTGACTTGGAAAAATGTCTATTCAGGTTCTCTCCTCATTTTTTAAATCAGGTTATGTTTTTTTATATTGACTTATGTGAGTTCTTTGTCTACTTCGAATATTAACCTCTTACCGAATATATAATTTGCAAATATCTTCTTCCGTTTAGTAGGTTGCCTTTTTGTTTTGCTGATGGTTTCCCTCACTGTGCAAAAGCTTTTTGGTTTGAGGTAGTTCCATTTGTTTATTTTTGCTTTTGTTTCCTTTGCGTGAGGAGACAGATCCAAAAAATATTGCTAAGATGGACGTCAAAGAATATACTGCCTATGCTTCTTCCTGGAGTTTTATGGTTTCTGGTCTTACATTTAAGTCTTGAATCCATTTTGAGTTTATTTTTGTATATGGTTTAAGAAAGTGGTCCAGTTTTATTCTTTTGCATGTAGCTGTCAAGTTTTCACAACACCATTTATTGAAGAATCATTATTACTTTCTAATCCAAATGCTTGCTTCACCACCTCTGGGTAACAAGTCCTCATATCCATCAAGGGTCCCCTCTATGTAGCACAATGTTCTATGTAGAACAATAAAAGAGAACACTACTTCCACCAGTTTAAAATTATACCATCGCCATTTCTTGTGATAAATGAAAAGAAAGAAATCCATGAAAATTGATTGCTTTAAAGGAGAAGCTTCCCTTCTTAAAAGTTGAGTTTTCAGAGCGTTTTCTTTTCTGTCCATCTTGAATTTTGCTAGTTTGAAAACATTCTGAAGAAGTTTTCTTTCCAACAGTCGTCATTTGGATACTCACCTTCCAAGGTCCATGTCATTGGCCACAGTCTGGGTGCCCACGCTGCTGGGGAGTCAGGAAGGAGGACAAATGGGACCATTGGACGAATCACAGGTTGGTCAAAGCTGCAAAGTTGGACTAAATGAAGCCTATATGGGGTCTAAAAAGACAGAAATTTGGCACAGACCTGCTTTTACCTGAGGAGACAAGTTTTCACATTTTCCGAATTAGATCGCATGATCAGAGAAATCGGTGTGTTCTGAGACCTTATGAATTTGTTATTAATACCAATCTTTAGTCTACAGAGCCCTGTTTAACATATAAATACTGCATGTGACTAAAATGTGAATTAAGAACATCTGGAAGTCTTATTCATATCTATTTTCTCTTTGTCAGGTATTCACAAAGGATGAGTTTGGTGAATAGAAGAAATGGCATAAATAATAGAAGAAATAGAATTAAACCCAAAGAGCTCAAAAATGTATCATTAATTATATTCTGCTTCATAGCAATTGATAATTAGTCCAGTCCTCATGAACCACAACCCGAGAGTGGTGGGCACAGATAGTCTGGGTGCCCTGGGCTGCCCGGGCTACATGCTGCTAATTAGATAAAAAATATGATTTTACAAATCTCAGACTGGTTGCATTTAGCCAGTGGAGTCATATGTTGGGTACCCAGTTCCTACAACAACCTTGTAACTTTATAAGAAAGACTTTGCTATCCTGGATCTGAGAAGTGACTATTTCAGGAAATGATTACTTTATTCTTGCATCTTCCATTTTGTATTTTCTTCCCAAATCCCCTGTTTCCAACACCCCGATTCTCTTTTTTAATACTTTGGATAAGTTCGTTACATTTGCATTGGTGGGGGTATCTGGAATATCTCTTTAATTTGCTGGAGAGACATTCTTTCTCATAGTCCGTAAATGCTTATGAGAGCCTGCTCAATCAGGCACTTGCCAAGCTGTGGTCGCAGTGACTGTGAAAGCCAAGATCCTTGCCCTCACAGGAGTTTATAGTATAGGTGGAACTCTTTTAGCCTGAAAATCTCTTAGGAGTCCAGTGTTCCCTAGAGTCTGGCTCTTTGGTTGTAACTGTGCTATTGATGGGGATTGTCCCAATGACTAAGCATCCATAAGTAGGGCCAAATTCCATGGTTTGAGGAAAATTCACTTTAATGCAAATAGTAAATTAGACACAGATTTCCCTTAGAAGTTGGTAAGATAGGGAAGAACCAGCTTATTTCTTTGCACGCATTACTCATGATTACCACCAATGCTGCACTCAGGTCTGTAAAGAGGAAGGTGAACATGCATGTCCACTGATAGACACTGACATGACGCATCCTATCTATTTTAGGGTTGGATCCAGCAGAACCGTGCTTTGAGGGCACACCTGAATTAGTCCGATTGGACCCCAGCGATGCCCAATTTGTGGATGTAATTCACACAGACGCTGCCCCCATAATCCCCAACCTGGGTGAGTTCTTCAATTTGTCCCCCTGGAGTATTTTTTGAGTCTATACACAAGAGTGTTTTAGAGTGTTTTGAGTCTTTACATTAACATCAACTTTCCCATATTTTAAAATTCCTCAGGTCTTGGAATGAGCCAAATTGTGGGCCACCTAGATTTCTTTCCAAATGGAGGAAAGGAAATGCCCGGATGTAAGAAGAATGCTCTCTCTCACATCGTTGACATAGATGGGCTCTGGGAAGGTACAACTATTATGTATATGAAGAGATTTTCTTGCGGGGGGGGGGGGGGCGGAAATCTGTGTTTCCTTTTGATAAACTTGCTAAATATTTTGGTATTGTACAGGTCTCACATTTTCTATAACAAAGAACTTTTAGTTGTATCCCCAAGATACAGGTTTTCACTGGGGGAAGTGGACATGAGAAGACTATAGGAAAGAAAGTGTATTTGTAGTCAACTTTTCAAGGATCTAATTCAGGGAATACATTACTCAGTCATACCTATCCCTTACAGACCAATCTTTTCCTCCTAGAGTTATTTTTCCATTTCATTTAGCTATGGCATAATTATTATAATGTTAAACAGATTATATTAAATTCTGATTGCGTCTCAAATCATGACTACCCTTCATAAATGATTTTATTCTGTGACTGCCATGAGTTCACACTAATTAGAAAAATCTATTCAACAACTGTGTGCTGACCATGACATTAACTTGGAAAAATGAAATCTGTCACTGATGTGTAATCATGTCTGATTTTAAAGGAACTCGCGACTTTGTGGCCTGTAATCACTTAAGAAGCTACAAGTATTATGCTGATAGCATCCTCAACCCTGATGGCTTTGCTGGATTTCCTTGTGCCTCTTACAAGGTTTTCAGTGCAGTAAGTAGATTCTTTCTTGCACCTAAAGAATTTTGTGACCATCACTTCTCATGACCAGTGTGGTTCACTATACATGACATGCATTCAGTGAATGTTACTATATGACTGCCACATGATTTATACTTTCAATAATACATGTTTATTTTAATAGTGATAAAGCATTGGAGAACTTTAGAGAAATGCGCTTGTAAACTGAAATATCCCCAATCTACCTTGTTCTCTATCACTTCTGTATGTGTCAGCTAAATGTTCACACTTGGTTTAGAAATAATTCTAAGTGCAAAAATTGTCTATGGAAATCTGATCTATGGTTGCAGGATGCTGATGAACATGAAAAACTTGTTTTAAATGTTAACCTTATAAAGGTATATGATTATGGGCGTGTGGACATTTCTGTGCAGTCTCATAATTGCCAAGATTTTTTTTTGAGTGTTCATCTTTTTTTTGGTATTCTCTAATTATCTAAGTTGGGACCCTTAAATCTGATCTTGAATATAACATATCAATTGCCCAGTTTTTTTTTTACTATTGCTTTTCCTTTCACAATAATTTTTTTTCAAATAAAAATGTATGCCCTATGTTATTTAATATATAAATTTTCAAGTAACGTGCTAGGTGAAATTATAATTATCAAGTAGATACACTTTAGCAATGAAGAGAGAGGATCTGATTCCTGGTTCTACCATTAAATAGTTGAATGATTCTGGGCAAAATACTTAACTTCTCTAAGGCACTTTCTTCATTTCAAAATGTAAATAAAATGGTAGATTCCATAGATTTGGTGGGAGGATTTAATAAGATAACATGTTTTAATTACTTAGCCCAGAACCTAAAGTATAATAATTAGCATTCAACAAATGTTAGCTATTATGTGTAGGGGAGAGGGGATGGGTGTATATTTTATTCACAATGTAGCTTGCATATGCAATGAGAACGCCTCCCCCTTCTTTGGTCTAACTTTATTTTTATTTTCTTCCCAAATCCCCATTTTCTAGGTAATGGGGAAAACAAACAAACACAGAAGCTTTAGGTTTCATCCAGTTAAAATTTAATCTGATTCAATAATATAAACAGTCCTTTTAAGTGATGCTCAGACACTTTTATAGGAAAAAATTCTCAGTTTTGCAGATTTCTCAGCCTTTGGACCACCTCTCTCCAAGCTGGTATTGGGCAAGGTGATCATGGTGGTGGTGGTCAGTGTGTGTGTGTGGAGGGCAGAGAGGAGGCTTGGGGGTCCACCTTCTTGAAGGGCTCATAGCTGCCATCTGCAGGTGATGTCGGGGCGTGTCCAAGCTACTGGCTTGGGCAATGCTCTCAGAGAGCTTGGGCCATTTCTTCCCGGCTGGCCCAGTTTCCCTGAGCTTTTGCTGAATGCAGATCCTGAGATTCAGCCCAGTCGCCATCTGGTCCACTGATTCAGGAGTTCACCACTTGCCTCTACTGTGGGGCAGCCTTGCCCTTTCATAGCAGGAATTTTTATGTCCATCTGCCTCCCGCTCTGTTCACCCCCCTCCCTCTCTTCTCCTCACAGTTTCTTGGCCCACAAAAGAAGGACATTTTCCTATATGATATCCATCTTCTTCAGACGTCATGGCTAAGCCTGACTGACCAACTAGAGCATTTTCCCTTCACATTGGGAGAATTCTGAGATCTGAATCTTCCAGACTTGATATGCTAAGTGGGAGCTAGAGAAAATTGAGAAAAACTTGACTTTTAAGCCTATTGTCCTCCCAGTGAGTCCCATTTTGTGTATCAGAAGCTGATGATCACCTCCTGCTCTTTCTTTTGCAATTTTTCTGAAATAAATTCTAACCACCTAAAAGCAGATGGGTGTCTTGGGGCCACTGGAACAACTTAGAGAGGCAAAAGAGAGAGGATTAAAATATAAATAAATAAATAAATTCTCTTAATTAATTTTTATAATATTTATGTTAGTATCATGTTATTTAATAGTGAAATTGCTGATTTATCATTGTAAATAATGAGACTAATTTTTAACGTTTGTTGAGACACTGTTAAAGTCTTCTTTTACTATCAGAAGAGGATTGGCTTTAGAATATTTGAAAATTCAACAACACGTGGAATAAGATGGTACACTATTAAAAAAAGAGCATCCTCATTCATCATTTGTTTATTTTCCCTAGAACAAGTGCTTCCCCTGTCCAAGTGAAGGCTGCCCGCAGATGGGTCATTATGCTGATAGATTTCCTGGGAAAACCCAAGCAGAGGGCCAGGTAATTTATCTAAACACCGGTGATGCCAGCAATTTTGCCCGTAAGTCCCTATTTTATTTGTCTTAAATTCTCAATACTATGTATCTTATCACGTCCCGTGGAAATGTGTGAAATTGCTTTTCTGTACAAAAGTTTTAAACACTCCTCCCCAAAATGGAAAAACACATCCATACCATGCTCAATGTGAACATGCTAATTTGGGTGGCAGAACAGAGTTTAGGGCCTGAATTATCAATGATACAAAAATAAATTTCTTCACAGTTGATTCTGGTACCGAATTCAGGAGGCTTCTTCTGCTCCAGCCTCTTCATACTCTGTTAAAAGTTTCACTGTGCAAAATTCTGAGGTTTTTTTACAAGCAGAAAAGTAACCCAGGAGAGAGATGGCAGAGGTTGTGGGAATGGAAAGGAGGTGACAGATTCTAGAGATATTAGGATTGTAGACTCCATGTGTGATGGGAATCAGAGAATGCAGGAATGGTGAGACTTGGGGACAGACCCTGGGTTTCTTTTCTGGGTAATAGAGGAAGAAAACTATTTGGATGGGAGTCAGTAGGGTTAGCTGCATTGTAAAAACTAAAGCTAAATTTTATTCCCTTCCCAATTTGGCCCAGGCTAGCTCTAAATGGCAAAAAATTGTAGTTCACTATTGACTAGTACCATAAAATGGTTACCATAAATTAATACAATCCAATGGTGTTGAAAAGTTGAATTATAGAATGTTAAAGATAAATATAGATTATTTAGACAAAAAGATGACAGTACTCTAAAATTTTGTGATCTATAAAAATGAAATAAACTGATGAAAATACCACACTATTATTTTTCCATTATCTTTTAACATAAAGTTCTTATAATGTTCAAGAATAAATTGTTAGGTTAAAAAAATTGAAAACAAAATATATAACTTAGTCCCTTGGCTTGAAATCTTTTGACTTTGGAAAGAGTCTGTGTTCCTCCCCTCCCCCAATGTCTGCCCTCTGAACATTAAGTTAAAGGAATATCCATCACTATTTGATTAGAAGAACTACCAAAACCATACAAAAATTATTCAAAATTCAGCAGTAGTGGAATCCAAGTTAGCCTGTTTCCAGAATAATTTTTCTAAAAGTTGATATTTTGCAAATATTTCCCCCTTGCAGGTTGGCGGTATAAGGTGGCTGTCACACTCTCTGGAAAGAAGGTTAGAGGACACATACTCGTTTCTTTGTTTGGAGATAGAGGAAACTCTAAGCAGTACGAAATTTTCAAGTGAGTAAACTACTACTCTAAGCTCCTTCAGTGTTGGAATACTTCACACATACAATGTATGTCGTGGACATAAGAGTTTATTCATTACTATATGGGAATATAGGGAAGGAAAGTTTTTTTCCTTTACCTTTCTTAGCTCTTCGGCTGGTCTGGTAATCAAATTAACATAGGACAGATTAACAGGGGAAAAAACTAATTTAATTATGTACATATGGGGGTCCCAGAAGAACATGAGACCCACAGGCAGTGAGACAATTGAGGCTTATATGCCATTCTGAGCTAAGGAGAAGGGACCAGGGGTCTGGGACTTCAAAGGGGAGAAAGACAATCCACAGTAAGATGGGAAGAACAAATGTTTGGTGCACAAAGGTTTGCCATGGCAGGCAGAGACAACAGGACACGGAGAGGAATTTGATCTCCAGGCCCAGCTGAGCTCCCCGCCAGCCTATCACACCTAGCCCATATTCCTTGTAGTTATCTCAGGTGATAGTTCCCTTCCTGAACCAGGCCTTCTATCTAAATTCTTTTAGGCAGTTAAGGGAGAGGTAAAGGTTATCCTTGAATCTGCTGGGTCTTGATTTCCTTCAGCTCAAAACAGTCCACCTGGCAAAGTGGCACATTCTGGGGAGACTTGTTCTGAACCCCTTCAGAAGTACAGTACTGCCATGTGTCATTAAAGGAAGAGACTATTTCACCCTTGTACCTTAATACATTTTAGAACTCTGTTTCTAAATTTTTTCTCTGCTATGTCCTGAGAAAACCACAGATGTTTCTTTTGATGCATGGCATCTGATTTATAATCACTAAATAATTATTCTACCCACAAAACAACTGGAAAAGGATGATATAATGATGTCATCATTTATTAAATTGTGAGAGGATTGTGACTATAACATGTTTGAAGTTTTATTAAAATAAGGATGACTTCAAAGTAATATGAGTTATTGATGGCAAATGAACTACCACTGAGTTGGCATACATGTCTACATTTATTTAACCATTAGATTCACAAATGTACTATCAATCATCTTACTAGAGATACATTGTTAACTGGTTTTAGAAACATATATGTGTATATTTATATGTATGTTTATGTATATTCATGTATGTTTTTATTAACTTCTCCGTTCCCAAGGGGCAGTCTCCAACCAGCCAATACTCATTCCAATGCATTTGACTCAGATGTGGATGTTGGAGATATGCAGAAGGTTAAATTTATTTGGTACAATAACGTGATCAACCCAACTCTACCCAGAGTGGGAGCATCCAAGATCAGTGTGGAACGCAACGATGGAAAAGTGTAAGTAATAAAAATCCAAAGAGATTTGAAGCATTGAGTCACGTTTATAATTCTACTCCCACTGAAAGACAACTTTAAGTTAAATCACCTACAGTGGTTCTCCTATATCTCAGTCACCGCTGCTTCCTAATACCTTTTGTTTCTTTAGAAGAAAGTGTACATCTTTAGGAAAACAACTTTGATAGATTTGTAGATGACTGTTGTATGATCGGACACAAGTGTTAGAATGAGAATCTGGCTTCACAATCCTAAGGTGAAAAGAAAGATTTCATTTAGCAGCTGTGCCTTGTGCTATGTGTGTGCTTAATATGTGTATCTTCCCCAAGCTTCCTGGGTTCACCAAATTGCCACTTAAATTACCGAGAAAACACTTATCAAGGAATACAAATAGATTGTCCTGTGCCATTAGTCTTTTTAGTGAAGACAAAGGTCAACCCTTGGTTCTAATCAAAACTAAAGTGTGTGTGAACCAACGGATATTTACCATAGTGAACTACCGGAAACAGTGAGGTGATGATGATGATGGTAATCATAACTATGCCAATATCAGCCCAAGTGTTTTGAGTATAAAACTAAATTCTGAGGCACAGTGCTATGCTGCTTCTGCCATCATATCATTCAGTCCTCATATAAGTCCAGTGGGGAGACTTTTGCTTCTGGCAAAGATGGAATAACAAGAGCCCAGATTTACCTTCCCAACTGAAACAAACAAAAATTCAGACAAAATATATCAAACCACAGTTTTCAAGATGCTGAACATTAGGCAACAAAGGAAAGTGATCTCTGAGCGATAAGAAACAAATAAGGTAGAGTCCTAAAATTGTCCCGACTTACTGCCTTTAAAGAGTCTCCAGGATGTCACACAAAGAGGAAAAATTCAGGCAGAACCCAGTAGACTACCTGAGTTAAAGAAACAGAGCTAAGAATCCAGAAAATCCAAGGCAACTGGATTTCACTGGACAGAGGACCAGAGAGGAGAGAGCTACAGAGAGGACAGCTCAGAGAGCTGGAAAATTTCCTTAAACATTCAGCAGAGTACTGATCAGCACATATATATGAGGAAACTAGTCAAGGTCTGTGAAATATCCATCTGAAAGGATTATAGAGAATAGTACCCAGTACTCTTTCAGGGTTGGGAACAGTACTTGTTTCCGCTAACCAGACCAGAAAAGCTCATAATTCAGGAAATGTTAGGTAGAGTACTTAAGAAGGTCATCCCTCAGTAGTGGGAAAAAAATTAGCCTAGAATGAGCAAGACCTGAAAGGATCAAACTGTTTCCAAATAACTGCACCCCAGAACAGAGCTCAAGAAAATGTATAGGAATACAAAATTATCCAGCAGTTAACAGGCTAAAATCCACAATATATGACATTAAATGGAAGTTTTCCATGTATATAAAGAAGCAGGAAAACACAACCCATAATGAGAATAATCAATCAATTGAAACCAAACCAGAACCGACACAACTGTTAGAATAGCAGACATAGACATTAAAACAGTTATTAAACCTGTATTCCATTGGTTTAAAAAGGTCAGTAGAGGAATGGCATATATAGAGAAAAGGCCCACGTTGAATTTCTAGAGATGAGAACTACAATATCTGAAATGAAAGAGCAGATTAGACATTGTGAGAGAAAAGATTAGTGGAGTTGAAGAGGTAATAGAAAGTATCCAAAATGAAACACAGAGAGAAAAAAATTCGATGAAGAGAATATCAGTGATCTGTGAAATAATTTCAAGAAGTCTAATATAGTTCTCATTGAAGACTCCAAAAGAGGAAGGAGAGAAATATATATTTGAAGAAATAATGGCTTCAAAAATTTCAAACATAGTGAATGAAAACTGTAAACATATAGATCCAAGTGATACCACAAAAAACATGAAGAAAACTATGCCAACACACATGAAAATCAAACTGCTCAAAACCAGTTATAAAGAGGGAAACTTAAAAGCAGCCAGAGAAAAAACACACATTACCTACAGAGGAATAAAGATAACAATCACAGGCAGATCTCATATCAAAAACAATGCAAGTGAGAAAACAGTGGAACAACATCTTTAAAGGACTGAAAGGAAAAAAACGTTAACCTAGAATTCTATATCCACAAAAGTATCTTTCAAAGAAAAAGATGCAATAAAGGCTTTTCAGACATATCAAAGCTGAAAGAATTCATCACCAACTGGCCAACACCATGAGAAATGTTAAAGCAAAGTCTTCAGAGAAAGGAAAGTTATACCGGTTGTAAAAGAATCTACAGAAAGGAATTAAGAGCATAGGAGATAGTAACTACATTGGGAAACATATGAGATTTTTAAATATGGTTATTTAAGTCTTTAAAAATAATTGACAATTTAAAAAGTAATGGCAATATTTTGGGGAGGGGCTGTTATAACGTGTATAAGTAAAATATATGACAACAATGCCATTAGGCATTAGGTAGGAGGGGAGAAATGGAAACATACTCTTATAATGTTCTTATACCATATGTAAATTAAAATATTATCACTTGAAGGTAAAATGTGATGTTAAAAATATATGGTATAAATTCTAAAGCAACCACTAAAATAGTAAAACAAAGAACTATAGCTAATAAGCCAAAAAAAGGAGATGAAATGGAATTTTTTAAGGCATAAAAAGGGGGGGGGGGGAACAGCATAGGGAACAAATTGCAAGATAATAACCATATCAATAAATGTATTAAATTAAAATACAACAATTAGAAGGCAGAGATTGTTTAACTGGATTTTAAAAACTCAGTGCACAACTGTATGCTACCTACATGAAATGTACTTTAAATATAAAGACACAAATAGATTAAAAGTGAAAGAACAGAAAAGGATATTCTATTAATTATTAGGGAAATGCAAATTAAAACCACAATGAGGTACCAACATAAACTTATTTAAATGGCTAAAATTTAAAAGATTGACAATATCAAGCACTGGTGAGGATGTGAAGAATCTTGAATTCTCATATTCTGTTGATGGGAATGTAAAATGATGCAACCACTTTGGAAAACTCTTTGCTAGTTTCCTAAAAGGCCAAACATACACCTACCTACAATTCAGCCGTTTCTCTTTTATGTATTTACCCAAGAGAAAAGAAAGCATATATTTATACAAAGATTTGTACATAAATATTCATAGTACCTTTTATTGCAATAGTCAAAATCTGGAAATAACCCAAAGTCCACCAACAAGGGAATGGATAAACAAATTGTGGTCTTCTGTACAATGGAATACCACTCAGCAGTGAAAAGGAACGAACTAGTGATACATGCAGCAACATAGATGAATCTCAAAATAATTATACTGAACAAAATTATACTGAATGAAAGAAGCTAAACAAGAGTGCATACACCTTTGCATATAAAATTTTACACAATTCAAAGTAGTCTATAATGACAGTAGACCAGTGGTTGCCTGGGGGAAGGGAAGATGGAAAGGGATGGGAAGGAGAGATTACAAAGGATAGGAGGAAAATTTTGGAATAATGGATATGTTTACTCTCTTGATTGTGGTGATGGGAAATAAGTACTGTTATTATTCCCATTTTACAGATAATTCAATGAAAGCTCAATGCCAGAATTCATGTGCAGGAAATCTGACTTCAGCAAATCCTTAACTACCACAATAGAAATTCAGATCACCTTTATTTATATATATTGTGTGCCCTTCATTTCTTGTGACCCTTTTCGATATTAGTTTTTTTTTGATGGTATATCTTAATTTATTATATTCTAATGGGAAAAATGAAGAATAACATGAACTTATGAATTGCCATCAAATGAGAGGGAGCTTTTAGTCAAGTCCTTCACCAATTTGCACTGAGTTTCATCTTGTCCAATATTTTTCTTTTTTTTTTCTTTTTTAAAATATTTATTTATTTATTTATTTTAACATCTTTATTGGAGTATAATTGCTTTACACCGTTGTTTTAGTTTCTGCTGCATAACAAAGTGAATCAGCTATACGTATACATATATCCTCATATCGTCTCCCTCTTGCATCTCCCTCCCACCCTCCCTATCCCACCCCTCTAGGTGGTCACAAAGCACCAAGCTGATCTCCCTGTGCTATGCAGCTGCTTCCCACTAACTATCTATTTCACATTTGGTAGTGTATATATGTCCATGCCACTCTCTCACTTCGTCCCAGCTTACCCTTCCCCCTCCCCACGTCCTCAAGTCCTTTCTCTACGTCTGAATCTTTGTTCCTGTCCTGTCCCTAACCTTTAATTTGCTATTTGCACATCGGCTAGCCATTAGATTACAGAGAAGAAAATGAAGATGAAGAGAAAAGAGCATTTTCTGAACATTTTTTATGTGCCAGACACTTTACATATGCTTCTGTATTTTGTTAAAGAAAATGAGCTCCAAAGCCTCCTAAGTATTGCTCAGTCTTAATGAGTAAATTAGTTATTTCAATTCAATGCTGAATTAAAATAAGAATGCCGAGCCAATGTAACACCAGGACGTCAGGATTTTTACTCTGGCTGATTTCTTGTCTTGCTGCTGACCCTGCTCTTCCTCAGTTGCATTCACTGACAGTGCGCCATGTTTAGTAGGCGCTGGGGGATGTGACAAATGGACCCTCTGTGTCCTCTGGAGTGTCCAGTGATACCTCTTCTTTCTGCTATTGCATAGCCATGGGATAAAATTAGAAAGGAAAGTGCAGTTCTTTATACCCAAGAGGTATTCACTCGGCCAGGGCCTAGTGTTGGGCACAGGGTGTACCACTCACTCAGACTGAGGGGAAGGAAGTGGCTGTCATCAAACTCAACACACCAACTGTGTGTCAGGAAGAGCTGACTTTTTGTTTTCTCTCCCCAGGTTCAACTTCTGTAGCGAAGAAACTGTGAGGGAAGATGTTCTGCTTACCCTCACCCCATGTTAGGAGCTGCTGACATGTGAACCCTGAATCTTACTGCTAATAAAATCTAGTGGTGAAGCACTACATTCCTTTCTTTGCCATCACGTCCATTATTTCCAATGAAATTTTTGAATAATGTGATTAAGTTCCAATATTTGGAACTGGTCTGAAAAACCACAAATGACTGTTGAATTTTGCTACATGTTACTTGGCATTTGAACTTGGGAATACTGTTTACTTGATACTGACATCATGGCCATTACTATTACTGATGTCATTCTGATCACTTAAGGCAGACTTCCAGGTCCAAAGTGACCCTCCTGGTGGTGGTGGGCACACATGATAAGTACCCACCTTTGCCACTTTTTCCATCGTCTTTAATCAGACATCTCAGGAGGGATGACACATAGGGAGTCTCCAGTTCTAATCTGAACTTTTCTCTTTCAAATCCTTGGCCGTGTCTATTTCTGTGTCTGTGTCAGTTGGGTCCTCTGAGAAGCAGACGCTAGGGAAATGTCTGTGATGGATGAAAGAGGAGATAGCAGGAGTAGGCAGGAGAAACTTCAGACCTCAATGCAGGTCTAACACCCATGAGAGGGGAAAGGAAGGAAAGACTAGGTGGGAAGAGCCCCAGCCCTCAGCAAATGTCTGAGAAAGTCTTGGCCAGGTCGATGGGGAGTCCCCAAGTGAAGGTGACCCTTGGCAGGAATCCTACTTCAGGCAGGAGTAGATGGGCTCTCGTACCCATGCCGTGCTCAGTCATGGGTTGAGGCAGCCAACAGAAGCGTGGCCTCTGTGTGAGTCCCCGCGGACCCAAGGGGCGGCAGCTGGGCTGCCAGGCATCTCTGGTCCTGCAGCAGTTTCTCCTGAAGGGATCTGAACGGTACACCTCTGTGGCCACCACAGTGTCCCACCTTGTTCCTTTTTGGATTTCTTTGGAAATGACACCAGCTTGGTCATTTCCTCTGTGGAACTGAATTAAATATATTACTTAATTCAACAAACTTTTATGGAGCCCCCATTACTATATTCCAGACACTGCTGTTGGCACGAAGGATGTAAAATAAATAAAATACATTTCTTACCCTCCAGGAGGTTGTAGTCTGATGAGGGAGCTGGACAAGGAAACAGTTATGAAACAGTGTCAGGAAGTACGAGTTACTAACCTGGGAGGAAAGAAGGGCTGGCATTTGATTTGGGGAGAGGGGTTGAGAGCAGGGGTAGGAGGGAGAAAGGCTATATAAAGTAAGTAAAGGGAAAGCAAGGGGGGTTAAGCCTCCCAAAGGAGTGTAGGGGGCCAAGGGTAGGGTAGCCTGTGCCCCAGGTACCCATCCTATGAAAAATTCTGACACTTTCTCTCTGTGGTTCAGATTGCGCAGCAGAGTCAATCCCCGTAACACTTTTCCTCCTCCTCTCCACTCCCCTTACTCCTGCTTCGTAGAGTCGCTTTCCAGATAAACTCTCTGCACCCAAGCCCTTATCTCAGATTCTGTATTCAGGGGAGCCTAAAATAAGACCAGGGTGAGCATTCCAATAGAGGGGACAGCTTGTCCAAAAGTACAGTACCTGAGCATGGAGTGTTTGGCCAACTCCAGTGTGTTACATCTTGTAGACCATGTTCAGAGAGGGGAGTCATAGGAGATGGGACCAGATTGGGCTTGATTGACCATTTATTCCTCTAACAAGCACATGTTGAGCACCTAATGTGTGTAAGGCACTCTGCTAGGCACGAAGAACACACTGTGAGCAAAAGGGGGACCCAGAGCCTGCTCCTGAAGGTCCATGACCATCAGATGATGGAAGACTCCCTAAGTGATGAGCAGAGACCCCCAAAGGGCTTTGAGAAGGGCAGTGACTTGACCCATGTTTGGGGTTTAAATCAATCCCACTGGTACTTGCATGGAATGCAAGTTCTGATCCATTTCTTGATCTAAATCCTGCTCCACTTGGCCCAGAACTTTCAGGTACTCTGGGATTCTGAAAGCTGGGGCTGTTCTGGAAATTCCCAGGCCCCCTATAGAGGGTACAGAGTTTTGGGCCTAATTCTCCCCAGCTGGCACCAAGGACTGTCTGCCCTGAGACTTTCACTTGTTAGCCAGCCCACAAGAATGGGTGGAATCTACCAATGGCCCTCAAGGGCTTTGGGAAGTCTGAGCTACACTCAGAACCTGAATTCACATCCCACAGACAGGGCATCTCTGATGAAAGAAAAAGAAAGAAGTCAATAGTTGACTGATGATAAGGCAAAGTTTTGCACCCCACTTCTGTTACTACAAACACAGGGAGAAATTCAACCAGTTCAAGGGATATTTAGAGCTGTGGTTCGAACAAATGCAGGTGAGTGTCCAGGCTGTGAAAAAGACTTAGAAAACAGCTTCTTCAGGACAAAAACTTCTTTGGATTTAAGGGGCTCCTAGAACCCAGCTTGAACCAACCTACTCTTCCCCTCAAATTTACAAGATCGTTCTCTTACAAGATGACAAGGTATCTGTACATTGTGAACTTGAAATTGAAGGAGAAAACAAGGACAGAGCCGATTGGCTAGAGGAAGGCAGCTATTTGGCTCCATCTGGATGTGTGGACATGGCAGATAATGGCTGGCAACCTCATTCTTTACCTTTGTGACTTTCAAGGAGTCATACATCTTGAAGACAGGAGAGCTGTCTGGTGGAAATGAAGTCACATTTTCAGAAGAGATCCACAGATTTGTATGCATATGAGTCCTGCCTTCATTCCCTGAATCTGACCAGGATATAAGTTCATTCAACATATTTCAGTTGTTATTCTTATTTAAAAGCCTCGCCCAGGAATCTTTCCATCTAGTGTGGAGTGAATTAACTGGTCTAAGAGGCTTTAAAGAAGAAGCAGCTTAGACCCCAGTCTTGCTAGGGGCTTTGTCCAATTAAATCCCTCAGGGCATTTAAACAAGAGCCAGTGCATTAGAGCACAGTGTATATTGACAGATGTGGGAGTTTTCTCGCTGTCTTAGAAAAGAATAGACGCTCAACTGATTCTGTGTACCCAAGAATGGTGACAGTGAGTGCAATGAGAGCTGCTCTCTCTGAATCCCAGGCCTGGCTGAGCTGAGTTTCTGTATTGGTTAGCTGCTGCATAACAAATCATCACTAAACTCAGTGGCTTTAGACAGATTTGCTCACAAATCTCCAGGTTAACTGGGTGTTTCTTCTGGTCTTGACTGGATTCACTCATGTGTCAGCATTCAGAGTGGGTTGAGTCAGAAATGCTGCTAATCCTGTCTGGGTCTCTCACACACTTAGGGGTCGGCTGGTTTTGAGCTGGCCCAAGACGTTGCTGCCATCACGTTTAATAGCCAAACCAAGTCACACAGCTAGCCCAGATTCAGGTGGTGGGGTATAGACTCCAGTTATTGATGGAAGAAGCTGCAAGATCACATGGCAAAGGGCAGCTTCAGGAAGGGGAGGGGGTAAAGAACTGTGACCATTTTCACAATCCATCTATCATCGTCTAACCTGTTTCTCCACCCAGGGAAGCCTGGGGCTGGGGAAGGAACAGGTCAGGTGTCAGGAGGGTTTTCACAGCAATGGGTCAACCCAGGCTCCAGACTCTGGCCTTCTTATACTGCCTTCTCCTCACTGCTGTCATCAGAAGTGAGGGTGCCCTTTTGGTTCACTTGCTTTTGATGTTTGTAGAAAACAGAGTGCTTCAATACAGCACACTTATTCTTGAACAACTAATGCTGATGAATACAGGGTTGCTTCTTCTTATCTTAACACAATGCAACAGTCCTGAGCAGGTTTCCTGAGCAGCAAATCCACTCCCCGGTGTTGCCAATCACTCTTGATAACTCAAGAAGATCATCTCTTCATCTCTTCATCTAATCAGATGTTTATATTCTTGTTTCTCTGAAGAACATCTTTTTTTCTCCTCCTTAGAACTGTGCCCTCTCACCATTCCCAGGCCTGAAATCCACTCGGAGAATAAGAATAAAATGTCTACGAACTCTATTCATATGTACATTCTTTCTTTCATTAATTTATAACTACTTCAGTGTCAGGTTCTAGAAGGTGGAGGGCACAGCAGTGGCCAAAGTAAATGAGGTCTGTGTCCACATGGAATTGCATTCTAGGTGGGAAAAGGAAGATTGCAAATAAATAAACAGAAAAACAAGGGAGATAATTATAACTTGTGACAAAGTGATGAGAAGGAAACAAATAAGGTGCTAGGGATCAGGTGAGAGGCTGGCAGTGGAGGGGCTTCAAAGGTGGCCAGGGGTGGCCTCATTGAAGAGGTGACATTTAAGCTAATCGTTGAATGACAAGAAGGAGCCAACCCAATGGAGGTCTAAGGAAGAGAGTTTCAGGCCACCGGAATGGTAAGTGCAAAGGCCCTGAGGTAGGAAAGAACTTGGCATGTTTGACGGAGGCCACTGTGGTCATGTGGGGAAGGTCAAGTGGACAGCAGGAAGAGAAGAGGTCCAGGAGGCAGACAGAGTCATCTGACATCTCCTATCAGCCAAATTACCTATTTTACCCACTGTTAGATTATCACAAATCTTGTCCTGCGTCAGCACTGCAATGTCAAAGAAAAGCGTAAATGCCTTTGTCTTCTCCACAGTCTTTGTCAAATGCTCCAGCACCTGCCTGGACCATATGCACAGACTTCCAAAACTTGAATACCTCATCACTTAGGTCAACCAGGTGCTCAAGTCTGGAGAAGGGGGGAAATTTATTTTCTATTTCAACTTATTCTATGTAAGTATTTCCCCTATTCTTTGTGGTGGATTGACACTCAACAAATCTTGTTGATAACTTGCTCAGAATAACTGATATTCAGCAACTCCTTATTTCGCTCTGGATAGTCTGGATTCAAATCCCATCTCATCACTCGTTAGCTGTGTGACTTAATAGGCAATTAAAGACCTGTCCCTCTGTTTCCACGTCTGTAAAGGGAGGCAAATAACGGTACCTACCTCATGGGGTTGTTGTAAGACTTAAATTAGGTAATACACGGAAAGTACTCTGACTGCACATACTAAGCCTCACTAACTGTTGGCTGCTCTTCCTTATGACTCTAGGGCAAGTCTTTTCTGTTTTCTTCATAGAAGGGCCCTCCAGCCTGGACCCCAGTGTCCTGATTATTCAGGAGCAGTGTGAACTTTGACATAGAGGCATATTTAACTTGGGGGCGGGGTAGGGCACCAATGGCATTTGCCATGTGCAGGTTTATCTGCTTGTTGTGTGAACCAGCCAAGCTGCTCACAGATGCTTGGGTCAGTGGGTAATTCATGACAGCCTCAGAGGATAGAGTCTTGTAGGACAGGTGTGCAAACTTTGGAGGGTTTGAGGAAACTCGACAGACATTACGTGGTCTGGTGACATAGGCTTTTATGGGCACCTGAACCCAGCTATTCCAAATTATAACAGGATAATATAATAATTGCTATTGTTTTAAACCGTAACATTTTGGGTTGGTTCATCCCATAGCAATAGGTAACTGGAACACTAGTTAGTGGTCAGAGGCTATTATGGGAGCTGTTGACTCTGTCTCCAAAGCTCATGTGCTCAAGTATTACTAGACTGCCAGAGACAGAGGTAGACAGACAGACAGACAAAAAGAAAGAGGAGGTTTTCTTAGACACTTCCTTTCACTATCAGCGATTTGCAAGGGCATTTCCATCCATTCTAAGTGAGAAACCCAGCCCTCCATGATTAGAGTTTGCTGCAGTGTCCTCACTGGGACTTGCAAAGTACTAGGTGATAAAATAAAAAATTGGAAAGTGGGTCCCACTCAGCTCATAGTTACAGGCACATGTACATAGGCGCAAAGTTAGAGACCTTTCACCTACTTTTAACCAAGCATTCTTTCATCTTCCCAGACTTGTGGGAAGATTTGACCTCTATTATTAATCTTCTTTTGTGTATTTGTGCAGTTTAAACTATTAAGTGCACACAGTATGCTCTGTAATCACCTGCTGTTTCCTCGAAGCAGCGTCCAATCGATAAGGCTAGAGTATAAGAAAACAGCCCGGGCACTTGATCCAGAGGGAAGGAAGGTCTGGAACATCCAACAGGGTAAGTCTCCCACCAGCTGTGAAGGAGGGAGATGGGGCAAAGAGCCTTGAATTCTTGAGTCTGCTCACTGCTCTGGTCATGCTTTTGGTGAGGCCAAATATCTGAATTTATTGTAGATGGTGAGCATCTGGACATTCACTCTTTTCCTGCTGGGAGCAGCCAAAGGTAAAACACATCCCACCTGCCCCTTGAGAGAGGCATAAACCCATCATCTCGGCACTGGCCAGAGAAAGCTTTAGCCATGGCAGGGTTTCCAGCGGCTGCAGACAGCTCCACGTTTCCACAGAGACGTGGGCGGGGCTGCAGTTTGCGCGGGCCCATCTCAGAGCATCTCCCTGCCAGCCTGCCTTCATGTCCCAGAGGCCCGAGGCCAGACTCTTCCAGATAAAGCATTAGACACCTGCCTGGGTTAACATATTGACTTACCAGTGCCCATTATCACATTAGTCAAATAAACCTATCGGAAGATCTAGGCAGGGAACACAGGACTTTTAAGTTTTGATGGTGGTTCGAAGCAGAGAGGTCTCTGTGGGATTCAATGAGTCTGTTCCCTGATCAGAAGGTGGGCACGGGGGGAGAGGGGGCAAGGAGAGAGTTGATGGGGCGGAGGCAAGTGTCTGCCTGGTCTTCAGCCTGTCCCCAAGCAGGGGAGCAACCAGGCCAGCCTTAGGACCCCTGAGCAGGGTCAGCTTTTCTCTTACAGGAAAGGAAGTTTGCTATGATTCCATTGGGTGCTTCTCTGACTCTGAGCCCTGGGCTGGGACCGCCATCAGGCCCCTGAAAGTTCTCCCCTGGAGCCCTGAGGACATCGGGACTCGCTTCCTGCTCTACACCAACGAGAACCCAAACAACTTTCAAGTGAGACCTCTGCCATTTTAACATTGTTGTAACTGGTGAGGGGCTGTGCCCACCGGGGGACCAGGAGTTCTTACCTCTGTACCCTCTGCTTCTACCCCATCCCGCCAGCTGCCCCCAGGCCTAGCCAGACCTGGACAGAGTAGGTCTCCGGTAAAAAAGCTGGCTTGAATGAATGAATGGTTCACATTTGTCAGAACCTCTAGCTAGTTATGTGATTCTGGTGTTGGGCAAAGAGCTTATGGAAGAACCTATGGAAGGTATAAGACCATGAGCCACAATCCAGACCCAGTGGAGGTAGTGATTCCTGACTTGGGAAGGTAAGGCAGGGAAAGAGAGGTCAGGGTGGGCTTCCTGAAAGAAGTGGCTTTTTGCTAAACTTTGAAAGGTTGTGCATTGGAACAGGCAGAGATGGGGAAGAAAGAGACAGGCTAAAATGGCTGGGCTGCAAAAACACGGAACCCTTCTGCGTTTGTCACAGATTCTCCTTCCCTCCGATCCATCAACGGTTGAGGCATCTAATTTCCAAACAAACAGGAAGACCCGGTTCATCATCCACGGCTTCATAGACAAGGGAGATGAGAGCTGGCTCGTGGATATGTGCAAGGTAGGGCCTGGTTCTAACCCCTGTGGCCTGCGCTGCGGGCAGCTGCCACTGCTTTCCACTAATGTCTCCACCTCCCTTTACGCAATCGCAATTAGTGAGCTCCAAACAGGAAATCCTGACATACTGACGTACCTTTATGCAATTAAAATGCCTCTTCACCAAAATAAAAATCCCCTTCCAAGTTTCTAGACTACATCTGTAGCCTGAAGCAATGGCATCTGCTGCGTGAACAAACACTTCTGTCCTCTCATTTCTGGTTAAATCAAGCCTAAATATTGTCTGCTTCCATTTCAGTGAGGCTACTTTGTATTCCTATAAACGCAGGATTATGTTCTTTTTGTTCAAGTCTTTCCCACTTCCCTGAGAGTCAGAGACGTGTGCTATGACCATTTATTTGAGATACGGAGAGCTTCGACTGACTGGGTGCCCAAAATGACAGAATAGAAAGTGCCAAACCCACTGTAATAGAGCATCTTTTGCTCAGAACGATAGACAACAGAATAATATACACATGTTCACATACACATACACACAAAAACACATGTGCAGAGGCACGCACACACAAATACACACGATACACCATCATCCCTTCTTTTCTTGTGTTCACTGATTCAATACATTTTTCTGACACCTAAGAATTTACCCTAGCAGCCTGTCTACCACCCTCCGACCTAAAATGTCAACAGGAAAAGTTACAAACTCTGAAAATTAAAATCATTCTGCATTTGACCTTGGTTGTACCAACCATTTAACTCTTGGTATCGCTTCTGTCCCATCATTAATAAGTATCTTAATGTATAAACTGTAAGATATAGTTTATATCCCAAGTTCTCCAGGTTTGTAAGAGATTCCTCAGGGCTGCTTTAAAAATAAAAGTCCTGAGAAAACGGCTGTTGGTATCTGTGTGTGTGTGATCACACATATTAGTATCATATATGTGAAAAGATTCTAGGTGGATTTTAAATTTATAGTACCACTTTAGACTCAAGCTGGTCATATGTCCTGCCCGGCAGAACTTCCAAGGATATATCAGTTCCTTTGACATCCAGGAAGAAGTTTCCCTTTCAGAATTCTTCAATATCTTTTAAATCAGTGCAGTTCTATTTTTAAAATATCTTTAGTGTGTTTCCTCCATGAAATATTGTGCTATCCTGACTGTAAAAATAGTGACACTTCCCTCCCACCTTAAAGCTTCGTAAATACCCAGCAGCCTGGGGTGAAGCAAGCCCAGGCTTTGCCACGAGGCTGAAAGGACCTCAACAGTCAAATCCACAAGGTCATTTAGACCCTGGCTGCCAGACAATGCACTTGAGACCTTTTCTTTTTGAAACAGGACTCTTTGAATGATGCCCTGGCTTCAGCCACCTTATTGAATCAACCTGATTGAATCTGGTCGAAGAAAACCAGAGAGTGGTCAGCTTTTAATTAGTCTACGAACTAGAGAGGGAATTGATTTGCCTTTCTTGTAGCTTTTGCCCCGAGGGATAACTCCTATTGGCAACGGGATTCCTAACAAAATCGAGTTCATCCCAGTGCCCCAGCTAGGAAGGGACAGAAGGACAGCCAGTGGTAACTCTCGGCGACCATTTCTGAGCTCTGGTTGGAAGTGGTTTCACGAGCCCTCATGATAACCCCCTGGTGTCTCTCCAACACCAGAACATGTTCAAGGTGGAGAAGGTGAACTGCATCTGCGTGGACTGGAAAAGAGGCTCCCAGACCACCTACACGCAGGCTGCCAACAACGTACGTGTGGTGGGCGCCCAGGTGGCCCAGATGCTGGCCATGCTCAAGGTGAGTGGTGGCCGGGCTGAGGAGGGGACACACAGCACCCACTGGTCTCTGTTGGGTAAAGACACAGCTGAGGGTTATATGTTTAAAGAGGAAATAGAAAGAATTGATATTTCTCTCGGAGTCTTACTTCTAAAACTCACCTCAAATCAAAACCTATGGTGTTTGTGCTCAAGGCGCTGTATGTAGACCTATAATAAACAAGTACTTCTGGGTGAACATCTCTGAGACCAACAGGTGTGAATACTTTGAGCTTGTGTCATTTGTTTGTTCATCCGATATTTGGGGGCACATTGTCAGGAGCTCTGCTAGGGAATAAAGAGAATAGTTGAGGTCCCAGGCCCTGGGGGAGCTTACAGCGACAGGTGAGTGTGATCAGGGTTCTGATGTGGGGATGGGGAGGGGTGGCTACAGGCTTTCTAGGAGCACATGTCGGGGGGGCAGGGGGGCAGCTAATCCAGTCTGGGGAGCGGGGGGCAGTGATTAAGGATGTCTCCCAGGAAGAGACATCTAAGTTGAGAGCTAATGGCTGAGCTGTGTCGATGTGAACTGGGGTCATGGTTGGGGAGACATGACAACAGGAAGAGGAGGCTAAACCAGACCCAGAGGTGAGAGACTACGACATACTTGAGGGCCTGAAAGTTCCACTAAGGGTCTAGCTAGAAAAGAGTCTAGAAAAACAGGTGTTGAGTCAGAAGAGCTGAGGCTTTCGTAAAGGGCTGGGCTTGATCCTACGGGCTGTGGCAGGTTTTCAGCAGAGGAGTACCAGCATTAGGGTTGTGAAAACCACAGCACAGATATGTCCTGAAAATACAATCTTCCCTCTCCAGTCGAACTACAGTTACTCACCTTCCCAAGTCCACCTCATCGGCCACAGCCTGGGGGCCCACGTGGCAGGAGAGGCTGGGAGCAAGACTCCAGGCCTGGGCAGGATTTCAGGTAAGACTTGAGGGCTGGGGCCCAAGGTTTTGTCCCCAGTAGCCCCAGAACGTGATGCAAGACTGCAGCTTAGCTTGGAGCTGGCCCCAAAGAGTCCATCCCCTTGGCTGCGGCAGAGCCGGTTAGATTCTGCACAGAGCATTTTAGGAAGCCCCCCAGAAGCCTATCTTTGTGGCAGGGGAAGTGGTGTCTTTGCTCTCTTTAATTCCTCTGCCTCTGTCCCCATCCATTTTCTGGTGATGTGGGTCTCTCAGCAGGACTGAACAGCCAGGAAAATGCAGAGTAAGGCTAATATGAACGTGAGCAAACATAATTAAGACAAGTCCATGTTGTCATTCCTTTGCCCCTTCTCTGAAATCAAGGGCAGAATAGAACACAGAAATTTTGCTTCCACTGCCTTCGTTGGTAGAAGAAACCCAGACACCACCACACCAAAAGCATCCTTTTAACCCAAGCAAAGCCTTTAAATTATAACCACAAAATATATCAATATAATATAATCATTATAATGCTAATATAATAATTATAGTAAGCATAGATTAAGTGCCTGCTTATCCCAAATACTGTGCAAAGTGCTTTACGTTTTCTCATTTAATCCTCAGAACTAAAGAAGAAGGCTGAGGGAAGCAAATGACTTGCCCAAGGTCACACAACTAATCAGTGGTAGAACTGACATTCAATCCCGGTTCTGCTGTCTTTTGGTTCAAGTCTCTACCTTTATAAGAACATTCCCTTTTATTTTCAACAGACAATTATGTTCGTGCCTTTTCAGCTACTCTGATCAAACCTTCAAAAACAATTGTTAAATCTAGGAGTCCTGTCAAGTAGGAAATATAGTCAGGGAGATATAATTCTAAATATTTACTTATACACCCATAATGAAGTGCCAGGCACTATGCTAAATGCTGCATATGTTATCTCATTTAATCTTATAGTTGTATTATTACCCCCTTTTATAAATGGGGAAACTGAGGCGTAGAAAAAGTCAAGTGATTCACCCAAGGTCATGCAACTTGCTCAAAAAATAGCCAAGTAGGGATTTGGAGCAAGGCACCCAAGTCCCAGAATTTGTGTTTTGAATTGTGATACCATACTACTTCTCCCCTTTTTCCTTCAAACTTGGGAAGAGAAAGAGAATGTTGAAGGAGAAAGATATACAAGTAAGTGGGAGAATCTGATGTGGAAAAAAACCCTTGCCTAAACAAAATCTAAATTTCTTTGCTCACCTGCCCTTCTCTATCCATGCCACTGGAATGTAATGAGCATCATTGAGACTCATTGTCTCCATATTCAATACCCCGGCCATGGCACTGCACAACTCCAGGGTATGGCATCCCTTGAGTTAGGTAGTGCACAGCCTGGGCAACTGTACAAGCTCAATCCTGCTGGCACCTATAGCCAGGCCTATTGTGTGCAGCACTGGCCGTCTCTTTTAGGGTTGGATCCTGTAGAAGCAAGTTTCGAGGGTACTCCTGAAGAGGTCTGACTCGATCCCTCCGACGCTGGCTTTGTTGATGTGATCCACACGGATGCAGCTCCTCTGATCCCATTCATGGGTGAGCCCCTCCATGTTCCAGCTGCAAGCACGTGCGATTGCGAGAGCACGTCCTTTTAATGAGAGCCCTGCATTATGAAAAGCTCATTGCTGTTCTAAACATTTCAGGCTTTGGAACGAAACAACAGGTGGGTCACCTTGATTTCTTCCCAAACGGAGGAGAGGAAATGCCCGGATGCAAGAAGAATGCCCTGTCGCAGATCGTGGACCTAGATGGCATCTGGGCAGGTAAAGCCAGAGCAGAGTGGGGACATCACTTCCCTGGGGGAGCAACGCCATTCCCACAGCAAATCTTAGCAACAAAAACACACTGCTCTTTGAAAATATACAATCCCCCCTTCTAGACCTTATTTCTTAAAAATATAGCCACGTATCATTTGTTATATCTCAGCTCTGCTGATTTATTTCCTTACACATTGTGTGGGTGTCCTGGAGTGAACAAGCAACAGAGAATTTCAAAACCATTGCTTAAAGCTGTAACTCCAACAATCAATTGATAGCTACCTAATAAGGGAGGGAAATACCATAAAAGTAAATATCCTGAATCTAAGAGAATTTTTCTGCCAATTGTCCCTTGGGAGTCAGTGATATGGTTCAAGCTTATGTAACTGGCTTCAACTCCATAGACAAAATGGGAATATTCCCAATCATGTCCATGGCAAATCCATTCACATGAGAGTCACCACTCCTCTATGCTGGGGAAAGAATAAGAAGCAATCACGGGTAAGGAAGGTTAGAGCAGAGACTGTGCTACTCAAGGCAGCTATTCTTTATCATTAATCAGCACACCTGGGATAAAGGGCATCTTTCAGATACAGCTCTGACTCTGTATCTAATAAGGTCAAAATGGCAATGGACAGGTGAGATTTTCAGCCAGACTCATCATTTGGCACTACACAGGTTAAAAGCAAATGAGTAAAGACTTTTATTGACTGTGAGCGTAATGGCTTGGCAAGTATGGACACCACCAGAGCAACTATTAAGGATGAGGACCTATGTGTTTGTCTTTTACAGCTTTATGAGGCTTTGCATGGATAGAGTAGCCAAGACTCTCCATCAGTAACAGCCAAGCAAGTTCAGGCCAGGTCTGGAATGTGTGCTGTGACATCTGCCACTTGGCAGGAATTTATAGGAGCCAAGGAAGGTTCTAAGAAGGAACAAGACATGAGAGTGAAAGGCATGCTCATATAAAGCCACCTAAAGCTACTTGACCTTCCTTTTTATTCGCCTAAACATGGCATGACAATGTCCTTGCCCGGGTTTGGTCATGCCTAGGAGGTCAAGTCACATCCGGTTGTGTCTTCGAGGACCTCCAGCCTGGTGCCTGGGACACAGATTGGAACAGAGGTTAGAGGCCTGGGCTCAAGCACCAGACGAGCTTGGATTTAAATCCCAGCTCCACCACTTCCTAGCTGAAATCTGAAATCTGAGGCTGTAGCCTGTATGTCTTTCTGTAATTAGGGATGGTATGTTACCCACCTCTGAGGAAAGGTGAAGCTTACAGGGACGATACATGTAAAGTGCTCAGAACATTGCCCAGCACACAGAAAGCAGCCTTTATATGTTAACTGTCATTTTGTGGCTGGATTTTAGACTAATCTTAAATTTCTGAAAATACGGTCCCACTTTGGAACCATCCCACTTGGAGAGAGAGGCAGAGAAGTTGTGATGGGGCCCTGACCACCTGTGCAGACTTCCCCCTTTGCTTACCTAGGAACCCGGGACTTTGTGGCTTGCAATCACCTGAGAAGCTACAAGTATTACTCGGAGAGCATCCTCAATCCCGATGGGTTCGCTGCGTACCCCTGCGCTTCCTACAAGAACTTTGAGTCTGTAAGCTATTATCCCGCTTTGAGTCCCAAGGTGGGGCTGTTGTACTGCTGTGTTGGGATCTGTAGTACTCTCTCACCAGGGTCTGATCATCCCCTACTTGTTTTGCACTGCATGTCAGAGTTCACGGTCCTGTAGAGTGGAGGGGGGAAAAAGCCTTACGCAGGAGGTAGCTAAAATTCTAGAAGAGTCATGTGGGAGCAGAAGATTCTGGGAAATCGGAGAGTAGAGCAGTCAATTCAATGATCTAGGAAGGCTTCCTGCAGGGGCAAAGTTTGAATCTGGCTTGGAAAATCATAGAGTTTAGAAGGAGGGGAAAGAGTGCACATTTCTGACAGGGGCAGAGCAAGTATAGAATGTGTGAGACAACAATCTACACGCCAGAGAGAAGGAAAGGTGGATGCTGGGGTTCTACATGCCGGGCTGGGGGTTTGTGCCTTGTGCAGCTGGCAACAAGGAGAGAGATGCACGAACGATACACCAGAGCCTGCCTATGCGGGCTCACTAGAGCCAGTGTGAACATCTATTCCCGACTCCACATTCAATGACATCATGCTGATAGCCTGAAGTTGGCCACAGGCACGGAGTATTTACACCACGGAAATTGGTAAACTCTACCGGACTTTTTGTCCCAGAGTTTCCTGTTAGTCATTCACTAGCATGCCACTCGGTGGAAGGCATATTTGATCTAACCTGGGGCCCAGGCATCAATATTTTCTGAAGCTTCCCAAGTAGTTCTAATGTGATGTACATCAGGCTTGGGTACTACATCCTGGATGAAGTTAGTTTAGAGACCATCTATTCCAATCTCTTTCCAGTTATGAAAGAGGAAACTGAGACTATAGGAAAATTGCTCCCCAGATGTGTGGGTCATAAAAAGACAAATTCACACCTTACAGCCGGATCCATCTTTCTCATTAGAACAAGTGCTTCCCCTGTCCAGATGAAGGGTGCCCACAGATGGGCCACTATGCTGATAGATTTGCTGGCAAGACACGTGAGGAGCAGCAGAAATTCTTCCTGAACACAGGAGAGTCCAGCAAATTTGCTCGTAAGTGGCACTGTGACTTCCCACCCAAGTAAAAGAGGTTTCGTTTGTGTTTTACATAAAGGGGTGGCCTCTAACCTGAAATATTTGTGGGTATGTTTCATCTTAGTAACAGGACACATCCACCCAAACTACCCCGTTTAAGACTCAGCCGAGGATTTAGAAAGGGTCTGCTTTACTTTCATTTTATTTCTATGGCATGAAATGAGTGGACACAAACAGCATAATTAATGGGATAACAGAAATTTACCTGTCTCTGTGGCCGTCTTCTCTGAATTTTCACCACCCCACAGTTCCTTGTCCTATGCATTTTAAAAATCATGTCATCCGCACCTGTTCTATCCATTCAAAATGTATTTGGTACCAACTCTTTGCTTATCTAGCCCACTTAAGAAGCCCAACTCCAATCTCCTCAATTTCCAGCCTTCTGTCCATGTGTCCCTCATGCCCATGGATGGGGGGGTGCATCTCTGGTGGAGGGTTGGAGGGGATCAGAAAGGGGTAATTTCTCTCCAAATTCTGCTGAATGGACTAGTATATAGGGTAGAGTCAGGTGTGTTTCAGCCGCTTTGTGCCAACCTGCCTTATGACAGTTCCCTAAGATATTGTACTGTAAAAAAGAGACTGTGTTTATATAAATACATAAATATAATCCAAGTCTCATATAGTTTTTTAAGTCAGGTTTATTGAGGTATAATTTATATACAGCCAAAGTCACCTTTTGTAGTGTATAATTCTGAGTTTTGATAAATAAAAAGTCATGTAACCATCTCCAAAATCAAGATATAGAACATTTCCATCACTGTTTACATATTTTTTAAAAAGGCATTGGTTAATCAATCCTTCCTCTGATGTAGTGATGCACAAAATACTTGCCAATATTTTAAAACAACAAATTAAACATTCAAAACCATATATTCGTTCCTCAACTAACATTTATTTATGGGCCACAGGCTATGCTAGATGTGGGGTGGTGCAGGGATGAACAAGACACCCTAGCATGAAATTTATAACCCAGCAGAGAAAACTGAAACTGAGCAAGCAGCTACAAGTGTGTTGGGCTCGACGGCTTGCTGCTGTGACACGGTAGGACAGAGGACCTGGCCCTGATCAGAGGAAAGGGCAGGGAAAACACCTCTGAGGTTGTAAAGGACAAGTAGGAGTTAGGCAAAGGGTGTGTCTGTGTGTTTACATACATATGTGTGAATGTGTGTGTGAGTATGTGGTGTGTATGTATGTGTGTGCGCGTGTATATGTGTGTTTATGTGCGCATGAGTGTGTGGTCATGTGTGTATAGGTTCCTGTGTATGTGTGTGTGCTCCTGGGCGCCGAGACAGCCCTTCAGGCATAAATCTGGACGACCCCTGTGTTGGAGACTGCCCAGGGCCCTGGAGAGGCAGAGGGAAGACACAGACCTTGCCCTTGAGGCTCCCAGGACTGCACCCCTGAACTACCTTTCCAAATGTGGGGACCAGCCCTTGTTCCTACTCTTTCCACCTTAACTCATAGTACTGTCCTTCGAGGACAGAGCTGTCCAGCAGAACTTTCTGCCCTGATGGAAGCGCTCCGTGTTGTCAAATGCAGTAACCAGCAGCCACATGTGGCAATTCAGCACTTAAAGTGTGGCTAGGGAAAGCGAGGAATTGATTTTTGTTTTATTTAATTTGGGTTTAAATTTAAGCAGCCACATGTGGCTAGTGACCCCTTTACTGGGCGGGCAGGTCTACAGGGGTCCACTGCCAGATATGTGTTTCTCCTTAAGACCTAGTTTGAATCGTAGGTTAACATGTAGAACTTCTCCTACTTCGATGCCTCAGTGTAAGGGATGGGACAAGAATCTGAGATTTCTGTCAACTATTTTGTGCATGAATAAAAACTCTTTTCTATGCCCTGTGCAGGCTGGAGATACGGAGTTTCTATAACACTGTCTGGAAGAACAGCCACTGGTCAAATCAAAGTTGCTTTGTTTGGAAATAAGGGAAACACTCACCAATACAATGTCTTCAAGTAAATTTCCTTTTTTTGGTACCACCTCTCACTTGATACACATGGCCTTCACATCCATGCACTGACATACTTGTCGTCTCTTTATCAATGGATTCTAAATTATTTACTTTATGTATTGAAGTTAACTTCAGATTTCTGCTAACACATGTTCTTTTCTCTATTATAAATCCAGGCATTTCATTCTTTCTCTCTCAATAGATCAGATTTTTTAAGATAAATCTAATGTTTGCCCAGATATCATATCTTCTGATTAGCCTAGTCACACATGTTTGTTGTGTTAAACTAGTGGATAACTTGTACAAATAATTCAACCAGAAAAAAATAATATGAAGGAATTATATAGTTTTCTATAGGAAAGTTTTGAGGGTAAATTAACTTACGTTTGAGGAAATAATAGTTAAATAGTAGTTTAAGGGACTTCCCTGGTGGTCCAGTGGTTAGGACTCCGCACTTCTACGTCAGGGGGCCACGGGTTCGATCCCTGGTCAGGGAACCAAGATCCACATGCTGCATGATGTGACCAAAAATAAAATAAAATAAATAGTAGTTTGAGGCTGCTGGCATATAGCTGACTTTTTCATTTCTCTAACCTTTATTTGAGAATTAATTTGGAAAAAATCATCTTGTTAATCTAGAGTAGAAAAGAATGGCAGGGACTTATATGGTCATTAGAACTTGTTTCAGTGAATGGGAACGTTTCTGTTTCTCTGTTTCAAGGGGGATTATCAGACCAGGCTCCACCCACTCCAATGAGTTTGACGCGGATATTGATGTTGGAACAATTGAGAAAGTCAAGTTTCTTTGGAATAACAACGTGGTAAACCCAACCTTCCCCAAAGTGGGTGCAGCCAAGATCACCGTGCAGAAGGGAGAGGACAAGACGGAGTACGTGTCTTTGCTGGCTTGTGCCTAAGGACGTTTGTGGAGACTTGCATTTGTCATGGAAACTCACCCCAGAAAGTCAGCTGAGGTTCAGCCAGTGTTCTCAGCACTCTCTGTGGCAGGCACAGATGATACAGCCCTGCCTTCAATGAAAACTAAGGGGAAAAATAAGAAAGAGAAATAAGAAATAATTTCTGAAGGGTATAAGGTTATAAGTATCAGTTAGAGAGTGGCTACAAGTTAAAGAGGGGAACATCAGTGAAAGTTCAGGATAATAGAAGGAAAAGGAAATCAGTTTTAGCAAAAGATATAAAATTTGAGATGAGGCGAGTGAGCTGAGGTGACAGTACTTGCAGAATCTTCATCCTGACCCGTGGCATCCCTGGCTGTGGCATCTGCGGGGGAGGTGGGGGTAATGACCGAAGCTCAGACCCCAAGTCTGGCCAGCAGGACACCCCCGTGCGGCTTGGCGAGAAGGAGATCCTGGGCTCTTGGTCACTGATTGAGGTTTGGAGGTTAGGTGGGGTCACTAAACTCAGGCCCCAGGGAATGTCACACCCCCGGGCAGGGGGCGGGCAGGGGGCTGGGTTGGCAGACCTCACAGCAGTCTCATCAGCTGGATGACCCCTATGGGGTCCTCCCCGTCCCTGTGAGGGGAGGACCGAGGGGCTGGCCCAGGCAGGGCGTCGGCGGAGCAAGGAGGTCCTCTCACTGAAAACACAGTGTCGAGGAGGCCAGTGGGGAGCCCTGTGCAGGCTGGGGGTGCAGCCGAGGCCTCCTCTCCCCCATCGGAGGACACTGGGACTCTAAGGTCAGTGGCCCAGGTCCCATTAGGAAGTGGACCTGTTGCCTGGATCCTGGGATGTAGTTAAAATCATGTCTGAAGAAGGTGGTCTCATTGGAATCTTTAAAATGAGAGGCATTCCCAAGGAGGTGCCTTGCTCACAGGTGGATTCAAGAAAGGAAAAAAGGTATGAGACCAAATCACACAGGGCGTTGCACCCTCTAGGTGCCTCAGCTGCTACCTCAGCCCTCCGATGACCTGAGGGCAGCTTCCCCGCCTGCCGACTCTGGAGGGAATCTATCTAAGAGAAGCTAGATGGTGGACCTCAGAATTTTTAAATATAGGAAGAGAGAGTCTCACAAACTATAATAGTTTGGGGAGTAAAAATACTGAATTCGTCAACTTATTCAAATATTTTGCTGTGAGGAAAACAGCCAATAAGTAACATTAAAAAATAATAATAATAATTGGGAGACTAAAGAAAATTAAGACTTTGGTCCAACCTCCTCTCATAACCCCCTCAAATTTTTTTAGTCACCTCGTTGGGGTTTCAAGTCCTGCTAAGGAACCTGCTGGCAGGAATTCCCTCCAGTGACATGGTACCAAAAGAAAAATGTCATTTCCCCCCTTTGTTTCTCTCTCCCCACACACCATCCTCCTTCCTTCCTCTCTGACTTTACTAAGTACCAGGTATGCCTGGCGTATAGGAGGGAATGCAAAGACAGAGGCTGCTCTTGAGAGGTTTACAGTATAGCTGTTGAGAACAATGGACTTATGGTTCATTGGAAAGGTCAAATGACAGACTGAGAACTCCCCGTGAGGGGCCCAAAGAGGGTGCTGGGGAGACGGGCAGAGGGACAGGGGAGGTATGTGAGGGGCACGGGGAGGCCAGGCTGCTGAGGGCGGGGCTCCGGTGCAGAGGACAGGAATTCGATTGGAGGTTAGGGTTAGGGCTTCCAGGAAAGACAAATGAGATACAAAGAGAAAGTGGGGAGGGGCCAGTGAAGGTGAGGAGAGAGGACGAAGCTTCAGAGCTCACAAGTGGTGAGAGAATCCCATGTTTCCTGGAAGAGCTGTAACCATACCACTTACATCTGCATTGTTTTTAAATTAATTATAAAGCTTTTTTATATTTATTGTCATGAGATGCTACATTGTTGACATGGGATTCTCACCAGTCATGGGAGGGAGCTAAGCCCTCTTCTACAAATAAAGACTCCATCGCTGAGACTCGAGTAACCAGCCCCATATCATGGCTGGAAGGCAGGAGGGGGCAGCCCAAGGGGAGAGCCAGGCCCTGTGTTTGCATCTTGGTTCTTCTACGTATTAACTGAGAGCCCTCTGTGCCTCAGTTTCCTCTCCTGTGATGTAGGACTCGTAACAATACCTCCTCACACTTGTGTGGTGAGGATGAAGTGCGCACTGCGTGAGTGGATCAGTGAGTGTGGGTGCCGACAGCCAGCGAGAGCTCCATCTACTGTAGCTGCTGTGTTTTCTTGAGCTGCTGTAGGTGGAATCGGGTCCCCAGAACGGCTGAGGCAAGAGTGAGCCCATCTGTAAACCCCTCTGCTGGGTTTATGGGGGGCCCACATGTACTGTGGAAAAGGAGAGCCGTGAGAGGTCCAGTCACTGCCCCAAGGTGCCCACAGTCCTGGCTGCCAGAGGACCCGGAGACCAGGGACCACTTCTGAGCAACCCCTGACCTTGTCCTGGGGTCCAGCCAGCCCCTCCCCCTGGAAGCCCCCAGGCAATCAGCCCTCCAGGAACTTATTGAAGCTACCACCCTAGGGCAGCCCTCATCATTTTGAATTGTAAATCAGCAGTTACCTTTGCCAGGTAAGAACGCCCAGCACTTTAAAAGATTCCTTTCTCTCCACAGATACAGTTTCTGTAGCAAAGACACCGTGAGAGAAGACGTCCTGCTCAGTCTCATGCCCTGTTAAACTCCGGGCGCGATGCAGCCGCCGTGTAACACTAATAAAACCCGTACATGCATTTATCTGCTCACAGCATCTGTCGCTGGTGTCAGCTGCCCCCGCTGGGACATTTGGGAATTGACTATTTTAAGATGCCCTGCCCATTTCCGTGTATTTGGGTTTCCTGCCCTTGACCTCCAGTTACCACCCCCCTCCCCCCCCAGTTTCCCTGGTCCTTGTGCCCACTGTCTTCTCCTCACCCGAGCGGTGGCGACAGACAGCAGCACTAGAGAGTGGAGCTGGGGCCTCGGCAGAGCCTTTAGCCCTGCCCCTCATCCTGCAGGTGAGGAAACAGAGGCGTGCGGGCTCGCTGTTTCAGCACACAGAGCGGGCGTGCCCCATCGGGGCGGAGGGTCAGGCCCCTGACTCTGGTTCCAGGGCCCCTCCCTGACTCTGCCATCACCTTGAGATCATGGAAGGCCCTGCCAGGACGTGGCCCCTTTGTGATGGTAAATTGTGTGGTGATGGGACCGCTTGGGGGCTCTGGCTCTTGGTGAGGTTAAGGGGCTCCAGCACCCAGAGGCTGTGGCGGGCACATTTGCAGAGCACAGACAGACTTCCAGCGCCCCCTGGCCCCGGGCCGGGGCTGCCTCAGAGCCCTCTCTCTGCCTGCCGGGCAAGCACCATCCCAGGCAGGACCGGGCGCTGAGGAGGGGTCCAGGGGGTGCCCAATGCAGGCCCGGCTGAGGGGGGACTTTTCTGTCTTTGCGGGGGCGGGGAGACTCAGCCAAGCAGACCTCACCGTGGCCCCGCCCACACAGGTGTTCCGTACCTGGGGGGAGTCTTCAAGGTGGCCCAGCCTGTCCCGTGATCATCCCCAGGGGGTCGTACGGGGCCAGGAAGTGCACTGCCTCCCCTGAGTGTCTCCCCTCCTGGTCACCCGCCCACCACGGCAGCTCCTAAGCCCCAGTGGCATGTCAGGCTATTACTGAGCTTCAAACCTGAGTGCGAGTGGGCTCCAGAGTGTTCCTTGAAAGCAGAGGGTGTGGCGAGGATTCCCCAAGCGACTGTAGTAAAGGCTTCACGGTCAAGGGCACGGGGTGGGCGCTCAGCAAACCGTGGTGATGAGGAGAGGGTGGGGCGCACCGAGCAGGAGAGACCCAGCGCTGGCCATGAACCCGCGCCCCGGGCAAGGCAGCACATCCAATCAACGGGATGGAGCTTCTGCAGACACTCCCAAACACCACCTCTGTGCCAGGCACTGGAGTGAGAGGGAAGCAGACTTCCATTCGGTGCCCGGGGCGTGCACGGTGGTAGGGGGCCGGCACCTAAATAAACACCGCCATGCTGCCCACTAGGTGCAAAAAGTAAGGTATATGCCAGGACAGGGGGGCCCAGAAGAGGGAGGAGTAAGAAGGGGAAGGCTCCAAAGAGCCGTGGGAACTAGGCCCAGGCTTGCAGGAAGACGACCCATGAGACTGCAGGCTGGGAGGCCAGCAAGGAGGAGGAGGCCCCCACAGACATCTAGGCAAGAAGTGATGAGGTGTATGAGGGTGGCGAGTGGAACCAGGTATAATGGGGGGGGCGGGGCGAGACTGGTCGGCCATGTTGAGAGGGCCCTTCCTGCTCAAGGATGGCCTGTCTCACCTGCTCCCTAGACTAACAGATACGGCCAATAACTTGGAGAAAAGGATTTTAAAACAAGAAGGAAGCTGAAAAAAGACTGCAGGCAGAAGAAGCCAGTTGCCGAGGCTCCCCTAATCTGCTGGGCACACCATAAGCACACAGCGGGGGCTCTGCCCTGAGCCTCGGGTGACCTGGGTGACCTTGGGTTTGCCAGCAGGTGCACCGGTAACCATATGTTCCAGGGACACGGAAGGCAGCTGATGGAGACCCGAGCCAGAGCAGGGCCAGCCTCCTGCTCGCTCCTCCCGAGTCCCTTTCCTAGAATGGGCATAGGTCCTTTTATCAGGTATACATCCTGAGAAAATTCCCAGGAAGGCAGGGAACAGCAGTCTCCACGATCACCACCATTGACCTCGTGTGTGTCGCAGGGCCCAGCGGTAAAGCCAGGTAAGAATCACGGGGCTGGAGATACACGAAATGTAGCCAATATTCAATTCATGAATCGGTTTATTGCACACAAACAGCACACAACACAGCTTAGTCAGAGTAGGGAAAATAGGAAAGGTGGTAAAGGAACCACCCCAAGAAGAAGTGGGGAAGGAGGCACCTCGGCACGAGCGGAGGTCCTGGTCCTGCCACAGGTCTCCAGACAAGCAGGAGTGGGAAGTCGCCCCTGCTCTGACAGGGCATCGCTCAGCGACCACCTGCAAGAGCTCAGCACCTTGGGATGGGGTCCTCCAGCAGAGAGCCTTCTATCGCTGGGCTCAGGGTCTCTTTTCAAGGAGTGGGTCAGTAGGTGTAACAGTTACAGCCAGGGTACCTTGTCTCTATCAGTTGCTCCTTCAGTTCCAGTGACATACGTTGCCCATCAAATTTCTTATCTAAGGTACCACTCACTCTAAGACACTCGCAGTCCTACAGCGGACGTTCCAAGACAACTAATATGGACGTTCACATTGGCCACTGTGACTCTATTTTGAACTATTTAAATAGCTTAAATCCTATGTGTTTCACACAAGGTAAGCAGGAATCGTAGCACAGAAGCAATCACATCATAACACCTTGGCTACTTATCAGTGTGGCTATGGAGCCCACATTTCCTGTCTCCACTGGGGAGTCCAAGCTCAGCCCCACACATCCTTGACCTTAACGCACCGCCTGGGAGATGGATGGGGAGTTTAGGGCTCTCCGTGGTTACTCTGGGGGACACTTGCAGTGTCTATGTGGCCCTGTCAGATCTGAAATCCAGATTTCAGCAGCTGCATGGGGCCAGCTTGATCAGACTTTGTTCTTTTTTGTTTTTTAAATAACAGAGGTGGTGCATTTTTCAGAATGCATATGAATATGGCCTTTGGAGCGATGAAAATACACCCCATTCATAGTCAGTTTGTTACCATAAAGCTCAGGGGGACATTCAGTCTGGTTGGAAGTAATAGGAAAAGGCACTGAGCCAGCAGTCAGGGCTCTAGTCAAGCCTGGTGACCTTGGGCAAGGACTTTCCACCTCTCTGGGTCTCAGCTTTCTCATCTGTAAAATGGAACGGAAGGCTCCATCCTTAAGTCAGGGAGCTGTAAGATGAGGGAGGCACCTTAGGGAGTATGGCCACAGTCTGACCCCAGACTCAAAGCTACCAGAAGGCAGCAGGCACACAAAGCAGTGCTTGTTAGGATGGGCTTCAGACCCACCCAGCTCAGGCCCTGCATGCTCACCCCAAGGTGCAGGAAGCTGGGCATCCAAGGACTCACGGGACTAGCTGAGGCAGCTCCAGAAGTGCCAGGGGTGCACCAACCAGCCTGCAAACCAGAATCACCTGGGAGCTTAAAAAAAAGATGGGGGGGGGGGCTTCCCAGGTGGCGCAGTGGTTGAGAAACTGCCTGCCAATGCAGGGAACACGGGTTCGAGCCCTGGTCTGGGAAGATCCCACATGCCGCGGAGCGGCTGGGCACGTGAGCCACAATTGCTGAGCCTGCGCGTCTGGAGCCTGTGCTCCGCAACAAGAGAGGCTGCGACGGTGAGAGGCCCGCGCACCGCGATGAAGAGTGGCCCCCACTTGCCGCAAATGGAGAAAGCCCTCGCACAGAAACGAAGACCCAACACAGCCATAAATATAAAAATAAATTAATTAATTAATTAATTAAAAAAAAAAAAAAGATGGGGGGGCGGCTTGTCCCAGGCCCCACCCTGACCAATTCAAGAACAATCCCATGTACAGGCCTTTTTTTTTTTTTTAATTTTTACTTATTTATTTATTTTTAGCTGTGTTGGGTCTTCGTTTCTGTGCGAGGGCTTTCTCTAGTTGCGGCAAGCGGGGGCCACTCTTCATCGCGGTGCGCGGGCCTCTCACTGTCGCGGCCTCTCTTGTTGCGGAGCACAGGCTCCAGACACGCAGGTTCAGTAACTGTGGCTCACGGGCCTAGTTGCTCCGCAGCACGTGGGATCTTCCCAGACCAGGGCTCGAACCCGTGTCCCCTGCATTGGCAGGCAGATTCTCAACCACTACGCCACCAGGGAAGCCCCCAGGCCTTTTTAAAAAGCCCTCAGGTACTTCTCCCCGTGCAGCTGGGTGAAGCTCCCCCAGGAAACAGTATTTCCTGAATCCTCTAAAGGTGAGTCTTCTCATCCCAGGGCTCCACATGAACTTATTCCTTATTCTCCAAGGGAATTTATTAATTTTGTGTTTTCACCTAGATGATAATCTATTTTTTTTTAGTCAGTTACAGAGACAAGGTTTTCTCTTTGCTGTGGTAATTTGCAGTAAGAGTTTTGTTTCCTAAATTGATGTGCAATGAAATGATGTTAATGGGAATGTCCAGGGGGCGGGAGAAAATTTTTAGTGAGCATGGTGTCCTTCTATTTACTCAGGTCTGAGAAACCTTGGAGAGTACAGTCTGGGACTGAAAATGTGGAAGACATGTCCAGTGTCACAGGCTTTGAGAGCAGAGAGTTGGCTTTGGGACCCGGAACGGAGGAGCAAATGTGGCCAGAGAGGAGCAGGGAGGGGTGGGGGAGGAATGAGCCTCGGGGGTGGGAGCGGGGACCTCAGGGGGTTCCTCAGTGGGGAGATACAGCTGACATCCCTGGCAGTGGGACCCACAGGTGCAAAAGCTCAGGAGAGGAAAAGAACAGGTTTATTCTGTGTGTCCTTCCATCTAAGCAGTTGTAGGGTGGGAAGGCATCAAGGAAGAGCAGAAATGAAGCTGGGCGAGGCCACGTGGTGGCCATGTTAATTTTCTCGGGCTGCCATAACAAAGTACCACATATGGCGTGGCTTACACAATAGAAACTTATGATCTTACAATTCTGGAGGCTGGAAAGTCCAGGACCAAGCTGTCACAGGTTCGGGTCCTTTTGGCGGCTGTGAGGGATACCCTGTCCATGCCTCTCTCCTTTTGGTGGTTGCTGGTGATCTTTGCCATTTCTTGGCTTGTAGACGTATCACCCAAATTTCTTCGTTCATGTTCACATGGCCTTCTCCCTCTGTGCATGTCTCTGTATCCAAAGTTCCCCTTTTCATCAGGATACCAGTCATACTGGATCAGGACCCACTCTAATGGCCTCATTTTACCTCTGTAAAAACCCTAACTCCAAAAGGTCATGTTCTGAAGTCCTAGGGTTTAGGACTCCATCATATCTTTTTGCGAAGAACACAACCCAACCTATAACAGTGGCCAACCTTGCATGTCCGGCTTAGGAGCTTGGACTCCACTTAAATTGGATCCCTCTCCACCGGACACCCGCAAACTATTCTCTTTAGTTAAAGCCCAAATTACGTAGCCCTGGTACAAGCCCTCATCAGTGTGCTTTTCCTTGTTAGCTTGTTCAATCAGTTGAAATGGTATTTCTTTTAGGCAATCAGTGTCTGTGCCCCAAGGGACCATCAATTCCATGAGGGCAGGGCAGCAGGATGCTCTGTTCCCTGTTACACCCTCAAGGTTGGAAGAGCATCCAGCACCCTCTGGCCGCATAAAAATGAACACGAAAGAGTGAACAAACATGTGGAACACGCATCTGAGGGTGTCAAGGAGCCACCCACAGGATTAGAGCTGGGGGGAAACTCTGGGGGAGGCTGAGGCGGTGCCCTAGAGAGAGGTGATGCCAGCCCCTCGAGGGCAAGGGCAGGGAGAGGGGAGGGGAGGGAACAGATAAAAGAGGTGATGAAGGCAAGGAATGAACAGGTCTCAATAGGCCTCAGGGTGCAGGAGAAGGAGAACCCAAGCCTCCCCCTCCCCCGGGCAGCGGCTGCGCCAGCTGGCAGGTCTCCCCAGGCTCTGACCCTGCCACTTGCCTCCACGTGGCCAGTGAATGACTTCTCCCACAGGTGCTGGACTTCCCTTCCCTCCCAGGGCAGACAGCTGGCAGGACCTCAGAACCTCAGGTCCCCAGAGAGGAAGGAGGAGCTAAGCTGGCCCTGCCATGGGCAGCCAACTGGGAGGCGGCCTGGGGCCCTGCCTTGGGTCACGTGTCACAGAGACCAGGCAGGCTCAGGACTGCTTGAGAGCACCCAGTGGGTCTGCCCCCAACCACTGGTGACTGTGGCAGGGGTGCCCAGCCCCGTGGGGGGCAGCTTGGTGCAGGAACAGTGTTCCTAAATCCACCAAGATTCCCCCCATTTACAGGACGGCAAACTGAGGCCTTCAGAAGGAGAGAGCAGCAGCACAGTAGGAGGTGGAGCCTAAAGTCAAGGCCTCCTCCTCCATTCACCCCAGCTAAGCCCCTTACTTTCAGGGCCTCTGTTGCCTTGGCTGTAGAATGGGAATTAAAAAGGCGCTCTAGGGCTTCCCTAGTGGCGCAGTGGTTGAGAATCTGCCTGCAAATGCAGGGGACACGGGTTCGAGCCCTGGTCTGGGAAGATCCCACATGCCGCGGAGCAGCTGGGCCCGTGAGCCACAACTACTGAACCTGTGCGTCTGGAGCCTGTGCTCCGCAACAAGAGAGGCCACGATAGTGAGAGGCCCTTGCACCGCGATGAAGAGTAGCCCCCACTCGCCGCAACTAGAGAAAGCCCTGGCACAGAAACGAAGACCCAACACAGCTAAAAATAAATTAATTAATTAAAAAAAAAAAAAAGGCGCTCTAGGAGCTACGATTTGATCACTGCCATTTTCCCTCAAGACTCCTTTTGAACCAACACCACCTATTTCTCTTTTGATACTCAGCTCTCTCTCATGCCCTCAACACCTCTTCCGGAGATTGTATTCCCGAGATGTGTTTGTTCAGCTTATTTCTCATTATCTTAGGTATTGTCACCTCTTGGATGATTCCTCATCCACTTTGAACAAGGGGT
Organism: Balaenoptera acutorostrata; assembly: GCF_949987535.1. Lineage (NCBI taxonomy): Eukaryota > Metazoa > Chordata > Mammalia > Artiodactyla > Balaenopteridae > Balaenoptera > Balaenoptera acutorostrata. The sequence goes on along the minus strand of NC_080079.1, from coordinate 14,376,125 downwards.
TTGGATGCCGTGCTCCTTCAGGGTGACTCTTGCTTGAATTGAAAGGTGAGTCCTTTCTCTAGGTTGCAGTTTCCAAAATTTCCTGTGGGATCCCAGATTTGAAAACAACCTTAGAAGTACATCACTTAAGTCACCCCTCACCTGATGCTTGGCTTCTGTCCATGTCTACTCAGTCACAATGTCATCCAAGTAAGGCAGGGGTCATGCCCTGCCAGCAAAGGCCTATCCTACTTCCCAGTGACTCTAACCTTTAGAAAGTTTTTCCTCATATTGAGCAAATCTGCCTCAGTGGGTCCCTTGAGGACAGGGGTGGCCACCACCTGCCCTTGGCATTTAGAACAGAGCCTGGTGACCTGGAAATAACGAGAATCGCTTCTTGCCTAAATTAACTATAACCCTCCCCTTTCTTTCCAGCTCTGCCCTCCCAGGTGACTGTTGACCAGATGAAACACCACTGGCCACTCAGGTGAGGAGTTTTCCCAGATTCCTTGACCAGTCTGTAGCTGGAACCAGGAGAGCATAGACAATGGGAACCACAGATTATCTGAAAGTGTCTTACTAAATCTTTGTCAAAAATGACAAGTCACAGAAAGGCTTGGCTACTATTAGTATGGGTGGTGAAACCAAACAACTACACAATCCAAACCCTTTCCTAACGAGGATGGAAATGTCCTCATTAGGAATATAGAGTCAGGAAAGGGTGGTGCCCAAGGCCCAGCTAACCCACAAGATGGACCACAGGCCTCTGAACCACTGTGACCAACCTCTCTCAGGGGATGTCCACTGACTAGATGCACCTGCTGGGGCCCCAGTGACAAAAGATGGCCCAGTCCGAGGGCTTATCCAAGGGACTGTTTACAGAACTATGGACAGGGTTAAGGGAATCCACTAGGGGTACTAAATCACCAGGGATGTAGCAGCAGCTGGGAGCTCTAACTTCCCTGGAATCTGAAGCTTGGAGGGAGGAAGCTGTCGTGAGAGTCTGGAAGGAGCTGGGGCCAGGGGAGGCGCTGCAGCTGTCAGGAGAGAAGTGCAGCCATCACCCGACCACAGCACAGAAGGGAGGGAGCCTGGGGAAGAAATACCCCAACCTCTCCCTCCTCCCACCTCCTTCCCATTGACCGAACCCAACCAGAAGGCCAAGGGCAAGTAGTGCAGGGAGGCCGTCCATAGAGACAGCTTCCAGGGCACAGAGCAGGGAGGAGAAGGCAGCAGCGATCTGGACGTTATCCAGCTCACCATTAGCTTCCAATGTCGCATCCTTTCATCCAGCAAATGTTTATTGATCACCTAGTACCTGTCAGGCGCTGTCCTAAGCTCTGGTGACACATAAATGATTCTACAGACCTTGACCCTGCCACCAAAGCGAAGTCTAAACAAATAATCACTGAAATATAATTACCGATCGGGATACATTCCGTGGAAGAAAAAATAAGGAATGTGATAAGAGATGTAAAGGAAGGTCTGGTTTCTCCACGGGCACTGGAGAAGGCTTCTTTGAAGATGTCACATTTAAGCTGAGCCCTGAGCGATAACTTCAGTTTAGGCAGGGAATGACTGAGGGCGGTGTGTTCCAGGAAGAATAAACAGAATATGCAAAGACTCCAAGATGGGCACTTTCAAGAGACTGCACACAGCCCGTGTGCCTGGAGTTCAATGAGCGAGACTCAAGGTGAGGGAGGGGAGAGAGGCATGGTCCAGGTAACACTGCACCCTGGTGAGGAGTTTGTATGTTTTCCCAAGAGTGGAGGGCAGCCACTGGCCCCATGTCATGGGTCCAGGGCTTCCATTCAGCCTAATACTGCCATTCCAGGCTCCTCAGTAGGGTTCTTGATGAGCATGAGTGTCAGGCCTCGGACTAACCTCCTTCCTCCACTGCAGGACACCTCCAGGAGCTGTGGGATGGCAACATTGGGCTTTGGGGTCATTGAGGCAGAGGTGACTCCACTCAGGTTCATCATCACTTTACCAGTTCCACAAACCTTGACTTTTCTTAAGCCCACTTGAGATAAGGAAGTTCATTCCTGGGCTTCCCACAGCACCACCCTGCTCACCTCCAGCCTCAGAGTTCTCAGAAGGGAAGTTCACAAAAAAAGAAGCCATTTTCTACACTTGAAACCCTCTGGAAATTGCTGGCAACCTTAGTGCTTCTGGGATTGATTGAAGGGCAGGAGTAGAATATGGAGCAACTGGAACTCTCACCCAGCTGCCGACGGGAGGTCATGCAAGTGCAGTCGCTGTGGGAAAGTGTTTGGCAGCAGCTCCTAAAGCTAAGCACGCACACACCCCAGGACCCGGCAATGCTACCTCTGGGGACAAACCTGAGAGAAATGAGTGCAAGTCTAACAAAAGACACGTACTAGACTAGAAAGTTCCCAGCAGCATCGTCCATAACAGTCCCAAACTAGAAAGAACCCACGTGTCCACCAAGGTAGAATGGATACACCAACTGTGATAGATTCACACAGAAATGTACCATATAACACAGCAATAAAAAGGAACCAACTACTGATACATGGAACAACATGGATGAATCTCAAAACCGTGTTGTGTGGAAGAAGCAAGACTCTAACCAGCACCTACTGTATAATTCCACTTATGTGCAATCCCAGAAGAGACCAAACTAATCTATGGTGATAGGAGTCGGAGCATGGTTGTGGGGGTGGTGGTAGAGGGGTCATGAGAGACACTTCTGGCTGCTGGAAATGTTTTTCGATCTGGGGCATATACACAGGAGTATACCTTTGTCAAAACTCATTAAACTGTACTCAACTTTTAAACTTAAGATTTATACACTTTGGAGCATCTAAATCATATGTCAATTTTAAAAACAGCTGGGCAGCACCTGGCTTTCACCCCTCAGCCCTGAAGGAAAGCAAACACTTCCATCTTTCTTATCCCTGGGTCATAAACTATATTGTTTCCAAACAAAGCTGTATCTGAACAGTGTTTATTTCACTCTTTTGAGTGCCTCCACCAGCAGGGTTTTTACAACTCTGTCCAGCTTCTTTGGAAGGATGCTCTCCACCCACTTCACCCCCAAAGTAACCAAGGGCTGTCTTCATAAACAGATGCTTCCACTAAGCAGATGTTTCGGACTGCCCACTCCTGCACGGCTCTGCCAGTGTCTGCAGGGCAATGAGATGAGTTTGGGGTTCCTGTTTCCAAGAGGATTTGAGTGGGTGGCACTACAGCTTGGAGTTTCCCTGTTATCACTTGGGGAACACTATCTTTTGGCAACTGTACCTGCAAATTCAGATTAACAGAGCCCTTTGCCATCCCATAAAGTCAGTTTCCCTTTCCTCAAATCTCATAAACAGCCCTGCTCCCCATCTGAGCTGGCTTTATGTATTTATGATAACCTAGGTTCAAATCTGGCATGTACAGAGCCCTATCTATCCCCCACCCCCATCCTTTTCTGAGGAATCCAAAGGATAAAGTCTGGTTATAAAAGGCCATGGCCAACCTGCTGGGCTACGGGTGGAAGCTCTGGGGCCACACGGTAAGTCACAGCCCCACGTGGGCAGGGAGCCGGGTAGGGGTAGGGCTGCCAGGGGGACGTGGCCCAGAACAGGGGAGCACAGCAGTGGGAAGACCCTGAGTCCAGGGTCCGAGAGAGGCGCTGCCCAACTCCCTGTGTGCAGGGAGGCCTCAGCCTCAGGGTCCCCACCTCGAGGGAGGGCCCCATGTGTGCTGAAGGCTGCCTGCCCTGTCCTCCAGCCTCGTGCCTGTGCATCTGGTGTCCGTGCGCGTCTCTCTTCATCCTCGAAGATGCTGCCCTCTTGGACCATCGGCCTTCTCCTGCTGGCCACAGTCAGAGGTGAGGATGCTGTCACCATCCCTTTGGTGACCGTGCCTGGGCTGGCCTTTGGGTGAGACAGACAGAGGCATCATCTTCCTAATTAATAGCATTATCATTATTGCATGAAACAGCAATCGCTGCCAGTTGGGGAGTGATGACTCTAGTAAAGGCAGGGCACTGTGCTCAACAAGGATGATCCCAGCATTGTCCAGCTTGGTTCCCGTCCTCCTGCAAAGGCTCCAGTGGCTGGAGCAGGCGGTGGAGGTGGCAGGCAGCTGGGCCAGGTGGAGAGTGGGACGTGCTTGTCAGGCCCCCAATACCCTCAGGCCCTGGGCATGGACAAGTGCACGTCTGCAGACTAAAATCTTGTGGACGTGTCCCCCTGTGAACTCCCGTCCTGCCCGGCCTTCTGCCCAGAGGAGATGCAGACGCCCACGTTCTACTTGTCCTGAAACCTCCCTTGTTACCAAAGCCCCCTTGAGCCCGAATCTGCTTATTCCCATCCCCCCACCTCCTCACAAGTGTACCTCGCAGGTGTACCTCACAGGTGCTCTCTTTCCCACGCTGCTGGGTCTTCTCACCTCCTCTCCCATCAGTCAGAACCCCTCACTGCCTGGCTCGGGCCCCCAAACCCTGCTGAGCACAGTCTCCCCAAGAGCAGACACGGTCTCCTCCAGTCCCTGCGAGGGCTTTCTTCTGCATCCAGACGCTTCCCCCTTGTCTCCTCGGCTTGTCCCCAGCCCCCTCTTGCCTTTCTGGAATTCCACCCTGGCCTTGCAGCCAGACCCAGCCCCTGACAGGAGAGCCCGTGTGGGGTTTGGCTGCTCCACAGGCCTTTCCAACCCCTCTTGGTCTCCTTCGCTGATCTGCTGCTTCCTCCTGCCCCAGACATGGGCATTCCCAAAGGTCACTCCAGGTGCCCTCCTCATCCTTCTGTTCCTCAGGACTGCCCCATTGTCCAGTCTCCACCAGCACAGCCCCAGTCCTCCCAAGCTCCAGGCAGCTCCACCAGGGCCTCCCAACCTGCCTCAGACTCACTTGTCCCACACCAGGCTTGGACACCACCCCCTAGCCCCATCCCCCCACCTCTTCCTTAACCTCCTCTGCCATCAGGTCAGAACGCCTCTCCCCTCTCCAGGCCCACAGCCCTGCCCCCAGGCTCCCCCGCCTCTGAGCCACTTACACTTGGCTCCCACCCCACTCACCGGCTCAGCACCCCCAGCACTTGCCCACTACCCACCTAATGCCCAGGCGTCTTAATCTGGCATCGAAGCCCCTGCGCTTACCATCTGAAGCCAAGGTTGCTTTAGCCTCCTGTGGCCTTTCCTGTGGGACTGTTCCCTCCTCCCAGAATGAACTCAACGCTGTCATTGTTCCTTCCCAGTTAGATTTCCTCTCTTTCAGGGCCGGGTTTCGATCTGATTTGTCTCTATGGCTCCCCAGTTCCTACTTTTATTCCCAGTTAAGCTTCTCAGGTTCAAATCGTGGCTCCACCACCGGCTGTGACCTTGGGTAGCTGACTTTTCGTCTCTGTGCCTTGGGCTCTTCTTCTGTCAAATAGAGGTAATATTCATTCCTTCCTCATGGGCTGTTTGGAGGCTGAACAGGCCAATACTGGTAAAACACTAGTGTGGTATCTGGCACATAGTAAACAACAAGTATTAACTATTACCAGTTTTTGAATGAATGACCAATATTTGGCTCCATCAGTTGAGGAAGCCTAAGAGAGAAAATCCATTGTAATCCTCTGGATTTGAAATTATGTCACCCCTGGTTATACTGGGGGTGACATAATTGTGAAAATATGTCATGGACTAGAGAAAGGACCCTCAGATTTAGATGGGGTTATTTAGGTCATCAATTGCATGTACTGAGCCCCTACTATACACAGTATGATGCAAAAATAAATTCTCCCTGTTCTTAAGACATTTACCTTTTCAAAGAACAACAGGGAAATCTGAAATGGCAGAGAATAATTTGGAAAAAACAAAGGTGCATAGAAGGATGACGGGAAGACATGTGGACTGGACAGATGCCCAGGAATGCCTACTGTGTGCACGGCCTGTGCTGGGTGTAAGAGAGACCTCAAGGCTCATCGAGTAGCATCTCTGTGCTACGACATTCGTAGACACTTGATAAATACCTGATGGTTGATGAGTGGATGTAAAGGGCCATCTGGGAGTTTCCTGCAAGAGGTAGTTTTAAGGCTGAAGGTTCCCAGGAATTCTCAGTGATTCCCCAACTTGCCTGATGAAGAGGGGCACTTATTAAATATGCTGTTTCTCAGGCCCCACCCCAGACCCTCTGAATCAGAATCTCTGAGGGAGGGGCCTGGGAGTGTCTATATGCTCATTCACCCTCAGCCCCCAGGTGGTACTTATCACCACAGAAGTCTGAGGAACATTGACAGCAAAGATAAAGATGAAAAAAAAAAAAAAAAAAAAAAAAAAAGATAAAGATGAGCATTGGCCTTCGCCAGCCCTGAGCTGTACCCTGAAGAGTACTCCCGAGTAGCTGAGATGACATTGCTCCTTCTAAGAACCTCACAAGTGTCCTGTTTGTTCCTCTTCCTGCCCCAGGAAAGGAGATCTGCTATAAACCTTTTGGCTGCTTTTCCGATGAAAAACCATGGACCGGGATCCTTCAGCGGCCTTTAAAGTTATTTCCCTGGTCTCCCAAGGACATTGACGCCCACTTTCTTCTGTATACAAATGAGAATCCAAATAACTACCAAGTAAGAGGGGCACAGAATGACCACATGGTGGGGGATTTGGGCGCCCACACTGGAGCCTTCACATGGTTGTCTGAGGAATAATTCACTGCCTTGGAACTTTTCTCATGATGCTCCCTCACCAGTGTTAGACTTAGAGCCATCTTAGCTCTCGGGATCATAAATCCCTTCGAGTATCTGATGAAATCTATGGACGCCCAACCCGGAAACTGACACATTCACACACTTGTGCACAGAACTGCGGGGCTTCCCGGGATTAGAACCCTGTCTGGGGAGGAAGGGGGTGTGAGCAGCTCTTATGGAGAAACCCAGACCTATGTATCCCTGAGAGGGTCTGTCTTCTTTCCGAACCAGGCAGTGGAGGGAGCGTATCCCCTCAGAGGGTAGGGATCGGGGGATGTAAATCCTTCCTCAGGAGCTAGAAGGGGAACAGGGGACATTTAACGACAAAGGAGAAATTTGGGGACCCTTGGAACAATCTTCAGTTCCCAGAAGTCCTGCCAGGTGGAGGCCAGCAGGCTTCCTCCAGGTGCTCAGAAGTGAACAGGAAGAACTTGCTCAGAACTCAAGCAGCTCACAGCTCTGACCCCAAACCAAGTTTGAGAGAGCAGGGTGCCTGTCTATAGGTCCCCGAGGTCACCTACTGTGGGATTCTAGGTGACAAACTACACACCCAGAGTCCCCATTTAAAAAGATAATTTTTTTAAATAAAATATATTTTATGCAAAAAAAAAAAATCCTGAGAAGGGACTCATAGACTTCCCCAGATGGCCAAAGAGGTCCTGGCACAGAAAAGCTGAGGAACCCCTGGGCCAGAAGCATCAGGCATGAGGGGAGATGCACCTCAATGGAGAAGGAAGGGCTTTAAATGCATAAAATAAAAAACATTGGATTACAAAGGACACTAATTATATTGGAAAACAGTTATCAGAACATTTAAAAAGATAAATATGGGTTGTAGTAATATGTGTGCTGCTTTGTTATCTCACTAAATAACAAGGCCTAGGGGTTGGTCTAATAACTTCTGTAATTTTAAATAGTAATGAGTACAAATGATATTTTTAAATATCTGTAACAACTGTAATATAAAATGAAAATATCTGCCACCTCTATTGGTGACAGAGTATTGCTAAGTCTACTATGCTTGTTGCTCAATTTCACAATTAACAAAAACGCTATATTTCAGTATAGAAAAATCACTAAACTTGGACGTTCTGAATTCTGTCCTCCAACCCTAAGTCAGGAACTCCTGTTCTAGCCTCACCCAACTTCTTGGGAGTTGAATCTGTCACCTTGGTCTTACGGGAACGGGCTCTAATGGGTATGTGGCTTGGAAAGGCCAACATTCAAGTTCATCTTTTCTAATTTAACCAGAGGATCAATGTCACTGACCTAGCCACCATCGAGGCTTCCAACTTCCAACTGGACCGCAAGACACGTTTCATCATCCACGGCTTCCTAGACAAGGGGGAGGAGAACTGGATAATTGACCTGTGCAAGGTAGGCACTCACCCTCCTCACCTGGTGAGAGCAGCGCCCAGCACACGGAGTCAAACGCTGCATCCCCTGAAGCTGGGAAAGGATAACCTCCCAGGAGAGATGGGTCCATCCTAAAACCGCTGAGGAGAACTCGGGTTCTCATGGGCACCCAATGTCAAGGTCTCCCAACCCACGAACCTCTAGCCAAACATCTCCTTATGAGGCTGAAAAGACCCAGAGTCCAGTCAGAAAGTCCCAGAGGTGGAGACAACAGCAAATTACCTGGCGTTTGTCTCTGATGGTTTATATAAAACCCTTGTATGACATAAAAAATACTTTACCCCCTGCAGCACTACTCTCCAATAGCATTTTCTGTGACGATGGAAGTGTTCTATATCTGCACTACCCGAATCAGGAGCCACTGGCCACCTGTGCTTACTGAGCACTTGACTTGTGGCTAGTGTGACCAAAGAACTGAATTTTAAATTTTATTTCATTTTAATTAATTGTAAAGAGCCACATGAGGCTCGTGGCCACAGTATTGGACAGTGCAGATCTATAGCGATCATGAATATTAGTAATGAATTATTTTTCATACCATCCATTTCCTGAGCACTTACTGTGAGTCTGGCGTTGCGCTAATCATTCCACAGTCCTTGTCCCGTTTAACCCTCCCAGCCATGCTGTGAGGCAGGCACAGCATGGTTCTCATTTTATAGATGAAGAGATTAAGGCAAAGAAAAGTTCAGTACTCGCCCAAAGTTGAATCCAGAGGTGGAATGCGAAATGAGGTCTTCTCTCCACAAGACACCACAATCCCGTGTGTCTACAGCTTTAGCCTGTAGGAGGTGCCCATGGCACGGCTCTTAGAGGCTTAAGCTGCACTGGGATAAGACCTCGAGCAGCTTCTGCCCGAGCACGTGACTCCTGAGTTCCAGAGGGAGGCTATGCAGACCTGGAAATTGGAGAGCCGAGGGTATGTGGTCCACCATGATGCCTTGACCCCCAGCCAACCACTCCCAACTTCAAAATGCAGTCCAGGACCTCCCCAAATGAACAAAGGATATAGTGTAGCCCTTTCTGATGTTTCTTCCCCCCACCCCCCAAGGGACCAGTATCTGTGCTTGGGTTACACTGCATGATACAAAAGATGCATGTATCCGGGAGAGTTGTCTCCTACCTCGGTCTAAATTTCATCTTATTAAACTTGTCCCTCAATACTTTATATCTCCCATCAGAGCATTTTGGGGAACATAAAAGCAGCCTCTCTGTGGCTTCAACTATCTCGTATAAGGGTCTGCAAACTTTCCTGTAGAAGAGCAGGTGATAAATATTGTAGCATTTGTGGGTCATATGGTTTCAGCTCACATGGCTTCTGTTGTAGCTATGAGGCAGAGATGAACAATATGTAAACAAATGGGTGTGGCCGTTTGCAATAAAACTTCATAAAAGCAGTTAGCAAACTACTACCCAAGTGGATTTGGCACTCGGGCAGTATTTTGCTAACCCCTGACCTCATAAGTTATCTTTCTGACCTGGTTGTGTCAATGACCATCTGTAAAACCTCAGACAAGTCACTCTGTTCCGGGCCTCAGTTTCCACATCTGCTAAGTGGGAGTAAGTATACCCAGTTCACAGCACTGTGGTGCGGATCAGGACGAGTGTGAGGAATATTAAAGCTCTGACACAAGCTAGAGGCTTGACGGTTGTGAATTCCTATCTCTGGAGTGTGCCACCCGTGGCTGTTAATAAACTGGTTTCTCCCTCATGTTTGTCTTTCCCAGAAAATGATTAAAGTGGAGAAGGTGAACTGCGTGTGTGTTGACTGGAAGCGCGGGGCCCGGACGGGATACACCCAAGCCGTCCACAACACGCGGGTCGTGGGAGCCGAGATCGCTTTCTTAATACAAGGGCTTTCGGTAAACCCCTGCCTGGGCCACATCCTGTGGGTCGGGGGCAGGGAGAGGGGCAGGCCAGCACCCCGTGGCACCCAGGGGCAGCCTGGGGACCCATGGGTAGAGGCAGAGCCTGAAAGCCGGGAGCCCAAGAAGGGCCTTCGCTACATGAAGCTGCAAACTTCCTCCCTCTGGGGACGTCCTGAAGATCCCTAGCTGCGGGGCCTGAGGCAGACTAACCTCTTCAAGCCTCAGTTTCCCCTTTTGAAATAAGCCTTCCTTGCAGGCTGTTCTGGGAATTGTAGAGCAGGCTGGGCTGCCCTGAAGTTCTCAGCCCAGATGAGTCTTGACTCTCAGGGAAGGTCGAGTGTGGAGAACCCCAGAGCCGGGCCCATCACCACGTTCTGGACTGGCCCAGCCCCTGCCGGGGACGAGGGGAGGGAGGTCCGCGGTGGGCTGCGTGTGGGAGCCGGCAGAGCACTGCCAGTTCCGGCCAAGGCGGCCTGCAGATGACGCGCTGGCCGCTGGTCAGCACCCTTACCCTGCGCGCCAGCCGGACCCCAGGACCTGCAGACTGTGGCCACCCGGGGGCCGTGTCGCGCTGTCCTAGGCGGCGGCCTGGAGCCGGGGGTCGTTCCTCCCGAGTTTCCAGCCTGGGTCCTGCCCCGATCGCCGCTCCCCGAGGGCCGGCACGTCCCCACCCGGTGCTCTGGGACCTGACGCTCCTTCCCTCCGCAGACCCAGCTGGGCTATGACCCCGAGAACGTGCACCTCATCGGCCACAGCCTGGGCGCGCACACGGCCGCTGAGGCGGGCAGGAGGCTGGGGGGCCGCGTGGGCAGGATCACAGGTAGGGGCGCTGGGCCGGGGCTGGGGGCGGGCGCCGGCCCAGCCAGGGGAGCAGGCGGTGGAAGGCGAGACCCGCGCACTTCCCACGGCCAAGGGCGCCCCTTCTGGTCCTCCTAGAACTGGTTTTAGGTGGTGCAGGGGACTTAAAAAATAATTGTTCGTATATTTTCATGTGTACTAGAAAATACACGATTGTAAGCAAAAATACATTTATAAAAAAAGAAAAATATAACTAACACATTAAACTCATGACTTCAGGGTTATTATTGCTAGAGTATGGCAAAGCTCTTTAAAAAGTGAGCTGATTTTTGAAAAAAATCAATTCATCAGTTCCACAAATATTTACTGAATGTCTTCGCTGTGCCAGGACAGGCAGAAAATGAAAGTGACTAGCGGAGACCTGCCATAGGAGGTGCTCAGTAAAGAATGAATGGAGGAGGGAAGGGAGGAAGGAAACGCTAGGCAGAATGAATACACAGACATAGACACAGACAACCGTTTGGTGCACCACATCAGTATGTAACTTAGGCAAACTGTTCAAGTCAACATTTAATGAATGCGTCTGTTGCTCTGGGCACCGGGCTAGGCTTCGGGTGAAGGATAAAGGGTCAATAGTTCATGTTTACCCAGAATTTTTCAGTTTGCAATGTCCTTTCTCTTAGATCTTTTCATGGGATTTTCACAGTTACCCTGCCAGGGGAGTTACTGTTGTTATTCCCACTTTCCAAGTTCAAGGAGGACAGGCACGTGGCCTTGAGCAGAGCCAGTACTAGATGTGGGTCCTGAGTGCCCTGCTCCTTCCACTTTCTGCTTCTCTTTGAAGACGAACTGGGCAGGGTCCCTGCCTCAGGAAATCCACAGTCTAGTGCAGGAGGCAGACAACTAAGTAGGCAAATAAAAGCCAAAGCAGAATTAACTAATGCAAAAGAATCCTATGCAATGAGGAGGGAATGAGCCAAGAAAGGAGAGGCTACATTTTCCATGAAGAGGTGGTATTTGAGGGGGTCTTGGAGGGGAGAGAGTCAGATTAGGGGAGAATGTGGGGAAGTGAGTGGCAGGCTGGAGGCCATGACCAAAGACGCGGGGGAATGGACGGTGCAGGGCTCGGAGACTGTGGAGGAGCCGGGCCAGGCCCGGGAGCTCAGTCTTGGAGGGCAGCGGCCAAACAGAACGTGTGTGAGGGAAAAAAGGAAAAGGGAGACGAGGGGAGCAAGGGCACCATCCCGATCTCCCATGACGCCAGGCAGTGGGGATTTCTGGATGTTCTATGACAGGCAACGACCCCACTGGCAGCCTTTCTGTCCCAGCCTGTCTCCCAAGCGGACCAGGAGCTACAGACTCAATTCTCCAAACGATGACTGCTGGGGCGTGGGGTCCTTTGCCCAGGAATCCCCATGGATTTTGTGTGCACAGGGTTTAGATCCTGGGTGGTCTTAGAGTGCAGCCTCCCTGCCCACCTCCCCCTTCTTAGGGCTGGACCCGGCACAGCCATGCTTCCAGGGCACGCCAGAGGAGGTTCGGCTGGACCCGTCCGATGCCATGTTTGTGGATGTGATTCACACGGACTCTGCTCCCACAATCCCTTTCCTGGGTAAGTTCCTCACCCCACCTCTCAGGGACCAGGGCCGTAACTGATGAGAGCAGGTCCAGGCATGTGCCCCCTGCCACCCTCCCCCACCTGCACACACATACCACAGGGTGGTATTCAAAATGGTTAACCAACCAGTCAAAATGGGTGTTTGGGCACCAACCAGTCAAAATGGGTGTCAGCCACAAACAAACAGCCAGTTCAGTGCCAGTGATATCAGCCTGAGGCCCCAGGTAGGACAGAAGACTTCTATAACCTATGGAAGGCTCACTCAGTCTCCAAACTCTGCATCCTTCCCTAGTCTGTCAATATCCAGGGTGGTATTTATTATTGATGTTTGACCTGTACTTGCAAAATGCAAAGGTAATCTTTGCATTTTTTTTCTTCTTTTGTCAAAGCTTTGCTTACAGTTTGTTTTGTTGGAGATTAAATATAGCCCTTAATTTAATTCTTCTAAAATTAACATTCTTTTTTCAATATTTTCTTGTATAACCACTCATGAAATGTGCCAATAAAGGGTATGTTTTTGATGATCCTATCACTTACGGAATGTTTACCATGTGCTGCACTGAACATTTCGTATACATTTGCTCATTAATTGTTGTTAACAACCCTGAAAAGTGGGTATTGTTATTACCACTTCATAGCTGAGGAAACTGAGGCTCGACAAGGTCAAGTAATTGCCCAAGATCACAGATATGTAAGAAGAACCAGGATGTGATCACAGGTCTGTGTGCTTCAAAATCCAAACCACCTAGCCATTATGCTGTGGTTCTCAATATAACAACAAAGTTTATGGGGTCTCAGTGTAACACTATAATGTAGAAACCAAAATTTTAAAGTGAATAAGGTAATAAAAAGTGCACCAGCCCTGCCATGTGTCTTCTGGTGCATAATGGTATCAGGACACCGATGATGGTATCGTTGTTGTTCAGGGCCTCCCCAAGACAGACAGATAGACACACATACACGTGTGCCCGCTCACCCAGAGCCTCCCTCCCCCCTCATCTCACGTCCTCTGCTCTCTCCTCCTTTCTTGTCTCGCCAAGTGCTCATCTGAGAACTTTCACAGAGCCAGAGACAGGGTGGCTACACTGTGGGGAGAAGTTGCCAGGAAGGCTCTTGCCCCCATTGGAAGGAGCTGAACGCTCTTTGTGGTCACCACCTGACCCTGGGACCACTTCCCTCCCGCTCACCTCTGCTGCCAATGTTTCAGGTTTTGGAATGAGCCAAAAGGTGGGCCACCTGGATTTCTACCCAAATGGAGGAAAGGAAATGCCTGGATGTCAGAAAAGTGCCCTGTCAACCATCATTGATATAAATGCAATATGGGAAGGTATGTAAACGAGAGAAGCAAGACAGCAGCTGCTCCACTTGGGGAGAAGGCAGGTGGTGTGGTCTGTGCCGGGCATTTTCACAGCAGTGGCACGAGGTAGTTACTGTGCTTAGCCCCATTTTACAGACGAGGAAATGGGGTCAGAAAGGTGATAAAACTTGCCCAAGGCCACCTTATGTTTAAGCCCAATTTCTGTCTGCAAAGCCCGACCCCATGCCCAGCCTGCGCCTTCTCCCCCTGATCAGGATGCTGGGACGTGGGCCGCACGGGCACATCAGTTAGGCCCCAGCTTTGCCTTTGGCCCCCGCCCTTCCTTCAGTGCAGGCTCCTTGAAGATCTGCAGAGCATAAGCAAAGATTTGGAGGGCCTTGACTTTCTTGCCATTTGCTACTGTCAGGTGCTAGGGATGGAAAGGGACTGAGCTGGTAAGGAGACGATGGGGGGAAGGGGGAGGACGGACGTGCCCTGGGGGTTTGAGGGGCACGTGCATGGAGGCGGGGGGGCCTGGGGGTCTGGGGGACGAGCCTTGTACGTGTCTCCATTTATCTGAGAGAGCAGGCTCAGTACCCCTAATATTAGGTGACCTGAAGTACCATCTCCATTAGCCATCCCTTGTTCTGGCCTGGGGCTATTCCTGTCGCCCCTCCCCTGAGAACGGGCTTCACTCTCCTCCTTAAAAGTGGAGGCTTTGAGTCTGTGATCGTCTCATTTTAGTCTTTATTTTTTCTGAGTGGGGAGTTCCCCGAGGCCAGGGGCTGTGGCCTGGGCGACCCGGACTCCTCAGGACCCTGCGCAGGGCCTGGCGCAAAGCAAGCTCTGTGTCGTGCTTGTTACCTTGAGCTGAGCAGCCCTCCGTGGCATTTTAATCTTGCATGTGCTTCATGTGAAAAAGCAGAGTCGATAAAACAATAGCCAACATCCACCGACAGTCGGTGGAGCTTTTCACCTCCTCTCTGCTCAGCACCAGGTAACCCGAGGGAGGGCTCCTTGGCTGATCTGCTTTCTGAAAGAACACCAGAGTCACAATGAGGGCTGCCTCCTCTCAGATGGGACGAGCAGGGCACACATAATAGGAAGGAGCCCAGGTTTAATTAGAAAGGTGACCGGTCGCTGGAACGTGCTTCTGTTGTGTGCGTGCCGAGTCACCCTGGCTGCTGAGGAACAATTACATCCGCTTGCTTCCCTAACATGGAATCCCTGGGCAGCAATTTTGGATGAAAGAGACAGTTAAGTTCGAAACAGGTCCTATTGTCTGGTAATGAGTGTTGGTGTGGGGCGCGCGGGACTAGGGGGCTATGGAGAGCTAATCCCCCAAGCACAAAGGGCAACGTTCCTTTCCCCACGGGTGGCGGATGAAGCCCGGCAGAACCCCCAGCAGTGGTCCCCAGGTATGCCAGGGTCACTGCGGATCACTCCATGGGAAGTTTGTACCTAGTAGCTGGAGACAGGAAAAATCAATTTCCCAAACAAGAGGACTTTGGTTTAAAGAGAAAGACGGTAAATAAAATGCAGTGAAAGAGTAGCCAGAGGCCATGGTGACCTTGCTCTCCATTGCTTTTACCTTATGCCTGGAGGAGTAAGAAGGAAGAATTTCTCAGCCCGAGAAAAGCTTGGTTCACGCGAAAGGTGAAGTATGATATATCTCTAACCAACGCCCCCTACTCCCCCAAGCCTTCGTTATTCATTTACGTTACACGCCTGGCCCCCGAGGATTAGACAGAGGTGCTTGTTAGACCTTCTCACTCCCTAACACTTGCCTAGCCCCGAGGGGGACCACCCCAGAAAATGGACAGTGCCGGGGAGAGGAAAGCAACTCCAGCCAACCACCACTACTAAACAAGCCCCCAACTTTTCTACTTGCCCCAAAGTATGTCAAGGTCAATGACAGAAATTTTGACTTGTGACCAAGGTGTTCAGGAGCACCAACACCCACCTGTGAAATGCGGAGGTGATTCCTCTCTGGGACAAAATGGTTCGGGCTTCAAAAGTTTAATGCCTCTTGTGAGCGCCCTTGGCCTTTGCCTTCTCAGGAACCCGAGACTTTGTGGCTTGCAATCACCTAAGAAGCTACAAGTATTACTCAAGCAGTATCCTCAGCCCCGATGGCTTCCTAGGCTACCCTTGTGCATCCTACAATGAGTTTCAGGAGGTAGGTCACAACAGGGGCCCAGGGAAGTTGGTGGTGATGGTGGTTTTGGCCCTTTGGCTTGCAACAGAGCAGAGATGTAACTCCACGGCTAATGAAAGGAGGCACTAGAAATGCTGAGGCTCACAGAGCCTTCCTCCCAGGAATAGGATGGGCAGGACGGGGACAGCACAGACTTGAACTGTGCTGGGCCTTCCCTAGATCCCCAACTTTTCATTCTGGAAAATTCCCAATGTGTGCAAGGATGCACGGGTAGATGGATGCATGCATGCCTGGATCAGTGGATGGGGAGAAGGGGTAGAATGGATACATGGATGGAAGGAAGAATAGGTAGATGAGAAGATGGATGAGGGATGGATGGATGGATGGATAGATAGGAGGATGGAAAGGAAAATGGGTGAGTCAAAGGCCTACGACTCACAGACAGACTGTTTTCTTTCACTAGAGCGGCTGTTTCCCTTGTCCTGCTGAAGGATGCCCCAAAATGGGGCACTATGCTGACCAATTTCAGGGGAAAACCAGGGCTGTGGGACAAACCTTTTTCCTGAACACAGGAAGCAGTGGTAACTTTACTCGTAAGTTTCCATTTTACTCATTTAAAAATTCTTGCAAATAATTTTAGAGTATCAGCCTTATTAGGACCCTTGGTAGCAATTGACAGAAACTCAACTCCAACCAGTTTAAGCTATAATGGAAAGACAGTAGAATGGCATTTGTCTTGGATCTCAAGTTCACCCTTTAACCAAAAATCCTGATCAATGGAATAAAGTACAGTGATTGGCCCAGGCTGGGTCACATGTCTGCCCACCCCAGGGGCAGGAAGGATGGATCCATTAACAGAAGAGGGCAAGGTGGGGCAAAGCCACTGTAAGTCAACAAGTCTCCCAGCTAAATACCTCCCCTACCAGTCCCCCTGCACACACACAAGCACGCTGCATTTCTGTTGTTGTTTTGCCCAGCTTCTCATTAAAAAAGTACAAGATAGTGAAATGATCAAGATTCTTTTGTTATAAATAATGTCACATGGTAGCCGAATAGAAGAGCAATTAGTTTTCAAGGGATTTTTACATTAAAAAGAGAAAATTATATAGCACTTCACAAAACTCTTTTCACATACAGTATTTCACGTAATCCTCACAATATTTATCATGAAAGATCACGGTTTGGCACTCTCTATAAAGTCTTATATGTATATTCCTTTAACCCAGTCATTCCACTTTTCAGAGCGTACCTTAGGAAAATTACTTGCATGAGAAAGTGCTCAAGGGTGTTCACTGCAGCATTGTTTTTAATACCAGAAGATCGGAGAGAGAAACCTGGATACCCACCAATTGGTAAACTACCAAATACTGTACAGAACCGCTAAAAAGAAGGAGATAGCTCTATGTGCTGAGGAGAGATCTCTAAGGCATATTTAGTGAAAAGGCAAGTGACAAAACAGCCTGCAACATGTCATGTATCAGTCAGGGTCCCAACAGGAGACAGAACTCATCCAAGTGGCTCAAATGGAGAGACTTTACTGAAGGGGCTCCAGTTAGAGGTGTGGGCAGGGTTAAAGGAACAAGCAAAATTTTTCATGTTAAATTTTTACTTACCCATATTCATATTTCCCAAAATTTTATAATAAAATATTTTTATTTGTAACAAGAAAAAAAAAAAAAAAAAAAAAGCCAGGGATGCTGAGGCCCCCGGAATCTGGTGGCTGTGCAGCTCTCAGAATGCAGGGAAGGAGGGAGTTTCTGCCAGACTCATGCTTCTGGAGCAAGCGGGGAGCCAGGGAGATGACACCTGCACGTCTCTCCTCTTGCCTTCTGACCTCCTGCATACACCTCATTAGCTAAACCCGGCTAAAAGCCAGCAGCAAGGATCCTGGGGTGGGAGGCAAACATTCTGGAACACAGGGCAGGAAAGAGAAAGGGAATCATTCTGGGGTGGGGATGGGTGGAGAGAATAGAGAATAGCAGCACATACTATTTAAAGAAGGGAAAAGAAGCCTATATTCTTTTATATACATATATGTGTGAGAGAAAGAGAAAGCTCTAGATCAGCATATCTCAACCTCACACTACTGACATTTGGGGCTGGATGATTCGTTGTTGTAGGCGTCTGTCTTGTGCATTGCAGTTTGTTTAACAGATCCTTGGTCTCTACCCACTAGATGCCAGTAGCTCTCCACACCCACCCCGCCTCACCCCCAGTGTGACAACCAAAGAAGCCTCCAGACATTGCCAAATGTCCCCAGGGAGGCAAAATCTCCCCCTGATTGGGAACCACTGGACTTGATTAAGTATAGAGACCAAAGTGGTGACATCAGGGAAGGACCTGGGATACAGGGCAGGTAGATGGGGTGCTGATGAAGGTTGTTTCTTTTTATAATTTACCTGGGTTGTTTTTCTATTGAGAATATGTCCGTCGCATGTGAAAATAGCAATAAACGAAAAGAGCAGTAGGTGATTTATCCAAACATTAGAGCCACAAGCATCTCCCTCTCCCTGTGGCCTTTCTGGGGATGGCCAGTGATGTGTACCCAGGGTACACAGGTGCAGTAACCGGCTGCCCTGCATCCCTCAGGGCACATACATTGCTGTATCAACAAGAGATTGCGCTGAAGTGTAAGATTTACTTCCTCTTGAGTCCCTCACCCCCACCTAGAATCTGAATCCTGGGACCCCAAACCTCACTTAAGGAAATCATTACTCACATTCACCCTTACCTCTCATCCACGGGGGACTTAGAGCTTGGAACAAGACTGCGTCCACGGGGTCATTCTTTTCAACAGGAGGAGTTAATCGAATGATTGTATTTCTTTCAACAGGTTGGAGATATAGGGTATCTGTCACACTGGCTGGAAAACAGAAAGTGAGTGGGCACATCAAGATTGCTTTGTATGGAAGTAATGGAAACTCAAAACAATATGAAATTTTCAAGTAAGTTTGATAGTAAAGTGAAGTGACCATACTTTCCATAATAGATTCTTCATACAAGATTGGGTATAAACTGCTTTATAAATCTAGCCATCTATTATACAGAACCATTGAATCCTGGAATGTCAAAGCTGGAAGGAAGGCTTAGCATCCGGTTCAATCACCCCATTTTACACACGAGAGGAGTGAGGCCCAGAGGGGGAACTGGCTATTTAAAATGAGACAAATGCTAACTCCTTTTGGATTGTCAGTCGTTGCTTCCTGACTTAGGTTTTATGAATATCAAATTCTCCTTAGGCCAGGCACGTTTGTATGGCAACTCCCTTCCCGGCAACACACACACAGGAAGCCTGAGGCCAGCTTCTCGTTGCTGTGGTAGCCTCAGCACCTACTCTTGCTGGACACGTGAGGTACTTGGCAAATGTGTGTTGGATGAATGCATAACCGTGCTGTAAAAATACATTCTGTTTTTTGCACTAACTTTTACATAATAATTTTCGTGTTAAGTTAAAGTTCTTTGACAACTTCCTGTGCTACATATGAGGGACTAACAAATGACCTCGGCTGACCCGCAGGCATCTTTGAACATAAGACGTTGCATTAATATAGTCCTGCAGTGAACTAATAGGGTTAATATGCCACCCCAAATATTTAACTTCCCTCTAGGGACAAACTAAGACAGTGGAAATCTAGAGTCCAGTGTTTTTTAAAGGTCTGTTCTTCACAAATACATTTGTGTTTTAGTAGCCCCTGGATGTGCATGAAGTCATACAACCTATTTGCAGAAAACCAGAAACAGCAGCCATTGTTTGAAGAAAAACTAAATTGCCATCATCCTATGTATTTATATATCCAGCTGATACAACATTTTCTGTCTATGTTTTCAGAGGATCCCTCCAACCAAATGCAAGTCATATGCATGACATTGATGTGGACCTCAATGTAGGAAAAGTCCAGAAGGTCAAGTTCCTCTGGAACAACAATGTGATAAATCTCTTCCAGGCCAAACTGGGGGCTTCCCGAATTACAGTGCAAAGTGGTGAAGACAGGGCTGAGTGAGTATCTTTTATTCCATCTAAGTTTTATTTTCCATATTTAGCTATCAATCTATTCACCAATCCATCCATGCATCCAGTCACCCACCTACCCAGCTACGTATTCATCGACTCATCCATTCATCCAGCCCTTTCTGCTCACCCACTTACCTATCCACTTATCCATCCAGCCATCTCTCCAGACCTGTCTCCTCACCCTTCTGGCTGTTCAGCCATCCATCCATTCATCTACCCAACTATTCATCTCAACTCTCCATCTATCCATCCAATTTACTTTGAAAAATCAATCATTTTCCTTAAGCCAAATTCAACTTGACAGGAGCAAGGCCTCAGTGGTAAGGCATAGATTCAAGAAACAGGCAAAGATGAAACTCTTTTACCTTAAGCAATAAGGAAGACACGTGCAGTACTTGTAGGAAATCTCTGAGTTAATTTCAGCTGGGGTGCAGGTATTAATGTAAATTGTTTTGTTTGGAGACTATGGCATGTGTTGGGATCTAGCTTACAGGGCCAAGCTCTTCTCATTCGGAGGGAACAGAGTCTTACTTGGTAGGAGTTGGGAGAGTACCTAATTGTGTTTAAAATATGGAAACTCCTAATTGTGTTTAAAATATGGTCCACCTTAAAAGAAGATCACCATTGCTAGGCCCCAAACCCCCTAGACCTTGAAAATCTTTGGTCTGACCACTGATTCACTCTCAGCTCGTTAAAAGCCCAAGGAGGGGAGGAGGTTCTCTGAGTGGATTTGCTGGGTGAGAGTCACTTGGACTCTGCCTGGTGTAGCAGAAAGCTTTTCAGTCAGAGAGGTCCAAATCCCAGCGAGCTGGCCAAAAGCTGTTTATTCATCTGAGGTCACACTTCCACAGCAAACTAGCCTCATGCTGGAAATGTTTTCTTCCACAGGTATAATTTTTGCAGCAGCGACATGGTGCAAGAAGACGTTTTACAAACTCTGTACCCTTGTTAAAAATGTGGTGGCCTCAGAAGACCTAAATAGACATTTCTCCAAAGAAGATATACAGATCGCCAACAAACACATTAAAGACTGCTCAACATCATTAATCATTAGAGAAACGCAAATCAAAACTACAGTGAGATATCATCTCACACCGGTCAGAATGGCCATAATCAAAAAATCTACAAACAATAAATGGGAATGTAAATTGATACAGCCACTATGGAGAACAGTATGGAGGGTCCTTAAAAAAACTAAAAATAGAACTACCATATGACCCAGCAATCCCACTACTGGGCATATACCCTGAGAAAACCATAATTCAAAAAGAGTCATGCACCACAATGTTCATTGCAGCTCTATTTACGATAGCCAGGACATGGAAGCAACCTAAGTGTCCACTGACAGATGAATGGATAAAGAAGATGTGGCACATATATACAGTGCAATATTACTCAGCCATAAAAAGGAACGAAACTGAGTTATTTGTAGTGAGGTGGATGGACCTAGAGAGTGTCACACAGAGTGAAGTAAGTCAGAAAGAGAAAAACAAATACCATATGCTAACACATATATATGGAATCTAAAAAAAAAAAAAAAAAAGAATATGGTCAGAAGAACCTAGGGCCAAGACGGGAATAAAGATGCAGACCTACTAGAGAATGGACTTGAGGATACGGGGAGGGGGAAGGGTAAGCTGGGACAAAGTGAGAGAGTGGCATGGACATATATACACTACCAAACGTAAAATAGATAGCTAGTGGGAAGCAGCTGCATAGCACAGGGAGATCAGCTTGGTGCTTTGTGACCACCTAGAGGGGTGGGATAGGGAGGGTGGGAGGGAGGGAGATGCAAGAGGGAAGAGAGATGGGGACATATGTATATGTATAGCTGATTCACTTTGTTATAGAGCAGAAACTGACACACCATTGTAAAGCAATTATACTCTAATAAAGATGTTAAAAAATAAAAAAAATAAAGGAGAAATGATAAATAAAAATGTGGTGGCCTCTTTATCTTTATGATAATAAAAATTTTAATGGCCTTGTTTTGACGTTGAAGTATTAGTTTGATCTTGAGGTGTTAGTGTGACATTCTCTATGTTCTGGGGTCACATTTCAGAAAAGATTTGGGGGGCTGGAGCCAACTTGGCCACAGGTAATGCCTAAAACATCCCACTGGTCCACCTCTGCCACCATCTCTCTCTTTCAGGGCACGTGGTGTGGCCTGTCCTAATGTATTTTATATCCTTAGACAGTGAAATTCTGTCCTATTTGAAAAGGTTGCTTTCACACGTTGCCCACTCAGCTTTCAGCATCCTGGGGGAGAGAACAGACCCCATGTGAGAGCAGCCTGTGGCATGAGTGACAAGCTCTAAGCATTATTTAGGTGAAACCTGCCTGCGCTATGGAGGAAGAAGGGCTCTAAAAGAAGTTGCTACATGCACACGGCACAAAATGCAAACAATGCAGAAGAGCACTCGTACACAGGGTACTTTCCTTCCAGCCTTGCCCTCGGGCCTCTCAGTTCCTCTTCCCAGAGACAACTTGAGTTTTTTCCAGAAACATTCTATGTATAAATATTCATGTACCCTATCTCACACACCCCAGCCCCACCCCACCTTTTTTTTTTTCTCAAATAAATGGAAGCATACAATACGCACCTTTCTCACCTTGCTTTTTTCACTAACAGTAAGTTTGATATTATTCTCTAATGGTCCAGAAAGGGCTTCTTCATTCTTTGTGTGGCTTCACAGATTCCACTGAGGGATGTGATGTGGTATGTTTGTCCCTGCTGATGGACATATAAAATGTTCCTATTATGAATATTCTTGCAACTACTATCCTTTTATGATATTCGAACATGATACAAATTTGTCTAAGAAATGTTTAGGATGTTTATTTTGATCAGTATTGCCAAATTACAGTCCAATTTACACTCCAACCAACAACACGGTAGGTTGAACTGTAAATTCAAATTGCCGCTCTTGGGGGCCAAAAAATTCAAATATTGACGATTTCGTATGGTTTGTTCTAACATGAGAGCGTTTTGCACCCTCACCAATGTGGTAAATTGTCAAACCTTCTGTCAATTAGGCGCTAAAAGTGCTTTTCCCTATGTTGTAATTTGTGTTTGTTTTGTTATGAATGGGAGTGAACATCTTTTCAGTGTTTAATGGCCTTTTGTATTTCTTTTTCTGTGAATTGTCCAAATTGTGTGTCAATTTTAGGCATCTTTTTGATATAATTTTTACTTTAAAGAGCTGTATAATATTAAGAAAATTGCAATGTTCTGTCCTATGCAGATATTTTCCCCAACTTATCCCTCTCCCTGGGAGAAAACCAGAAAGCCAGTGGGAGGGCCTGGAGCAGGGCCTACACCCGCCGACCTGGGCCCCAGCTCTTACAAAGATTCTGCAGATGCTGTCACCCCAGGGGCTGCTGGGAGGGCTCCACCCACCTTACCTCCCACCTGGCCAGCGCCAGGTTTCGGCTTTCCTTCCTGAGCTGGATAGGACCTCAGCCTGCGGGGTCTTCCTTCAAGGCCAATGAGCGGGTAGGAGTCTGTGCTGAGCTCTTGGGGGGCTCAGTGCCACAGCAGGCAGAGCTGCTGGGGCCTGTGCAGTGTGGCCCTTCCAGGCTGGCCTCCTGCCCACTCATGGCCTCCCAATAGCTCCCAGCTGACCTGCTCACTCATTCCTGGGGCCCCAGTGAGTAAACAGGCTGGTGGGAGGAAGAGGGAGGCACTTTCAGGGCCTAGGATGGCAGTGGAGGGCACACCTGTTGGGCAGAGTGGGAGTATCCATCCACTGCCTGATTCTGAGAATCCAGAAATGGCTTCATTGAGCAATGCCGTGAACGGCGTCGTGGCCACAGGAGCTGGGGCTTGAGGAGAACAGCAAGTGATTCAGCCCCTGAGTTTCCGAGAATGAGGCCAGAACGAGCCCACCCTTCCCTTTACAGGAATGCCTCGAATTCACAGCAGAACCAAAGTGCCTGAGCTCAATACTTTGGGGTTTTTCTTTCATTCTTCTTTTTTCTTTATGTTTTCTAAATTTTTTTTCTTGAACCCCTATACAGCATGTAAAATCTCGACCTGGCCTTGGGTCCCAGCTGTCTCTTTCCCTGTACTACGTGGGCTGGCTTCTTCACTTCTCAACCTCAACACACCTGGGGATAACAGTAGCCCTCCCTCACAGGGTGGCTGTGATGATTAAATAAGATAAAGCATGCATAGCACTTAGTACAGTGCCGGGCACATGATAAATAGCCAATAAGTGAAGCAGGAGGGGCAGGCAGGCCTGAGCTATTCTTTAAGAGCAACAGAGACACCAAGGACAGGACTGAAGACAAGAACAGCCTCCGAGAAGGTATTTGAAATGGACCCAACAAAGGATTTGTATTCAGAATGCATAAAGAAAAGGACAGCCACATAGAAAAGTGGACAAAATGATATGAGCAGGCAACACACAAAGAGACACCTGAACCATAAATGTTTGAGATTCATCTCACTAGTAATTGAAGGAATACAAATGAAATTCCGATTACCCAAAATACTACGTCATCAATGACAGAGAATGAGCGAGGGTCCACATATATCACCATGAATAGATCTCCCAAATGTCCTGTTGGACAGAAAAGCAAGTGTCAGGAAGATGCCCCTTAGATAGAGAGGTTACCATGTAAGTACATTTCTGTTCACAAAGTACTACCACTCACTGCAGATGTGGTACAAAATATCAAAAGAAGGACGTTTAAAATCCTCTATCGGTGGTGTTATATTTATTTTTCATTACAAAAGGATTTGAAGCAAATATGACAAAATGTTCGTCTTTGCTAATTCCAGGTGGTGCTTACAATGGTGTTGGCCAATGTTATTTCTTGGTAGTTTAGATCTTTTATCCAAATTTAGGAGAAAAAGGAGAGAGGGCGGTGGTTTACAATACTTTGGAGTTCAGGACCTGTGGCTAGTAGGAGGAGTCACTGATGAAAGGTTTCTAAGACCCCAAGATCGTCCCCATCTGTATTTGAATTCAAATCCTGATTTATCTGCCATTGTTCCCAAGACACACAGCAAGAGCCTCTCTCCTCTTACTCATGGGGACTTGTGTCTGTCACATCAAAACTCCCCATCTTCAGTCTCGGACAGTCTTGCCACTTGTCCTCAGTGTCTTGCTGTCATCCCTGTGCCAGTGGCACTACTGATGAGGACCAAACCCAGGACCTGGCAGCACCTTGCTGGAGCGAGCCGAGACCACCCTTACGTAAACAGCTTTATTTCTTAGCATTTACCCGCCCAGGCACAAACCTTGTAATTCCACAGAGATCTTACTGAACCAAGATGTTAACAGCAACAAAGATGCAATACAAAGCTCTTCGTTAAGAATGCAGCATCTTCATCCCGTCTTCTCAGACTCCATAGGGGAAAAAAACATGCGAATACTTTACAAAGCTATTTCATAAAATGTTATGTTAAATGAAAAACAAATTACTTTTTCTTTTACTAGCTTTTAATGCTAATAGTGCCGTTTATTCCTGACCTTCAGAAATATGAGATATTTTAAATGACAACTTAAAAAGAGTTCTTGTTTGAAAACGCAAGCTACTTTAGACTGCATATTATTACTTATAAGTATAGCGTGTGCCAACATCACTCGTTTCAGCATCCCATTTGTACCTAACTGATATATATTTCAGTTGACATTTATTGTTCTCCTGCTTATGTGTCAAATTCCTTAATGATGACTCTGACAAAGTTGTAAGCTCGGTATATATAATTTACATTTGCTACCATATAATCAGTGTTATCTATTAGAATGCTATTTGTGACAAATCATGTTCCAAATAAAAATTGAATTGATTTTTCTGTTACTTTAATATTGTGCCGCTCACAGCGAGCCTTTGATTGAATCTTAAACACTTTAATGCTCTGTTTTTGTTTGAGGCAGACCAGAAATGGAGTCTGTATGATTCACAAATCTAAAACGATTTGTAAAACAACAAAATCAAATTTCAAAAAGCATCTTTATTTTCAAGCCAAGGGAATAAATTTGGTAAAGCTATCATTACAGGGTACACAGCCTAACGACAAAAGCCTCGCATGCACAGTTAATTTCTATGCATCCATTTTCATCTAAATTAGATTTTAACTTTAATGCAGGGTATGAAAAGCCTCTACAGGCCTTTGTTTCTACCTTTTCTCTCAAGCAATTGCAGGCTTTCTCCCGGCTAATCAGAGCTTCATATCACCCTGGTCACTCTCCCTCTTGGCAGTGGGTTTGAGCTACATTCTCAGTTTTCTGGGATGCATGGGGGTTCTGTTCCCCAGATCCTCCGAAGGGGTCTCTCTCTCAAGAGGGCACTTGCTTGACCCAGACTGCTTACAAAATAAATCACTGGGGCTTCCCTGGTGGCGCAGTGGTTGGGAATCTGCCTGCCAATGCAGGGGACACGGGTTCGAGCCCTGGTCTGGGAAGATCCCACATGCCGCGGAGCAGTTGGGCCCGTGAGCCACAACTACTGAGCCTGCGTGTCTGGAGCCTGTGCTCCGCAACAAGAGAGGCCGCGATAGTGAGAGGCCCGCGCACCGCGATGAAGAGTGGCCCCCGCTCGCCGCAACTAGAGAAAGCCCTCGCACAGAAACGAAGACCCAACACAGCCAAAAAATAAATTAATTAATTAATAAAAAAAAGAATCGGGGTGTATTGTAGCATCAGCCACATCCTGGAAAGTTTTAAAAATAAATAAATAAATAAATCACTTACAACTAGATCCTGGCTAGCATCAGCCCCTTGGGTTAAGTTCTGGTTTAGAGCAAGGGTCAGTGACTTGGGCCCATGGGCCACCTGGATTTGTACAGACCTCCAGCTAAGAATGGTGTTTACATTTAAATTTTTTTTAATTCAAACAAATAATCTTTCGTGATACATGAAAATGATATGAAATTAAAATTTCGGTGTCTATAAAGTTTTATTGGAATGCAGCCACATGTTCATTTATATATTGTCTATCGCTGCTTTCCTGCTAAAACTGCAGAATTGAGTAGTTGCAACAGAGACCATATGGCCTAAAATGTTGACTATCTGGGCCTTTACAGAAAAAGCGTTCAGCCCCCAGCTTAGAAGGAAGGGTTTTAGTGATTTATGTCCCGTTAAAAGGGTGAGCACCTTCAGGGTAAGAGGCTGAGGTAGCACTCAGACAAAATGCTGCATTCATGACAATAAGCCTCACAGAAAGCTTTTTCAGACACTGGCTAAGAGATCCTCAAAATGTTCAAAAGTAGGTAAGATGAGGGAAAGAAGGACAACCAAGGAAGACAAAACACCCCCAAACTTCACAAAGCTGCGGATGTGATAAATGTGCACACAAATCATAAGTCAGAAATGCCCTTAGACAAATAGGTTTAAAAATACTTTAAGCACGCACCAAATTGAGTTGAGTTTAAGCAAATAGGAGTGATTTGAGGTAAACCAAAGCTGGGGTCTGGGAGTGTGGAGGGCAGGGGGATGTCCCAGGCAGACAGAGAGGTGTGGGGAGAGCTGCTCTTGGTGTGACCTTCAGGAGAACACAAAGCGGAAACAAGGTCTGAAGACCTTGGGGCTGAGTGGCCAGCTCCTCTAGGTCATGGAGGACCTGGTGCCTTTCCCTGCTGGTGCCCTGGGCTGGTCAGGAAAGGTGGAGAACATGCTTCTTAGCCTTTGGAGAATCCAGACAAACCCGGTTTGAAGCCAGTTATTGACATGGTGCTCTTATCGGGGATATATATGCTTTTGAAGGAGCCACCTGTATTTTTTCTGGGAAAAATGGCCCTGAGTGAATTGTTTAACCTCTGTGTGGTTCAGTTTCCTCATCTGTTGAATGAAAGTATTTATACTAAGTAATACTAATTAAATAAGCTATTCCAGGTAAAGGACCAGAGTCTGACATAAGCGAGCACATTAGCGGGGCTACTACAGATTTATGATTGGCCACTTACACCTGTTCTGCCTGCCTCGCAGGGTTAGGCTCCCTGGAAGAAAAGTGCAGCAGTGAAAAGAACACTTCATTAGGGGCCAGGAGCCCTGGTTCTGAACCCTTTTCTGTTGAGAACTCACTGTGTGGGCTCATCACCCTCCCACCCCCAACCCATGTCAGCTCTAGCAATGTCCCCAAGACCCCTTACCCCCATGGTAATGGGTAGTATTTACTAAGCACAGATTTACATGCCTAATCTCTTCATAACTCGAGAGACTGGGTTGGCTCTTCTGTTATCTTCACCTTACAAAATAGAAATCTAAGGCTCAGAGAGATTAAGGAAAGTGCCCAGCGTCACACAGCCAGAAAAAAAGCAGAATTGAGCTCTGAACGCAGGGAGTGTCTGACTCCTGGCCACACGCTTCACAGCTGTGCTGGAACAAGGTTAAAGCCGTAACTGAGATCCTGTTTAGAGCCACCAGTCACCACCCTGTGGGGCAGGGACAGGGAACCAAGGCATCCCCTCCCATCATCCCACCTCCGGGGAAACTGTCAACTCTCCAATACAAAGAGAGACAAGGGACCCCAAAGGAGCACTTTAACTGCCACAGAATTCAAACTATCCCCACAAAAGGCCCCATTGTCATAAGAAAACACACAAACTCACAACCTCCATTTCTTCAGCATTTCCAGATCGAGGGAATTTTTGTCTTATCAGGTAATAGAATTGTTTTTAGCAGCAAGAATGAGCTCATTACAGATGCAGCTTGTGCTAATAATGATAATCTGCTGTGCAGTAAAATCACCTCTCTCCCTCCCCCGACAGACGACGCTCTAGAAATTACAGGCTAGGGAGAAACAGAAAGGATAAAGATTAAGGAAAAGAATTGCAATGCGGAATTGTTTCAACAAAAGGAGTTTGATATGCACACTGAACTTGATTATCTTAATCATGAAGTTATACAAGAATTAGATACTATTAGACAATCTTTTAATTGCCTTTATTCGATTTTGTTATTTCTGTTACTGGGTTGTTGTTTTGTGTTTTTGTTTTACTGCTCAAGTCATTTTTTAAAGGTCAGTGCCAGGAATTAGCTAGTGACTTAAATATTGACAAGATTCGATCCCGCGAGTGAAATCAAGATGAAGGCAGTTGCAAAGAAGTGGTTTCGGTCCCGGCCTCCCTTAATTTCATGGGCAAAGACTTCAAAAACCTTGGGTCTAGAGCAGTAATCTGCAGACTCTGTGGGTTTGGGAGACGGGAGCAGGCAGAACTGCTTCCCGTGTTCTTCATTTCTGAGGGGCCAGCAGAGATGCAGCAGCCTGGACCACACGGCCCTGGGCAGGTGAGGGATCTGTCTCCTGGTTTCCTTCCTGAGGCTGTGGGATCACTTTCCCAGGGTGGTAAGAAAGCTGGAAAAAATCCCACCTGTTCACTGAGCTTGGTTCCAGCCCTTTGAAGAGAATGCAGCTAACTTCTGTTGAGTCATGGCTTTTTTCTTTAAACATGCAATCTCTAAAAGGTTATTTTTTAATCACTTCAAATAAGGATTTTATCAATTCAAATAAGGAAAATAACATTTTTTCCTGATTATGAAAACAATACCTGTTGGCTGTGGAAAATTGAAAAAATCACAAGAAAGTAAAAAAGACCAATCGCACCATCATCCAAATAATCAGTTAGTATTGTGGCTTAGCTCCCTTTACCACTCCTCCCTTGTTTTTAAACAGAAAAACAGGATTATAGTGGTGTGTGTGTGTGTGTGTGTGTGTGTGTGTACACATGGGTTTGCTGTTACTGTACTGTCTCATGGTCTTGCTTTTTTCATGTACTGTATCAGAAATTTTTTTCCACAATAGCATTCCTCTATCACATTATCTTTTAATAACAGGATGCATTGTAATGCCACATCCCATTGGTTTTGGGGTGTTGTTTTGTATAACAACCACCCCTTACACACATCTTTTGTTGTTTCCCAGGACAGGGTTCCTTTCTATTTCTGTGCCCCAGACCCTCTGGCTGTCTGATGAACCTATGCACCTCTTCTCAGAACAATGTTTTTAAATGCATAAAGTACAATACATGAGATTACAAAGGGAGCTAGTTATATTGAAATACTATCAAAATACTAAAAAGAACAAATTTGTGAAATAGCCATGTGTTTGCTTATACACATGTTGAAGAACAATGTTAGAGAGCAGACATTGTAGCTCCAATAACTGTAATTATAAAGCACTGATCAACGTTAACATTATTTCAAGCTGTTTGCAACAAATGTCATATGATGTGAAAAGATCTGGGATTTTTATTGGATTAAGGTGACAGGTACAGCTGGGGTTTGTTGCCTACATTCATAAACAAAGGAAATATTATATTTCACTTGGCGGTTAGTGAAAACAAACATGTAACTTTTTTCTCATCCCAGTTCTTTTTTCTCATCAAAGATATGCCTCCTGATTTCTACCCATGGAAACCTGGGGGTCCAGGGAGCCCAGGTGAAAATTCTCACCTTGGGAAAAACGCTCAGGAGTGGCTCAGTTCATCTTTTGGCCCAGCAGTTTTGAGTCTTTTGATAACAATGGCCTCACTGCCCCAGGAGCTGCTTTTGATTTCTTCTTCGTGCCAATGGCTGCAGAGTGAAGTCAGAGAGAGTGCCTGTCAGTGATAAAAGGTCAGCCAGTGTTATGGGTTGAATTGTGTCCCCCCCACTCTGTCCCCTGCAAAAGGATATATTGAAGTCCTAATCCCCAGCACCTCAGAATGTGACTTATTTGGAAATAGGATGTTGCAGGTGTAATTGGTTAAGATGAGGTCATACTGCAGAAGGGTGAGCCCTAATCCAGTGTGACTGGTGTCCTTATTAGAAGACAGCCCTGTGAAGACACAGAGACACAGGGAAGTCACATGATGACAGAGATTAGAATGACGCACCGAAGATTGCCAAGGATTAACAGCAAACCACCAGGCAGTGGGGAAGAGGCAAGGGGTGATTCTCCCCTAAGGTTTCAGAGGGCGCATGGCCCTGCTAACACCTTGAACGTGGACTTCTAGCTTCCAGAAGTATGAGACAATAAATTTCTGCTGTCTCATACCACCCAGTTTGGGGTACCATTACAGCAGCCCTAGGAAACCAGTACAGCTGGTGTGCCAGGGCTCTCCTGGGGGACTGGGATTCTGAAACACCAGGGCTGGGGCGGGCATGGCCCTGTGCCAGTGTTGGGGACTGCCATGCCACAACCCAAGGTGGCTGATGGGGACCGACTCATTAGATGGCCGGGCTAGGGCTTCAGTGAGCGCCCGATCCAGGTGCACAATGTTACCTCAGGATCGGGAAGAGCTGGGCCTCACCCAGCAAGGTCAACATAACCTGGAAAAAATCCACAGACGCTTCAGCATGCTGAGAAGTGTATCCTCTTTATTCTCACATGACAATAAAAGGCCTTTATTATGAATGACATGTTATCACCAACCGGTCAGGATGCAGGTGGCAATGAAAAGGATGCTTGTCTTATGAAATTTCCCTCGTGCCGGTTGGGGTGTGTGAGGGGCTCTCACGTGAGAATGGCGAGCTTCTGAGCCCCCCTTAGTATGTGCCTCTCCTTGGGAGGCTCTCCACTTCTACCCTTCCACGTCCTTTACTGAAGAGAGTGGCTCTAGATAAATCTTCCCGTTGCATGACACATTTGGCCTCTGAGTGCAGCCGCACCTCACCGGAGGTCTGGGGTCCTCCATCAGGGCTCTTCCAAGGGTAGGACACCCAGCACCTGGAAGATAAACCAGCCCCACAAATTGCAGGCAGGTGGCCCAGCGAGGTAGAGGGGTTACTGCAAACATCCCACCCGCTTTTTTTTTTTTTTCTACTTAGAAAACAATTTTTTTGTTGTGTTCAAATATCCTTAATACTTACCATCTTAACAATTTTTATGTGTCAGTTCAGTGGTATTAAGTCCATTCACACCATTGTGCAACATCAGCACCATACATCCCCGTAACTTTTTCTCTTGTGAAACTGCACTTCTGTACCTATTAAGCAATAATCCCCATTCTCCCCTCCCCTCAGTCCTGGCAATCACTGTTAATGTACTGCCTTTGATTTTGACTACTCTAAGTACCTCATATAAATTGAATCATACGTTATTTCCTTCTCTGTTAGACTTATTTCTCTCAGCATAATGTCCTTTAAGTTCATCTGTGTTGTAGCTTGTGTCAGAATTTCCTTCCTTTTTAAGACTGAATAATATTCCGTTGTACATATAGACCACATTTTGCTTATCCCTTCATCCTTAGATGGACACTTGGGTTACACTACTATGAATAATGCTGCTATAATCATGGGTGTAAAAATATCTCTACAAGACCCTGCTTTCAATTCTTTCCAGAATATACTCAGAAGTGGAATTGCTGGGTGTGTGGTCATTCTAATTTTAATTGTTTCAAGAGCCCACCATACTGTTTTCCATAGCAGCTGAACTATTTTACATTCCCATCTACAGTGTACAAGAGAATCTAAAGGCAACCCACAGAATGGGGGAAAATGTTTGCAAATTGTATATCTGATAAGGGATTAGTATCCAGAATATATAGAGAATTCCAAACACTTGACAACAAAAAAGCAAACAAACTGATTCAAAAATGAACAAAGGGCTTGAATAGACATTTATCCAAAGAAATGTATAAACGGCAAATAAGCACGTAAAAAGATGATCAACATCACTAATCGTTAGGAAAATGCAAATCAAAATGATAAAAAGATACCACCTCACACCCATTAGAATGGCTAATATCAAAAAAAAAAAAAGCAGAAAATAAAAAGTGTTAGCAAAGATGTGGAGAAATTGAAACCATCCCCTTTTTAAAACCAGCAGGAAGGAAGGAAAGTCCTCCCTTACCTGGAATAGAGAAATCTGGATATTTTGGCAGCAGCCTTTCGTGCAGCAAAATTTCTGGAGAAGGGGTAGGAGGAGGTGGTGTGGGCCTAACTCAATATATTCTAAAGTAAGAACAAAAGTCATAGAGTTATTCCTTTCATTAATAATAAAAATAAATATAATCTGTGCAGGTCCTGCATGAGCACAGTGCGTTTATTTCTGATCCTTACAATTTATCCTAAAGGATCATCATCTCCATTTTACAGAAGGGAAAACTGAGGCCACAAGAGCCTCCCACTCCATGCAGTGCCCTACCATCTCCCTTCCTCAGCATGCTTGAGCCTTAGGTTGCTTCCCGGACAGGGGGCCCAGTTGGTTTTTACTGCCAGCCTCTCCCTGCAAACCAGCAAAGACCAGAAGCAAGACTTCTGGAACTTGCTGGGCGCAGGTGGGGAGCAGGATGTGACTGCCTACTTGGCAGGTCCTGCAATTACAAACACAGCGCCTTCTGTAAAACAACACAGACACCAAAAAAGAGAGTCCTAGCGCTGGTCTGGCGGCATCTGGAAACCCCTGGCCTGAGATCCGCTCTTCCCCTCGTTCTTGTTACCTGAGTTACAAGGCAGACTTACTCCTCATATGGTTTCAGGTGTGCTCTCCTGGCCGGCTCCACGATGTCCAGGAAGTCCCTGTAGCAGTTTCTGGCCATGACGGTGTACCGCGTGGCACAGCCTAATTCAGTGACCCTGGCTCTCGGCAGGTAGCCTGCCCAGCCGGGGGTGGGGGGGCTCCTGAAGAGGTTTCGTTATGTACTTGCATTCTGTAAAAAGATGCCATGCTTCCTGAGGGCTTTGAGAAGCCACACAGTGGGTGGTGCTCCCAAGCTAGCTGGCACCCCAGCAATCAGCCCCGGGGGCAGCACTAGGCCCCTAGACGTGATGAGGGCAGCTACCACCGGTTGGTTGATCCTGCGTGCCAGCACCTTGGTAGGGCTTTGCATAGGCTCTCATTTTACTCTCTTACAAACCGTAAGAAGTTGGTGCTATTATTACCTACACTTTGTGGAGAAGGACACTGAGACCTCAGAGAGGTTAAGAAAGTCTTGGCCAAGGTCACATAGCAAGGAAGTGATAGGGTCAGGATTCAAACCCAGGTCTCTCTGATTCCCAAGTTCTTGCTCTTAAACAGATCCCACTCTTTTCTCAGAATAATTACAAAAAAAAGAAAAAGAAAAAAAGCTTCAGACAATGCTCTTTGAAAATCTGAATAAGGAATCAAGAGAAGCATGCAGGTCAGGGAAAAGCACATCAGACTCAGCTCTGGCTGCCTGGCTGGCTGACCTTTGGCAATTTCACATTTGTGAGATGTAAGATAACTGCCCTTCAACTGCTGTAAGAACTGAATTAGGCCACTGAGTCCCAGAACCTAAAAGCTGGAAGGCACCCTAGGGAGTGTCTAGTCCATCCTTCCCTGCCTTGGATGAAGGAACTGTAGCCCAGAGAGGGGAAGCAACCTGCCCTAGGTCACACAGCAAATAGTCATGGAGCTGGGCTAAATCCCAACTCTTAGGCAGATGTTCCTTGTAATGACTTGGAAATTTTTTAAGCACACCAAACATGTGAGTCAGCATGTGTTCTTGAAAAGTCCCCAGTTACAGTAATAATAATAAAGACAATCAGTCCATTACTTTTCTTATAGGCCTTTAGGCCTTAAAAATAGTCTAGGACAAATCATTGTTGTGATGATTAACATGATACAATCATACCATCAGTTGTTTTTGTCACTGTTATTGTGACTGTTATTCAGTGCAAAACCCCTTCCCGCCCAGCCAGCACCTGGAGGAGCTGGGTTCAAACCAAGGTCTGACCTCAGACAAGGGACACTACTCTAAAGTGGGAATAATAGTATCGACTTCATAGGGTCATCGTGGGTGGTTAATGAAATAACGGTAGCCGGCACAGAGAAAGCAACTAAAAGCGGTACCTACTGATACAACAGCTGCTCTCTGAACCTCTGTGATGATTGTCCAGGAAGCTTAGTACCTAGCACCCTCCTCCCCACCTGTCTCCCTCTCCCCCTGGAAATGTTTCTTTCTCCTTTTAAGAAACTGAGCCTCTCCATTTTGCACAGA
Source organism: Balaenoptera acutorostrata (assembly GCF_949987535.1). NCBI lineage: Eukaryota > Metazoa > Chordata > Mammalia > Artiodactyla > Balaenopteridae > Balaenoptera > Balaenoptera acutorostrata. The sequence continues at coordinate 14,341,412 of NC_080079.1, read as the reverse complement.
CGCCTGGGGACCTGGAACTGTGCTGGACCCAGTGCCCTCAGTGGCAGCTCAGCAAGACGGCCAGGCCCTGCGCTTGGGCCCAGGGTGAAGGGGGGCTGGTTTCTGGGAGCCGGTACCCAGACTCAAGGGGCGGTACTGCCAGTAATACTGGTGCAGGGTCCACAGGACCGTCTCCTCTGAGCAGACGGGCTTTAGTTCGGGGCAGTGGCCACTGAGCAGAGTTATTCCTCCAGCTGGTCTTTATACCGCTGTGTGTTCTCCTGGAAGATTTTCAGACAGTGGGACATGTTGTCCTCGCTGGAGGTGCCCTGGCAGCTAAGGTAAGGCACGAAGCCTGCAAGAGCCGAAGGAATCACGACCTTCAGCAAGGTATTCAGAACCTGCCCAAACCCCCAGAATCTCAGCCCACCCTTGCCGTTTCTTCCTTGGCCGACAACACTGCATTTTCCCAAAGGCCATTAATACAAGCCGCGCTGTTGTTTCCACTGCGGCTGGGCCCTCCCAAGGCCATGAAAATCTGACCTTGGAGCGGGGAGGGAAGGCCCGTTTCAACAAAGGCGATGACAGTAATATTCTTTGATAGCAAAGCCCCTCACATCAGCCCAAACGGCAAATGGTGAAAGCATTTAATGGACCAAAATGTTAGTCGAAGGAGTAATTGAAATTATTCATCTTTTTAGAGAGAAAGCTTATTTTCCTTGACACTTCCCAAATGCAATTGGGGATCTTTTCTGTCAGACCACCGGGAAATTGTGGGCTTATTAAAAGCAGAGACCTATTACACAAAAAGGTAAATTCATTATCTGTGAGACCCACCCCGAGCACAATTTCTCACCATTTCCCACAAAATAACATGTAATCATTACAATTAGTATGGGTAAAACACAACTATTTATTTAAACTGGATGCTGAATCCTAAGTACTATAATGCTGCCATAATAAGACCAGTTTTTAAAAGAACAAAGGAGGAAAAACTGGTTAAGACTTGGCTTTAAACTGTCAATAAATAAATAAATAAGCAAGTAAATCCCATTATTGAAGCCCACCATTTGTGCCCTTGTCCCCAGGGCCAGAAAACCTGGCCCCAGAGTTGAGAGCAGCAACCCTCACCCCGTGCACCTGCAAGAAACCTCCTCCGGAAGAATCCAATTACTAAACTGTTCTTGACAGTGTTGGAAGTCTTCTACCCACTATCCAGTCTCCCCAGTTTTTGGACAATTAAAAGATACCCTCACATCATGGAGGAGACCGTAGACACCCAGGGCCCCTGTCACAGTGGGTTTTCTCCATCAGGGTCTACTTTGATCTGCCTAGATTTTACCTGATTGCGTATATGCACACACACACATAGGAATACAAGCTACCTTTACTGAGTCTTGCTAAGGGCCAAGATATTTTAAATGGGCTTTGTGTGCTGGCTCCTTTAATCCTCACCACAGTCTTAGGAGGAATCTATCCCGACCCCATGTAATGGGTTGAACTGATAGACCTATCCAAGTCCTAACCCCTGGTACCTGTGAATGTGAACTTATCTGGAAATGGGGTCTTTGCAGACATAACTAAGGATTTGGAAATGAGGTCATCATGGATTTAGGGTGGGCTCCAAATCCAGTGCCTGGTGTCCTCCTAAGAAAAAGGAGAGGGAGATTTGAGACACACAGACACAGAGACACCGAGCAGAAGGCCACATGAAGAGTCATGTGAAGATGGGGACAGAGACTGGAGTGCCACAAACCAAGGAACACCGGGGGCCATCAGAGAGAGCACGGCCCTGCCAACATCTTGATTTCAGACTCCGGGCCTCTAGAACTGTGAAAGAATAGCTATCTGTTGTTTTACACAGCAGCCCTAGGAAACTAATACAACCATTTTATAGAAATTTCTACTTACCATAGAGAGGTAAGTAACTTACTTACAATCACATAGATAATGGCCAGGGAGAGATTGGAATCTCAGTTTATTAGAATCCAAAGCCTATTCTCTTAACCAACCAGTAGGACCAGGATGAGGATGGGCAACCTTGGAATATTCTCCATGCCTCTCCCCACCGAGAATACCTATATGTGAGAGCAGAGGGCCTATGGGGACCACCAGGTTTGTTACCCACAGGGATGTGACTTAGTAAATTCTCAGAAGCCTGAGGAGGAAAAGCCTTTAGGTAGGGTGACCAGTTGTCCTGGTTTGCCAACAACTGAGGGGTTTCCTGGGATGCAGGACTTTTAGTGCTAAAACTGGGACCATTCCCGGCAAACCAAGAAAGTTGGTCACCATCCCTCTAGGGGACGCAGGAAGAAATGGGACCATAAGGACAGCCCTAGTTCATGAGAACAGCACAACTTGGGAAGAAGGACAGAGACTCAGCTTATTCATTGTGTCTATCCTGGTCCAAATGTATATAACAGACGTTAATTAAGCGCTTCTTACATACCAGGCCATGTCCTGGGAGATCTGCCTAGATTCTATCTCCCCACTTATCAGAACCCAGTTATCTGCCATCTTCAGCAATGAAACACTTTCAGCAAGTTTCTTAAAAGCTGAAGTGGCTGTACTGGTCCAATAAGCCGGTCGGACACGGACAGTGGGGCACGGCAGGGACAGCAATCAGGACCCCCCTGCAGGGCACATCACCACTTACCACTGTAGCCTGGTGTGACCGGCAGGTGTCTCATGAAGGTCTCGGAAGACTCCATGATTTTGCTCTCTGTTAATGAAGGGAAGTCCTTGCCTGGAGAACTCACTGCGCATGTGCTAGAGCCCTTGGGCGTCAATAACCTTGCCAGGGGATTAGGACAGAGAGAAAGCACCACAATTGGCCAAGGATGCGGTTAAACATGCAATGTACGGGGCATAACAAAGATTAGAGTAAACTGTGGCTGGAAAGGATCACAAGTTGCAAAGGCTGACATGGAGTCCAAGATGGGGCGGGGGGCGGACCAAACAGCGTCAGTTTATGTGGATGCTGTCTCCCAAGCCAGACCCCTTCTCCCTTCTGGGATGGCCTGTGGTGCCGCCAAATGGGCCAGGTCCTGCATCTGGCATCTGTCGATGCTTCCAAGTCCTACCCTGGCAAGCCAGTTCCTCTCTCAAAAGTCATGCCCTTGTGGCCAGGACAAGTGGCCTCAGGGGTGGAGGGGAGGGCCTCAGTCACGGTTTACTCAGCAGTGATGGGAATTTTTTAAACAGTTCAGACATTTAAAGAACACCTGGGGCTTCCCTGGTGGCGCAGTGGTTGAGAATCTGCCTGCCAATGCAGGGGACACGGGTTCGAGCCCTGGTCTGGGAAGATCCCAAATGCCGTGGAGCAACTAGGCCCGTGAGCCACAACTAATGAGCCTGCGCGTCTGGAGCTTGTGCTCCGCAACAAGAGAGGCCGCAACAGTGAGAGGCCCGCGCACCGCGATGAAGAGTGGCCCCCGCTCGCCGCAACTAGAGAAAGCCCTCGCACAGAAACAAAGACCCAACACAGCCATAAATAAATAAATACATAAATAAGCTTTCATTAAAAAAAAAAAAAAAAAGAACACCTGCTACAACACGGCTGAAGACAGGACTGCATTCCTGTGAAACTCTAACGGCCTCCCTAAGGGTTAGTTCCTACCTGAGTCCCTATTTTACACATGGAAAAATAAGGCACAGAGAAGTTCAGTAACTTGTCTGAAAGTTCCTGTGTCCAAGGAGGTGTGACCGAAAGACGTCTACACTCCGGGGGCAGGATTATGTTGCCCAGCAGTGTGCTGCGGGTGCGTGGCCGGCTGCGCAGCTGCAGACCCAGCCCAGAGGCCTGCCTGGAGGAGGCTGAAGGGAAGAGCGCGGAAAGGAGGTGTGCTGGGGGTGGGGCCGGGGAGCGGGTCGGAAAGCGCGGACACGCCCCCTCCCCCCGCCCCGCCCTGCCCCACCCTGTCCTCACCTGGGCTGGCCTGGATCCTGGCCCCCCGCGGAACCTCCTGCTCTGGCCCGGCCTCTACCAGGGCTCCCGTCCCCTGTGAGCTCACCTCGACCGCGGCGGGGCGGGGGGAACGGGCGGAGTCGGACCATCCCCCACCCCCCCACCCCCGCCCCTCCCGCGCCTTCCTCACCCTTTGGCCTCCTGGCCGAAGTCCCGGACCGGGAGCCAGAGGCGACTGGTGAACCGGAGGGAAGTCGCTCAGCGTCGGTCTGTGGGTGAGATGCTGGGATTTGCCCGGAAAATATTTTGCCTCCGAAGCTGTTCTCTGTTCTGAACACACGGTCTCACCCAGGAGAGGCCGCTCTGGGTTTGGAAATTGTGGAGAGGGGTACACGAAGGGATCCGGGTCAAAGCCGCCTTTTCTGATGTAGACACTGGGGAGCCCTGGGCTGGGGGGAGAGGATTGGCGGGAACAGGCCTTGGCAGGGGCGGGGGAAGCAGCCTGGGAGGGAAGCAGAGGCCTGTGTCCCAGAAGGCTTCCCCTGGGCTTCTCACACCCCTGTCCTCCTAGCCTCGTGTCTCTTACTAGGAGAATCTCCAGATGGCCAGGACAGGTAACTGGGCAGAAAGGGACAAAGCACCAAAATGAAGGATGCTGGGAAGGTGGAGCCGTACTCCTAACCGTCCTCATTTTATGGGAGATGAGCTTTCATCTCATTGGACTGAAACTGTCAACTACAAATTGGCACTTGCCATGGGCACTTGCCATCTACAAGGATTAATTCAGGTGCTACTGAAGTTGCTGACTTTCAACACCCCCTGAAAGGAGTTCCGGGTGGAGAGCAGAAAAGAGGCACTCTGTGCTCTGGGAAGAACTGGCGTAACAGGGCTTCAGAGAGTTAGATATTTTCAGGAGCCGATTTTATTTTATGAGCCTAATTCTTGTATCTCCTCATATCTAGAAAAGCACTAAAATCCTTCATGGTGACGTCTGCTCCTCGTGACTAGCAGTAGCCTTCACGAGACTAGCAGAAACCTTCTGCAAAAAAAATATGTGCTTGAATGCATGTATTCCCCCTTCACCAAAATCACATATATACTGACTTCCCCCCTACCTCTTCAGAGCAGTTTCTCAGAGCTATCTGAAATGCTGTCTCCCGGGCTATAGCCCTCATATTGTCCCAAGTAAAACTTAGCTCTCAACTCTCACGTTGTGCATTTTTTTTAAGTCGACAAAACCAAGATGCCCACTGTGTGACCCAGATCCAGGGACTGAGTGGCCTTTACAGACAGCTAGTCCCAGCCGCTCCCTACAGATGAGGAAACGGCAGCCAGACTGCCTGCTGGCTCTACTTTGCAATACACATTTGTCTGACTGCAGATCCCGGCCTTCCCGACCTCTCCTCATGGGAACTAAACTTCAGATGAAAGCTGGTGCAGCTACCCACTTAGGAAGAACCCATTTATACCTCCCTCGGGGTCCTAGGGCCCGCCTCAGACTATCCAGAAACTACTAGAGCCAACTCTGGAGGGTGACCCAGACATAGAGCCTGGAATAAACCCAAGGCCCTAGATGCAGCGGCCAGCTAGTTGTGCCTGCTAGGATACCAGAGGACAAGGCATCAGTCCTTAGCCTTCTGCTTTTCTTTTTTTATGACCTTCATTTGGGTGCAGTGGAGTTGTCAGTTGTCACTGTGGCTTATCTGCCTTCTCTCTGGCAAGGTTGCTTTCTTTGGCTTCAAGGGAAAAGGGGTTCATGGATGTCAATGGAGGCTTGGTTCCCAGTGAACAGAGGAGCCAGTCTTATTGGAATGAAAGTTAACAAAGCTTGCAACACCTAGGAAAAGACCTGAAAATCAATTTCCATCTGAAATGGGGTAGAGGGGAATGTCAGTAATGTATCTGTAATTCCATTTACAAATTCAGAGGGCAAAAAAAAAGTCTGGGCCACATGAGATCCAGAGTTTTGCTTTATTAGACATCTGTGAAGACAGTTTGCAGATACAGTCAAATTGTGAATTGCTGCCAAGTTCTGTGAAGTTTGAATTTATAGTGAACAAGACCCCAGTGGCTGTTATTTTAGAATATATTTCCATATTCCAAGCAGATAAGAGATATAATGTTATGGCCAACAACTTTTATACTAGTCATCCACTTCAGCCATTTCCCAGCATAAATATGCAGCTTAATCACAGCTATTTCATCTCTACAATGTGTGATTCGATCTTCAGCTAATAATGCATTTTGACTCCTGTTTATATAGGTGCATGCGATTCTTTGCCACCCTGGCAATTAACCAGACCTGGACTCTAAAAGCTAAACTTGATCTAAATAACATTCTAGGGGTAGGGCAGGGTAGGCTCTGTAATCTGTACTCATCTTAGCCATCGGTCTGCAGAAACGCCTGTATGTTTCCTCTTTCCTCTCTTGTCCGTCTGACATTCTTGTCTGACATTCAACATTTATTAATGCCTGCTGTGTACAGAAAGGGAAGTTACAAAGGAAACCCTTTGACAGTTCTGCTTCCAAGAAACTTGAACCTCAGATAATATGCCAGGGACAACTGAGTAATGGGTTAAGACAATGGGCCTTTTAGAAACTTTCTAAGATTAGAAAATGTGTCCAAGTGTACCTATCCAGTGCTCTTACTCTAGAATATTTCTGTGGGGGGGAGGGGAGAAGGGGTGGATTTGAGGATTCCCTCTAAGAAGTCTATTAGGGCTGCATCTCTGGGGCAGAAGAAAATCCAGTAAAATCATCACCCCCTCTCCATCATCTTTTTGCCAACATTGCAAATTGCAACCATTTCATTTAAGAGAAATAGTAGACAAGGCAACATCCTTAATGCAAGATGGGAAAGGCCTTACATTAGCCAAGAAAAGGACTTGACTCTATTACTCACACTTACACTTAATCCAGTAGAAAAGCTGGATTTGTGTACCACCTGATTCCTTCCTTTGATTCTGGTGTCCTGAAAACATCACACTTTGCCTTCAGAGTGACTGCTTCGCCCCACAAGGAGGCGCTGACAACCCTGCAGGGACACAGAGTTTTCAGAGGTTCTTCTGCACAGTCACATGGCTTACAGAACCAGAACGTTCAGCTCTCAAAGACAGTTCAGGAGAATCGATACATTATTATGCACCTTTAAATATAAACTGTGAACCTTTGGGAAGGATGTGTGTGTAGAAAGGTCTGATGGAGCTGTCAATCCAGCCGGTCTGTTTCGTAGAGGATTCTGACCCTAGGCACCTCTGTCTGTTGCTCAGTCTGCACACACAGTCCATAGCTTAGCATCACTACAAATCAATGTCTAGTAAGCACAATTAAGACATGAAACCATGGAAACTTAAAGGCAGCAATGTCATCAACAAAATTCAAAGAGCATTTTTCCCTTTTTTTTTTTAACAAGAGCATATTGTAGAAATCAAGATTCTGTACAATTTTCTAATATTATATGTACATAAAATTATATTACTTATAACTAAATGGAGAAGTCTTGTTTGTAGAGTATGGCTGGCAACACCAAAGAAAGACCCATAACATTTAGCTTTTGAAGCCGAGCAGGCAGCAAGAGAACCCTAGAGCGCACATTTGTGTCTCGATGCGAAACCCCCGCTACTGAGTATGTGACTAGCATTCTCTAGTTCTGTAGTTTGTTAGTGTTTCACATTCTAGTAGGGAATTCTGCAGCCAGCAATGTGAAAAAGAAGACACGTTAGAATGAAGTTGGAAATGCTACTTAAAATCTGCATATGATAATGCGCTGTGATAATGGGTTTGTGAATCCAAGTTGCATTCAAAGTTAGTGGCTGAGTCACCCATCCTCCCCTCATTCATTATGCATGCCTCCGGTGATTTAAAATCGAATTCACTCCAGCAGGTGGAAAAGACAGCTTGGAACAGATCACACGGGCTGAGTCAGGTTCTTGATTCCTTTCCTCAGTTGGCTCCTGAATGTTGAAGACTGGCTTTGCAAGTGGGGAAGGATGGAGAGCGGGCACACACAGCAGTTGCTTCCTCAGCCCCGTTCTTAGGCTGCCTTTCTTCCGGATCTTTTTCCTCCCCAGGCCCTTCCTGTGAAGGTTAAACGTGCCATCCCCAAGCCAGCTGGAGCTCCAGCCCCACTCACAAGAGGGCAACATGTGGGATTGTGGTTCTTCACTTGTAGACTCACCCCCTAAGCGAACCCAGCTGGAAGCTGCAGGCTCTGGTCTGTGCCCCAGCTTTCCACAACCCTGAAGTTAGGAGCTTTCAAATTCCAATTGAACCACAGTCCCCTGTGGCATTTACTAAAAACTGCAGATTCTGGTTTGAAACAACTCAGCTTCATTCACGAAGTACAGATCTCTGAATGCCTTTAGATAGAATCTTCAGTTCTAGTTTTAAAACTGAAGATTTTAACGAAACGTTTCGTTAAACAGATTCTCTGCCCATGTATCACCAATGTATTCTTTTCAAAATGTGGAAATAAATGGCCAAATCTCTTAGGGAGACGAGGGCAAGCAGGGAGGAGGGAGTTAGTTTAAAGTACGTGTGCCTGTCAAGGGGAGGGGCTCTTCCGGACTCCCCCGGGCTTGGTAATGTGAACAAGGCAAACTGCAGCTTCATTTTCTCACACAGACTCCTACTAAGGTTAACTCAAATTACTTATGAATTCAGAAATCAGGATTTGGCCTTTGGGGAGTTCTATCACAGCATATAATTTGGGATATGTCACTAGCTCAATATCCATTTCCCTCGAAGCAAGTTTTTACCTGCCGAAAAGTTGAGGTGTCAGCTCTCCCACTCACAAATCCTAGTGGATTAGCTGAAGCTACAGTTATTCTTCACTAAACCTTTTTGGAATTTAAATTATGAGAAACTAAAATAGCGCCCAGTGTAGGCAGTCTTCTCCCACCAGCTAAAAACCCTCCAAGTTCCCAGTGAATCATCACTTTTAATCACACCATGATGAAAAGAAATTAACTGCAGATGGATGGCATTTTATATTGACTGCCATCCAAAATATGTAAAAAAGAAAAGTCTCAGAGAGATGAAGAATCTCCTCCTGGCTCAAAGATCTTATTTCAAATCTGGAAGGATCGCGACAGAGCATCCTAAGTTCTACATAAGGGAGATCTCTTCACCCCAAGCCCGATCGCTGCTGCAGAAATGTACTGATTCCCTTGTGGGGCGGTGGGGGGGGGGGTGGCGTTTCACCACTTCGTACCTATGAACACTAGCTGCTTTTCTGGGATCCTCAAATTTCTTATTTCCCAACCTCCATCTTCACTGCCAACAGTTTTTCCGACTCCAGTATGCCCTCAAAAACCCCTAATTATTTCTAGCCCTGGCTGTTCTCATCTTCCCTGCTGAAATTCAGACGGGTGATGGCTAGGGTCAAGGGCAGGGAAAGAACAGTCAGGGTTGAGGTCAGCAGATGCAGGTGAGCTGAGTCCAAGGGGACAGGGGGCGGGGAGGGCCGGTTAGTAATTTAAGAAGTCGATCCCAACCTTGACACTCTTGGAGGTGGCTACATCAATGGCCGTGGCCTTGATCTCGGTGTCCCCGAACTGCATGAGGGTCTGGATCTCCCTGCGGGTGGGCACGGCAGCGCCGCTGGCCCCCGTGAGATCGAGGCGCAGCGTGCCGCACTTCTTCACCCCAGGGTCGGTGATGAAGCTCACGTTGTCCAGCTCAGAGCTATAGATGTTGATGACAATGACCAGCTGGGAGGGCTTGGCCGGGGTGTAGCTGCGCTTGACCAGCTCGCCCAGGGCCACGGACTGGTCGGCGGAGATGAACTTGTCGAAGACGTCAGTGCACCAGCGAGTGCCGTCCTTCACCAGCAGCTTCTCGGGCGGGTGCTTGCCCTCCACGTAGCGGTTCAGCACCCCAACCCCGTAGGTGAGCGGGGACCGGCGCACCTTGATGACAGCGGGGTCCAGGCCGAAGAGGACGGCGCCCTTGAGGATGGTGAGGCCCACGTCCTGGGGGATGATGATACGGCACTTGTCGCCGACGGCAGCCTGCACCGCCTGCTGCAGGAGGGGCGCCTCGGCGAAGCCGCCCACCAGGAAGAGGAACTTGACCGTGGACACCTCCGGCTTCTGAAACAGGTCCCCTGAAAGGGAGGAGGAAGGGACAGAGACCTGTCACCAAAAGCCAGGGGGGGCTGGGTGGCCTGAGAATGTGGAGAATGGACAAAGCCGCTGGGGCCAGCTGGAGGACAGGTTTAGTCTGAACTTGTTGAACGGAATATTTTTGTAGAGCCAATCTTTTCAAGAAAGGAGGGGTTTGTACATCAATATGCTCAGGAATAAAAACCAAAGCTACTGCTAAGTAGAAACCTATTTCAACAGCCAGACAGTGATCAGTTTACGTAGTTCTTTGTTACACGTAAATGAATACCCCTTGCCCTCTCCAAACCTGCGGTTCTGTTAAGGCAGGCTGTTATCAATATTATTCTTTGGCTTTTCATAAAATTCCCATCCCACCTCTAGGAGTTCTGACCGTGTAGGTGCAGGGTGGGAAGTGGGTGGAGGGCCTGGATACTGAAAGAGGCCCTGGTGAGTCTACTGTGTGTCCCTGGGCGAGGGCCCCTGAGGGAGCAGGTTAACTGCACAGCCAGATTCTTGTGGGAGACCTTTCTTTGGTTTACACAGCAGTTCCTCCTCCCCAGCAGAGGTTGCGGTTTCTAATCTGTTCTGATACAGCAAAGACCATCTATTCCCTAAGGCCTGTCACTCGATGATAATATTGCTTTAGATCTCCCGGCTCTCTGACTTTTGAAGCCAAATGGAAGCCCAAGTGAGAACAGGCTCTGGGCTGCTTTGCAGTACCTGAGGTGAGGGATCCACAGCCAGTGCCCAGCAACCGCCCTCATGCATGCCCAGGCCCTGCCCACTCCTGCCGGGGCCCTGGCCTGCGGCTCCAAGACCCAGACCCCCCTGCCATCCTGACTTCACATATACTGGTTGGTGATACTGGAAATATCAGTCCCCATTCTTGGCTCTGCCCCATTGAGTGGCCGAGCCCTGGCTGATCACTTACGGAGATGCTCAATGATGCTATCAATGGTCGGCTTAAAAAGGGCATTCATGGCATCTGGACTCATCCTCAGCATCCCCTGTGAGGACCACTTCACAAAATCCACACTGTGGAGGCATGACAGAGAGAGAATGAGTGGCGAGTGTATAAAGGATACCCAGGCTACCCTGCATAGTCATGGGCCCTGGTAGAAAGGTTGTCACATCCGAGGGGGCCGAAGGGGGCTTGAAAGTCCAAAGAACCCTTAGAAATACACTAACCCACCAGGACCCAGACCCTTAGAAGCTTCAAAGCTAAGGCATAACCTCTTTTGTTTCTCTTTGCTTTTGCCTGTGGCCAACATTCCCCTGAGACAGTGGAAGCCAAAGTCTAGTGCAGAAGGCGGGGAGATAAATAATTCAACAAATATTTACCGAGCACCTACTACCTATGCATCAGGTTCTGTTGTAGACACTGGGGATAAAGCAGGGCCCCAAACAGACAAACTTCCCTGATTTCATACAGCTTATCTTTTTAGTGCATAATCATAGCTGACACAGAGATAGTATTTTCCAGGTCTCAGGCATTGTGCTAAGCATATACGAATACATTGCATCCTCACAACAACCCTTTGAGGTAAGTGGAATTATCATGCCCATTTTCCAGATGAAAAAACTAAGGAACAAAAAAGTTGAGTCACTTGCCCAAGGTCACACGGCAAGTGTGTAGGATTGGAACTCAGAGTCCACACCACCTTCCTCCTCCCCATGAACACAATCTACCCCCTAGACTGTCCTGAGCCAAACATGAGCCCAGCTCACTTGCTCTTCCTCAAGGCGTGCTCCACACTGTGCCCACGGAACTTCTTGTAGTAGTCAATGAAGGAGAAGGGCAGGGTGATGTTCAGCGGGTTAGTTCGGTCCGGGGCAGCTGCCCTTTTGCGAGACTCAAATGCAATCATTAAGTCAACCCAGGCCGCAGGACGCTTGATTTTGAATTGCTCAATAAAATCCTCTCCGAATATTTTACACAGAAGCTTTTCAAATTCATAATCTACTCCTAAAGATCCATAGGGTCCACCTGAGTCAAGAACAAAATGGGAGACCACTATGTTAAAAACAGTCAGAAATGGAATCCGGAGTCTGAGAAGCAGCCTAGCCTGGGTTCTGGGTTCTGCTCAAAGACAGCAGCACAGACTTGGACCCACTTAGCCAGCAGTCCGCAGCTATGCATTTTTACTTACACTTTAAAACCCTTAGGTTCTTCTCATTCCACGTGGAGAAACTTTCCTACAGAAATCACTCGTCAACAATCTGTTTAAAATCAATTACATTTGAAATAAAATCAATACATTTAACTAACTAGGGGCATCATGGTATTCCCACCCAAGAAATCCAAGGACAGTGTCTGGAAAACCAGCAGACCCCACTTAGTCCCTGTGATCTACTAATTACTCATCCCTACCCCACCAAGAAGAAGAGAATGTTCTTTGGTTTGATGATCTTGATTCAAGACCAGGCGTCCTGGGACCTCCCTAGAAAGCTTAACCAGCTCACAGGTGACGATCATGGCCAGAATCTGAAACAGGCTCACTTTATGCCCAAACCCAAGTTATGGTGGTTTGTGTTTTAAAGGCCATTTAACTGCATTTTGCTCTCTGGTCTCACACATCCATATCCTCTACTGCCTGTAATTCCACATGCTGGTGGCACTGAAAGAATGAGATACTGAGAGAAGTCTGAAATGAGTTAAACAACTCAGGTATGAGAAAATTAGCCATTTTTCTCATTTTCTCAGGCTTACCTGTTGCTTTGTACAGTTCTTTAAGGTGTCCCTCCGGTAACCGTATCTGATGGACTGTCACGTCTACGGTGCCACCGCCACTGTCCACTACCACATACTTGTCACCTGGTACAAAAACAGCCAACCTTTATATAGACCACTTGTCCATCATGTCCTGGAACAAGCTGGCAGGATGACTTGTTGTACCCAGCTAAGCGCCATCAACACTCATTAGTACAATAGTTTTGCTAATTAGCCACACAGTGAGTTATTCATGACTAAAGAGACGAGATAGTGTCTGCCCAGAAGTGCCGGTTAGCATGGATGATGAACCCAAATGAGTGCATCTTTAGGACTAAAGCATTCAGGTCATGCGCTGCTGCATACCTGGCACGTGTGGACCACTTCCTACCAAGTTAATAGCACCATCAAATGACCTGCTGTTTAGCACAAGACTCACTCTGGAACTGGTGAGTTCCAATTCCTACTTTTCTTCTGAAGAACCTATATGGTTTTAGAACATACAAAATGACAGCTCCAAAAAGAGCTCTCTCTGGGCGAGTGGTCTGTAAAACCAACTGATTTGGAACATTTTCCAAAAGTACAAAAGGAACAAATAGAAATGCATTTTTGCCAGCAGCCCCCCCCACCCCCCACACACACACACAATCCAGCAGGGGCAAAGGACGTTTAAAGATGCTACCTTCCTCCAGCTCGGACCAGATTTCTCCTATGACATTCTCCACCAAAAAGGTCCGACTCTGCCGATTACGTCGTACGTGTTCCTTAGCTAGTGGCCAACAGAAAGAAAATAACGACGGGTAAGAAAACATGAAAGAGCTGGCAGTCACCTGCAGTCAGTGGAGGTAAAAGAGCATGGGAGGTTTAGGAACAGAACATTTGGTGATACTTGATCAAAATGATTACATAAATACAACATAGGGAATGACAAAGTCAGCTCTTCCAGAGCAAGTGGCTATTTCCACCAGCCTTCATCTATTCATCTGCCTGGCAGCTTTGGCCAGTGCCCTGCTGAAAAGCTCACCCTGATGAGATTCCCTTCCTCCAGGGACACTTTCAGGGGAATGCGAATAAAATAGGCCAATTTCCTGGCTTTGCTGCCCCAGCGAGGAGGCTGTCTGCCAAGCAGCCTGCAGTGCGCTTGGTTAAATAATTTCACATCAAGCAGCTTTGTCTGATACAAGGAATGCGGGGTATGTTTTCCTAATCTGGATCCTGGATAAACGGCCAGGAGCCCTTTCCAGACCCCGTTGAAGTCGCCATGCTCTTCAGCCACAAGGCGGCACGGCTGAACCTAGAAAAGTCGGCGCCGCCTTTTTCCTGCACACCGCGGGACACCCCGGGGGCGGCTCGGGGTACTCCGTGGCTGTGACTCGCATGGGTATTTCATCTCCCGCAGGCCTCCTGACAGCCCCGTGAGGCGGACAGGCACAAATCACATCGTCCTGTGTTCAGACGAGGAAACCAGGTCAGGGAGGTCAAGGGACTTGCAGTTCCCACGACTCTGTCTTGCAGCCTGAAATTAACCCTCAGACCACGGACCCCCTCTGCCTTTGAGATTTAACAATTTAGAGTGAAGTCTGAAAACGCAGAATACGAATGTTAAGAGGTGGGAAGGGTGCTGTGAGAGAGAGCCTGGGAGGCAGCAGAGCACAGGCACGATGGGAATTTGGGCAAATCACGTGACGCCTCTCACAGGCAGAGCAGGGACCAGCCCTCTGATTTATCCTCAGCACCCACTGTGCCACCAGGCGCACAGCAGGTGATAAGGAAGGCAAAGCACCAAGTATGAGACGGGGAACCCAACAAATGATCACTACAATGAACAATTTAGAGCAATCCTGGTTTTACAGACGAAGGCTCTGTCCACCGCTCTGCTGTCCCATCCCACAAGTGTCCCCCCTACCAATTTTTTAGTCCCCAAGCCCTACAAATCCAGCTGTTGCTGGTTATCCAGTAAAGAACCCTTGACCCTCCAGCCTCCTTCAGCAAGGAGCACAACGTCTGCAAAACATCTTCTCTGGGGATTAGAATGGCAAACACCGGGCCGGCCTTAAGTTCCTCAGGCTCTGGTTTACAGCGGAGAGCCCGGCCCCCGATGAAAGAGTTCCCGTGGGCCTGGGAGGGATCTCCAAACTCAGGGCTTCTCTGCTGTTCCCAACACCAGCTCCAGATGAACTTATATTGCACACCTTGTAGTGGGCATTGGTTTTCTAAAACAATCTAGACGACTAACGAAATGGCATTCATAAAAAACGGCCTAGTGAGGCTAATAAAACATGTTCTGAGCTTCAAAAAATTATCTCATTTTTCAGGCAAATTAAGCCCAAGATTGTGAAAAATGTAGCCTTTTCTAATCTCATTAAGTCTTTTTGGAGTAAAATAATACCGACAGCAAACCCTGCAGTGCTGGGGGCAGAGTGCCAGCTCTGGTCTCCTCAGTGGTGGCCACTGGGCGTCCATCAGGGAGGAGCATCAGAGGGCAGAAAACAGCCAGGGGGTCTCAGGGTATTAATGCCATCCTGGGTATCCCGGATTAAGTGCTCTGCCAGGCCTCCGCACATAGCAAGCACCCCATCCTTCCGGGAGACGGGTTCCCACCGTAAAGCAAGGCTGAGACAGAACCCCTGTCTCACTGCCCCTCTGAGCGATGGTGGCCAACAATTTGAGGATTTCAAAAACCAAAGACACGCCTCTGAGCACAGGAAAAAACAGTAAATCCCACAAGGCACAGGACACAGACACAGGGCAGTGTGAGGGTAGGTAGGATATGTTAAAGGAAGGGAACCAAAAACTGAGCTCTTGGGGAAGGCAAGCATTCAAAAAAATTTCCCCCTCAAATGTGAATGTTATACTTAAGAAGTGTCAAGGAATGCTGTGTTGAATTAGCTAATTCTGACATGAGCTGCTGTTTATGAACAACTGAGTAAGAATCAGCATATGAAATATACAGCCCAGTCAGTCACTCCTCTTTTTTCCAGTTACAACAATGAAGAAGGAAATTTAAATAACGAGATCATCTGGAGTATTTAAAACATGAATGCATTGGATTTAGTTAGCAGTGAGGCCAGCCTTGGCATGCTGGGGAGGCCAAGCATTGTGAGAAAAAGGCAAATCAAGCCCTCAGACTTAGAGGGAAGCCCGTTTCCATTCATTCTGGGTGAATCAGATCCAGGGTGCGAACACATGGCCCCAGCAGGCTGAGGCAGCAGCCTGGGGACAAGCGAACTTCTTGCCACTGTCTCGTGGCTGAGGCTCACAGACGCCTCCATCCTGGGTTAAAAATGCAGAGCAGTGGCTGCCGGGGCAGAGTCACCCTGTGAAGAGGAAGAGAGGCCTGTCTGGGCAGGAATGTGTGCCTGCGAAGGGTGAGCCTGGGCCCCAGCACCCCGGGCAGTGCAGAGACAGGCATTGAGAGGAGGACCAAGAAAAGCTTGAGACCAACCGGTGACCGTCCTCACTGATGGCATCCCTCTCCTCCTGGGCCTGGGCCTTGCAGGGCAGGATGGAGATGCGCTTGGGCGATGGGGGGTTTTCTGTCCTTGGAGCCCTCACCCGGGCACAGAGCTCAGAGCCAGGGCACACAGCGCCACCTCCCCAGCTCCCATCAGCTTCCACGCTCACTCACGTGGCTCTGAGTGATCCAGGGTGTCTGCAGACTCCGTGGCCCTGGACAGACCGACGGAGCCCTGCATTCCAGGGAAAACAGTCCTGAGGCACAAGATTGTGAGCAACTTGCATATAGTAAACATTAAAGAGAAAAAGGCCCTTAAAATGCCCATCCCGGGTCTCCATGGGCGGTGCTCCTTCCCACAGCTAAATGAGCATCAGTTCCTCAGGAAAAGTCAGCCCTTTCCATCTCTAGTGTCAACTCTCGCCAGGTTTATAGTTAAGACACATAATGAGCTCATCACACAGGAAGCAGCCCCAATGAGTGAGTCAGCAATAAATCAACAGTCTTAACAGAGGAATTAATAACAAGCAAGTGGGATTAGATTAAGAATCAGTTAATAGAGAGGAGAGATTAAACACCTAGTAAAATGCAAGGCCGAGAGCCGCTCTCAGGCCACCCTTGGGTTCTTGGAGAGAAGTGTCCTCCCCTAAGGTACTTGGGTGGGTGACGAACTAGGGTAACCAATGCTGAGTTTACGGGGGTCCTTGGAGGGGCCAGGTAGGGGGGCTGAGCACACAGATACTTAAGGGCCAACCTCCTCCAGAAGCATCTTGATTTCTCACGACCGCACTGAGTGCCTTCAAAACTCCAAGGCACAGAAACATGCAGGGGTCTGGAGGGAAGACAGCGGGGAGGGGGAGAGAGAGAGCAGGAGGTACCCTGTGCAAACCCAGCTCCTACTGTGTCACTGGAGCTGTACCCATTGACCGTGGCCTTGCTGCTCAGCTCAATCATCTGGTGCAACCGCAGCTTCCGGCAGTAGATGGAGGCCGCCTCGGGCTCCAAGGCAATGAAGAGTTGCTCCGAGTTCTCGGGGGAAGCCAGGCCTGCCTGGAAGACAGAAGGCAAGGCTGGGACCCCTCCAAGGACACCCACGCCTTGGGCTGACACCCCGCAAGGAAGGGACACTCACACGCTGCTTGTTTGGGAAATTCCCTCCACAGGCCTCTCCAGAGCCTAAAATCGGGGGTGATCGGGTGCCGGTCCCCAAGCCAGGTACCCAAACGTCACAGAGCGGGGAAAGAAAATGTACAAGCGCCCTTGGGAAATTCCAGGCCCTGTGAGCCTCAGGGCCTCCTGCATTTGGGGCCTGCTTGGCCCAGAACTGAGAAGCACAAAGGGGCAAAGGAACGAAAACTTTGAAAACCACCACGGGATGGAAGGCCGATGGTCTGTTCCCGGTTCCAGGACTAAATGGTCTGACCGAATCGTAGCAAAGCCCAATCTTTGGTGGCCTAGGAAACAGAAGGGCCATCACTGGGCCTCAGCTATGCAAGCGTCTGAGTCTGTTGTGTGGGAATCTGACCTGTTATCTCCAGAGCACCAGGGGGGCTCCAGGAGAAAGCCCCCCCTGGAATCCCACAGAGTCCCCGTTTCCTAGCGTGCAGGGGGAAAGGCCACTGACAGTTATCTTATTCAAAGCGTCTATCCCTTTCACAGCAGAAATGCTGCTGCCCCGTGACGTCTGGCTTGTTCCCGTCACAGCCCCTCCAGGCTTCACGAAGGGCAGCCAGGCGGCTCTGGGACCAGCCTTCTGAGGGTGCTGAGAGACACAGCCCGGCCTGGCCTCTCACGGCCTTGACCCGGAGCACGAGATCTAGCTTGCTTGTTGAAGCTGCCCAAGCTCACGGCTTTCCTTGGTTGCCAGCACAATGGGAAACAAAAACTAGCTCCTTCTAGCACCACTGTGTTTGCTGTCTTTGCTGCCATTTCCGAGGAAAGCCGGCATGCGCCCTCGTGCGGCACCCACTTTGGAGAAGGCTCCCAGGTCCCCCCAGGCCCCGGGAGGTTTAGTGGACTCATCTCGTCAACCAGGGACAAAGGTCCGCCTAACGTCACACATGTACAATGACCCGGTGGGGAAGAGCTGGCCTAGAGTCACAGGCATGGGCGGAAGGAGCTTAGGAGGGTCAATTATTGGGCAAGGAGGGGAGGGGAGTTCAGGTTAGAAATTAGAAATGCCTTTCGTCCAACCCCTTCACTTTATGAAGAAAGAAACCAAGGCTCGGAGAGGTAGGGCAACCAACTGTCCCGGTTTCCTGGGACACTGGCCTTTCAGTGCTAAACCCGGGACAGTCTTAGGCTCCAGGGTATCCCAGAGAAGTAGCAGAGCAGCCCAGGCCCAGGTCTTGAGCCTTGCAGACCAGCTCTTTGATTGGTTCTCAGCTCTCCTACTCTTAGTAACTCCAGGTACTGGGGTAGGGCCCAGGCCTCTGTACTTTGACAAAACCCGTGGGTGCCCCTAACACTCCTCCTGAACTGGTTTGAAGGTACGCTCTCTACTCATTTACTCTGCGATAGTACTGCCTAGACCCGCTGTCATTCATTGTCCCTAATAACCACACCCCAAACGAACCAGTTAATTACGTCTTAACGAGATACCATCAGCCGGCAGGTGACTGAAAATCTCCACTTTGCCGAAACCATGAATGCCTCACAAGGGCAGAACCCGTCTGGACTGAATTACAAAACCAGACGGAACCGCACACGCCTACACCCTCCGCCAGGAACCCGCCTCCTTCCTGCCTTGTACCCTTGGCTGAGGCTGACCACATGGGCAGCATCTGTGCCCATCAGCAGGGTCCCCAGGTCAAAGAGGGCAGGCCTGCCCTTAGCTTACACGGGTCAATAGGTTAGTGACACAGATGCGTGACAAGATTTCCCCATCCAAGGGAATAAAGGTGCCCCCTCCCCCAGCCTCGCTTTCTCATAGGGTCTCCTCAGACATCCTCAGCACAAAGGCAGACAAAGGTTAAAATGCCCGATGAAATAGGACATGGGTTACACGTGTCAGGTGCCACCAGGAACAGTGAAACCTCTGAACCTTTATCCCCAGGATCCCAGAAGAAGAAATCCAAAGGGAAACCAGGAGGAGCCCCGTCTACAGAACGGCGCTCGTGGACTGGTCCTTCTATCCTCATGGGTTTGTACGTAAAGCCAAGGCCCTCCTAGAACAGAAGCTCACGGGCCCAGCTCCCACAACATGGGCTGAGGAAGAAGGAGAGACGCGTTACAAAGCAACAGTGGGCCCTGGCTGTACAGCCTCTCCTCCAAAGTTCAGGATGGAGGATAAACTGGGAGGAGGCTAGGGCGGGCAGAGCAGAGCGGTGCCCAGGACTCAGTGTGGAGGAAAGGCACGGGCTCTGCCCACTCAAAAGGCACATTCCTGTCATTGTGTCCCACTGGGAGGTCAACCAGCCAGGCAGCTCCCATGTGGCTGGTAAGAGCAACAGGGGCCTGGGCCCAGCGGGAATGGGGACAGCAGGGGACAAAGGAGAGCAGAAAATAGACGCCCTTATTCCCCTCCATGCCTTCCCAGAAATTCTGAGCAGGATCTCTAACTTAGATGTGAAACATCTATGTGGAAAATCACATCAAAAGGTCCAGAGGAGTGGAGAGCCTGGAGTAAGCAGGCTCTTCACTCAAGGGCATCCGAGGGTACCTGGTGTGTGACTGAGACCACCCCCCCACCGGATGCTCCCACATCCTGAAGATGTGAAAAACAAGCAGGCTGACCTGAATCTGCCCCGAACAGCGTGGGCTGCACCCCTCGGGGGGCCTTTCACCTGTCCCTCCCCAGCTGGGCTGGCCTCAGCTCCACAGCAAAAGCTTTGACCCATTTCCACGGGGAGTTCCCCACAGTACCCTGCTCAGGATGCAGACAGAAGCAGAGGTGAAGAGGACCCCAAACCAGAGGGGAGGGGAAAGGCAAGGTCAGTGGAGGCCCCGGCAGTGCCTGGAAGGCCCAGGACAAAGTAACCACGTTCCTCTGCTTAAGCCAGCCCCCGTGTCCACTCCCCAATGGGAGTGAGGGGCCGTGTCCCTACCAGCAAACTCTCATGGAGGCCACAGGGAGAGGTGAGGGGGAGGCAAAGGGAGGCAGCTGCCTCTGCACGGATTCCCAGGCACCAGGAGGCTTCCCAGAGCTGCTGGTGGGCTCCGAGAGAAGGAGGAAATGCGAAAGTCTCTGCCCGACTCTCAGAAACCCAGATGTCTTTATCTCTGAGTGGAAGAATCCAGTGCCCTGAAATGTAAGCTTTGTTTCCGCATGAAAACACTTGCCATCCTTCTCAGCAGAAGCCCTCTGGCCTGGCAGCTGGCAGGAGACCTGGGGGTCTTTTCCTGGGATCAGGCCAGGGTCAACTAGGGCAGGAGAGCTCTCTCTCCGCTTTCAATAGTTCTGCCTCTGGAGCTGGTATCTCAAGGCCAGTGTTCCGTTCCATTGTGAGCTCCCCTTCTGCTCGGCCCCCGGCCCAACACCTAGCATATTCTGCCCCCGACTATAGATCCATGCGGACCTGTCTAGCCTCTCCTGCAAGATGGTACATTTTCTAAGGGCAGCAGTCAGGTCTTCTTGCCCCAGAGCACACAGTAGGTGCTCAGAGGGCAGCTGCCGAATGAATGAATCACCCATCCCTCCAGCCAGCCTTTATTCTGCAATTTCTGGCCCTTCTCATGAGAGCATTTCAAACATGACCCGAGGATTCTGCAATCAGAAAGCGTCTGAGCAAGGAGGTTGCCACCCCATTTGACTTCTCCACGAATCTGGGCCAGCAAGAGCTCCATCGTAGTAGTTTTTAGCGCTCTGCTTCCTGGTCATGAGCTCCACCTGAGAGGAGCGGGTGGGTGAGAAGACCACACTCCGGGGAGGCCGAGGACGTGGGCAGTTACCACCTCGACCACTCTGCTCCTTGGCCCCGCAGTCAGCCAGGAAAATCCGCCAGGGGCTGTGTCCACAGCCGAGAAAAACAGCCAGACCAGCGGAGTGCTCAGCTGGCCTGGTGTCAAACTGCAAAGAGCTACAGCTGCACGGCTTCTGAGTGTCATGGGGTTGGGTTTCTTTCCTGATGTGATTATTTTTCACTGCCGTTTGTTCAGAGAGGGAGGCAAATGCAAGCTGCAACTCCGTGTTAGAGGAGATCGTCATACGTCAAGGAACATCATTTATTTAACAGGTTTCTGGAACCTACTAGAGGTACACATTTTAGGCAAAATGCCTCTAGAAATACACTGGACTACCTCCTATGCATGATGTGCTCAGGATGCAGTGGGACTATCATCTCCTCATTCTGAGTCTTTCCTGAGGGCCTCAGAAGAGGCTTCAGCTGTTCTTTCTGCCACCATCTTTTCACTGAATGCTCTTAAAGGGTCTAAAGCTGTCCCGAGGCTGTGGATTATAAAAGATGGAGACTTAACCCACTTTCTCAACAATCACTTGACATAAGAGGAGTTTTGGAAGTTTCACAGATGAAACTGTCCCCATGTCAAGTGCTGGGCAGCCCTCACTGGCAGTGAATCTCAGTCCTCCAAGTGCAGGCCCCAGGCCCACCCCCTGCAGGCCTGCTTCTCCACGGGAGATGCTGCCCAGAGATTCATCTCCTGGCTCTGGTCCAGGCCTCTTCCCCCTCCACCAGGCCGGTGGGGGATGGCGTTCAGCCTCCATGTGACTGTGCCATGAACTTGGGCTCTGGAGGCCTCCCATGAGCCCGGAAGGAGGGGCTCCCTTTGCCACAGGCAAGCGGGGTGGACAGACCAGTTTCCCAGCTGCCCTGACGGAGAACCATCCCCCCTCCTCATCCTTCCTGTTCATCTGTCAGACGACAGGCAGCACTTCAGGTGGAAGGGCTGGTGGGCGCTCTCAGATTTCAGAAGCTGGGCGGGCCAAGAACTGTGTTTTTTGCTCAGGTTCTGTATTTATCAGGTTTCTCCAGAGAAACAGAACCAGTAGGATGTATGTATATGTAGAAAGAGATTTGTTATAAGGAATTGGCTTACACGATTATGGAGACTGTCAAATCCCAGGACCTCGGTCGGCAAGCTGGACAGCCAGGAGGGCAGATGGTATAATTCCCTTGCCGGCAGGCTCAAGACCCAGGAGGAGCCGATATTTCAGTTGGAGTCCAAAGGCAGGGGGAAAACAATGTTCCAGTCTGAAGGCAGGCAGGCAGGAAGACAGGAGGAATCTCCTCTTATTTTATCTAGGAAGGTTCAGCCTTTTGTTCTAGTCAGGCCTTCCACTGATTGAATGAGACCCACCCACCTTAGGGAGGGCAAGCTGCTCTATTCAATCGATTTAAATGTTAATCTCATCCTAAAACACACTCACAGCAACACTCAGAATGATGTTTGACCAAATATCTGGGTATCCCTAGGCCCAGTCAGGTTGACACATAAGAGTAACCATCACAGGTATGCATCTTTCTTACTCTGCATAATAAATGGGAGGTGAAGAGGGAGAGTTGGAGAGATGCTAATTTTGGAGAGTAGCGAGCTCCATTTCCATCTTGTCATGAAGACTCTCCCAGAAGACAGGCTTAAGAGGGTGCCCCTGATATGCCACCTGCCCCTTGCCTGAAGTACAAATGGCTTCAATGAACCACTTGGATGCAAGTGATTTGAGAGCAGGGCTCCTGTCCTATGACTCGAGCACCTACCACAGTCCTGACACAGGAGGCCCCTGGCACAGGCTTGTTTAATGAATAAATGAATGAGTGAACAAAGAATGAATGAATGGTACCTGCCATCTTAAAATCCATCCAGTGACTGTAAACTGAACACAAGTATCAAATCAGAGCTACAAAGGGCCAAACATTAAGTTGCACAGACACTGCCCTGGACAAACGTTACCCGGCATGGAGAGGACAGGCAGATCCACAGGGTGTCTCTGGGCCTCAGGAAGCAAATTCCCCCATCCCCTCCATCCATGCTGGTCACCTGGGCCCTGCCCAGGAGCTGCTGGCCCTCCTACTGCCTGAGGTGCCAAAGCCCAGAGGACGCCACGCCCCCCTCAGCCTGGTTTCCCCCTTGGCCTCCCCAGTGTAAGGGCCCTCTCCCCACACTGGCCCCACCCGCTCAGAGAGGCAGTTCTTGAAGAGCCGGCCCAGGGCTCCATCAGCCCCCACAAATCTACAAGTCACCGCACCTCTTTCTTTTTCACGCTAAAAATAAGAACTGTCCCCTTTCCGGGTCACATGTTTGTTGCTGAAGTCTTCCCATGCGCTGGAAAATGAAAGTCAGAACCATGATTCTTGAGTATCCTTCCTGGGAAAACTCAGGATCCCAGGCTGTGTCTTAGCAGACAGCCATGTCCCAGTGTCCCATCTTTGGGTCTTTGGACACTGCCTGAAGGCTGACACCAAGGAAAAGCTCCCTGATGCCCAGGGATCCCATGGACAGTGAAACTGCATTTGTGTCTCTTCCTTTTTAAAGAAGTTGCCTCTTTCTGGAACTTCCACCTTCTTCCTTCATCCCTATAAAAACAAATCTATTTTTGGCAAACACAAAGACTGAGCCAGATTCTCACGCTGAACAGAGGAAGGGGAGAGCAGAGGAGCCAGCCTGGGGCAGGGAAGGAAAAGAAGGGAATGGGAGAGTGCAGGGCGGGTGGGGGTGGAACACTGCCCTTCCTTGAACTCTACCTGCCGCCTGGCGTAAAGCCTCAAGCGTCCAGGACAATTCCTGACGCCAAGGTGCCTGGGGCCATTTGACTGTGTTCAGAGATCAGTGTTGATTAGATGGGGGTTTTGAAAGGAAAGGTTTATATTTGTACATGTGGCCACAGACTCAACATCAAAGGTGTGTCTCCAGGGAAAGGTGGCTCTCTCCTGAGAGGTGTGGCAGGGGACAAGGGGACATCTATGACCTTCGTGACTTTCCCCAGCCCACTCAGGTTGAAGGCTCTGAAAACTGATTCTCAGCACAGACGCGACCCAGGCCCCAGGGGTGGCTTTCCTTTATTAACCCAGGGGACTAAGTACAACAGGGGCCAGCTCTGTCCCCAGGACCAGAACAGCAGGTCAGTACGGCCAGCCATTCTTGCCATGAAGTCAGACACTCATGGAAGCCCCGTTGTGGCACAGGTTGTCCGCAAACAATGTGAGGGTTGGAGGCCACGAGGGTTTTGGCACCAGTGGTGCCCCCTGCACCCACGAGGGGTGGGCTGGCCGTCGACGCTGGAATGCTCTGTCTCCATGGAGCCATGTTGGCTGGCACGCTCCCTAACTGTACCACTGCCCTCACCCAGCGGTGGGTGTCCTCCACCAGGCAGGTCCAGCAGCCCTCTCCCCTGTCTGGGGCGCCCATACATGCCGTGCTCCTGTGTTGCTCCTAAGATGAACCGTGCAGAGGACATTCGTACTTCCTTTATTTCCCAGCTGCATATGTGCAGCTTTC